>NC_090650.1:131772546-132094629 GCF_040937935.1 Hyperolius riggenbachi | reverse complement strand
GGGATGGAGCTGTTCTGATTGGGTGTGGCAGGGAGTTCCAAAGTGTAGGGGCAGCATGACAAAAGGCTCTGTCTCCAAAGGTTTTGAGGTGGACTCTGGGGGTGACCAAGGTGTTACGTCCTTTTGATCTAAGATTGTGGGGGGTGTGATGCAGTTGCAACAAGTCCTTCAGGTATCCAGGGCCCAGATTGTGCACGGATTTGAATGTCAGTAAGCCAATCTTAAACAGAATTCTCCATTTTATCGGTAGCCAGTGGAGTGAGCACAGGGTTGGTGTTATGTGTTAGATGGTGTTAGATTAGGTAGGTGTCCCCCAATATAGGTTAGATTAGGTAGGTGCCCCCCAGTATTGGTTAGATTACATAGCTGCCCCCCAGTATAGGTTAGATAGGTAGCTGCCCCCCAGTATAGGTTAGATTAGGTAGGTGTCCCCCAATATAGGTTAGATTAGGTAGGTGCCCCCCAGTATAGGTTAGATTAGGTAGGTGCCCCCCAGTATAGGTTAGATAGGTTGCTGCCCCCCAGTATAGGTGAGATAGGTAGCTGCCCCCAAGTATAGGTGAGATTAGGTAGGTGTCCCCCAATATAGGTTAGATAGGCAGCTTCCCCCCATAATGGAGGGGGGAGCCGGAGCCGCGGGGAGGGCAGCCCGACCTCTCCCTCCCTCTCCCCGGGCCGCCCTCCGTGCCCCCCCTCAGATCAGATGCAGAGTAATTAATTAGCGCAGCAGGAAGCATACATAACTACTCACCTCCCTGCGTTCCACTGGCCGCTCACTCGCCGCTGATCTTCCCCTCTCGGCATAGACGCTGATACACACGCTGCTTCCGGCTAAACAGAAAGCAGCGTGTGTATCAGTGTCTATGCCGAGAGGAGATTAGCGGCGAGTGAGCGGCCAGTGGAACAAAGGGAGGTGAGTAGTTATGTACTCTTCCTGCTGCGCTAATTAATTACTCTGCATCTGAGGGGGGAGCACGGAGGGCGGCGCGGGGAGAGGGAGGGAGAGGTCGGGCTGCCCTCCCCGCGGCTCCTGCTCCCCCCTCCATTACAGCGCCCCCCTCCCAACAGCGCCCAAGGCGGTGGCACGGGCCGCACGGCCCTAAAAATGGGCATGGTATTTCCTAACCTTTTTAATCAATATATGACCCAACCCTTATATTATAAGGAGGTGTGGGAAAAGGGCAAAACAAAACAGAAACAAAAAAATCTATTTCAGAGCTGCACTAAACCTAGTTGGTTATATTAAGTAAAATTTAGCGAATCCCTTAGCTTTATTCAGAAATCATCTAATGAAAAACTTTGGGTGCTTTTTACTAATGAATTGTACTGTTTCTTAGAAAAACAATAACAGCATACTGTATATTGTTATATGAAAATAAAGAGACACAGTAACACACAGACTCAGCCTCTCTCGCTCTCTCTCTCTCCTACCCTGGCTGTCCTACACAGGCTACCTGTAATCGTCTTGGCAGCAGAAGGGGTGGAGTTACATCCTGCCTGTGTGTGCTCCTCCCCTCCCTATCTATTTCATGAGCGAATAACTACAGAGGTGATAACTCAAGGACTGAAGTAATAAGAAAACACTCACTGTGGAAGTTTATCACTACATGTAAATAAGACAAGCTTATTTAGTGAATTAACACTTACAATACTGATTGTGTGCTGATAAGTCTTCACTTACCTCAATATCACCAGCATGATCTTAGTGAATTGTGGCCATTGTCTCTCCAGCACCACTGCTCTGTCAGTCGTTGACTGCTCTCTGACATGCCTCCCAAGGAATGGTGTAATAGTAGATTGTAAATTGTAAGCCTCTGGCAGGGTCCTCCCTTCCCTAGTGTAATCTACAGTATCATATGCTCCTGTCCTATGACAACCTGTACTTGTATTACTGGGCCTACCTAACCAGCCCATATCACACGATTATGTATTTTGAACAATTTGCATGTATAACTTTGTTCTATGTTGTATAACCTTGTTATGTCTGTCATCCTTGTATTGTTGTATATATTTATTGTCCAGCTCTGCGTAATATATTGGCGCTTTATAAATACAATAAATAATAATAATAGTAGTAGCTACCAGTCTGCTCTAGGGATCATGGGAAGGGTAGTTCCGTATTTAACAATTAGTTGACAAAGGTGGCTGCACTCATTCCTGCCAAAATCTCCCGATGCTAAGATAGTGTAGTGTGGCTAGAATGGTGATGTCATCAGGATCGTTAAAACAATTCCAAGGTGCTTGAATGGTTTGGCTTTTTCATAATTTAAAACTGGACTGAATCGGGGGAGGACTATACACACGCTAGATGAAACTAAGCCGTGGTGTTACGGACCACCTGTGCCAGAAATCCAGTGTGTGTAGCCCTGACACCTATTGGGTGCTTCGGCCGACTAACAGCTGAGAGCATTGGTCTGTCCACTTAATGCACTGCTCCCCCACACACACATAGGAATAGAACAGGTCACTAGCTTGCAGGCTAACAATGCCTGTGTCAGCCTCGGCTCGAGAGATCGGGTACGAATCCCCAACGGCGACATGCCACATCCCTCCTCAGTAATCCAATAAGTGGCGTTTATTTCATTTCTAATGTAAATGAAATGATTCTCTTGTGTGCTTTTTCACTAGACAGGAATCTTCCCCATATGAGCACCCACTCTAGCCTAGAGTTTGATAATCATTTTGCTCTAAATGAATTTATTTTTGGATCAGCATACAAATCCGCATTACCGAGCTACTCCTACACAAGGATAAATGTTTTTCTTCATCTGAAAATGTTGTCATCTAAACTCTCTTATGTGGTGAGCATAAAAATAGATGCAATGATAAAAAGAAATTACATTATAGAAATCTCATTGTAAGAAGCTGGAATATTTTTCCTTTAGAAATGCCCTTTATTCAGAAAAAGTTACATCTTCAGACTTTCCAGATTCCATGATAAGAAAATGCAATTAGGATCCCTTGCATTGGCATTCAGAGGATCATTGTCTGCATAGAAAACTGAATTTAATATATGCAATTATGCATCAGCATTTTGTTGTCCATGTGGATAATTTCATGCTCATTTTCCCATTGACTGTGTTTTGATCCAATTTTTTGGACTGCACACAATTTGCCAATCGCAAAGGAATCGTGATTAATATAGTAATTGTAGTGCCCTATTTCCACAGGTGCAATCTGATTTTCCTCAAATGCAGGGCATACAGTATTTACCAGCAGTGGCGTCATGGGCGTAACAATCACCTCTGCAATCCCTGCTATCACAGGGGTGCCCAGAGGCTTTGGGGACCCCTTCTCTCTCTCCCCAACCGCAAGTGCAGCCAATTAACATAAAAACTCTGTTTGCTCACAAAAACCGTGCACAGGAGCATGTGTAATTGTTTCTTGCCTCCAGACGCTACTTCACAGCAGAACACTCACTGCTGCCATTCACCGATTCCCGATCACATGAGCCACATGGGTCTCAGGGCCCAAGGGGGGCCCATGCTATAATTTTTGGTCAGTGGGAGTGCAAGAAATTTGCATAACAAATGAGTGTTCTGTGATCATCTTGCAAACTACCGATGTAAAGGTTTTTAACTTGTTTTTTTTCCCACTGTCAGAAATAATGAATGCAGCTGCACAGTGTATCCCGACCAAAAGCAAGGTAATCATGCTGCAACGCACGCAGTATAAACAGAAAAAAAAATGTGATTTCATTGCAGTGAGTTGGGAATGCCATTCACAATTTTGATTGAAAAAAAAGCCTTTCCTTCAGAGGATCTTCCAACCCTAATTCACGCCTTCATCACATTACGGATGGACTATTGCAGTGCCCTCTATGCAGGCCTTCCAAATTAAGACCTACACCACCTGCAGCTGATACAGAATGCTGCTGCTAGACTGTTTAATCGGACCCAAACCAAACAATTATTTAATTAAAAATATTTCGTTGCACCACTCTGACACATACAAAGATAAATAAACACTCCTTCAAGCCTATGAGCATTTCAGTGCATGCTTTTCACCCTTCTCTTTTCATAACTAGGGTTATACAGGTGGCAGCCATCAGCAATTCCTCCATTGCCACACACCACCTACTCCACCAGTTTGCCGGATTCTGTCCCGGCAATATGAAAGGAAGGGAGGGGTTCCTCCAATAAATGTAAAATATTTTATATTTGTCATCATGCAGCTGAAAAAAGCAGCTATTTATTATTATAATTTAGAAAATAGATTTTATTTCTCAAATCTTGTATTTTTAATTTGGGTCCACTTTAATAAACCAACCCCACCACTGCCACATAACACCAATCCTTTGTTCCCTACACTGGCTACCCATAAAATTGTCATGCCAACATTCAAATCCCTACATGACCTAAGCCCTGCATACCTGATGGAGTTGTTGCAACTGTTTCACACGTCCCCCACAACCCCAGATCAAAAGGATCCAATAACTTGATAACCTTCAGAATACAACTAAAAAACTTTGGAGCAAGAGCTTTCTGTCATGCTGCCACTACCCTGTGGAATGTTTTGCCAAACTTAATCAAGAAAGCTCTAACCCTGCATATGTTTAAATCAAAGCTGAAAAGCCACCTGTTTAGTATAGCATGTATGATCACATAACTTTTTCACCTGTACACATCACTATGTATCTCAGACAAGCTTAAGCTTGGGTCCTGCAGGAGAAAGTAAGTTCACAAATATTTCATTGTTGTTGTTATCATAGTTTCTTAGGAAGCCTCTGAAGACTTGCACATATCCTGTCCCTACAACATGCAACCTATTTTACACCTCTTTTGTAAACATAACCACACCAATAAGAACCCCTTCACTGCTGGCATATTACAATGGAGATCTTCAAGCATAAAATTCTTGTTAACAGCATCTGGCACAAATATTAGCCATTAATAAATGGATTTCTCTCTTTTTTTTAATAGAGTAGAGCAGGTGCGTGACAGGCAGATATATTAAATAATAAATGCATAATCTCCAGCTTCCAGTGGACAGGAGGGGTATTGCTTTGCCTAATTTTAATTTCTTTTATTGGGCAACGGTGCTCTGTACGGTCTACTGGTGGTTTGCACAATCAGAATACAATCCCGCTACAGCTCTAGAAGCTTCGATCTTTGGTTCCAGTATGGCTCTATCAGCTCTCCATATAGAGGCCCTAAAGCACTTCCCTCCTTGACAACTCCAATGAAAACCACTGCTAGAATTTGAGATATAGCTCATCAGTGTCAACTCAAAAATAATCACTGGTTTCCATTTACCCCCTTATGGAATAATGTAAAACTTAAAGAGTTCCTTACCATCCCTGATCCTGCGGTATGGGCACATAGAGGTATCTACAAACTTAAGGATATAGTTGATCAACAGGAACTCCTTTCTTTTGACGTGCTAAAGGCCCATTTCGCTCTCCCTAACTCCATGTATTTTAGGCATCTCCAACTTCGCCATGCGTTTACTACTCAATTCTCGTCTCAATCTAAGACATTCTCTTTTAGTGAGATAGAGAAGCTGATGATGCACTCAGGCTTCACTGGAATCACATCACAATTATATAGTATTCTGATTTCTCACACAACAATTGAGCCTGGTAAACCACTCGAAGCCTGGAGGAGAGACCTTCCAAATTGGGAGGGGATAACTGCTGACTTTGTGAAAGTCCCATTCTGTGCACTTACATTTCTCTACAGAGCTTATTTTACCCCCCCGGAGAATATCCAAAATGAAACAGGATGCATCTGACTCATGCTGGAGGTGTACTATGGATAAGGCAGGTTTTTTCCGTATCTTTTGGGCTTGCCAATAAATTCGTAATTTCTGGTGGCAAACTCATGACCTGCTGGTGGAGGTTGTGGGCCCACAAATCCCATATACAGCGGAAGCTATGCTCCTAAGTCACTTTGGAGACACTACTCTTAATGAACATAAATTGTACCTTACTAAACTATTATTATTCTATGCCAGAAGGGCAATCGCTATAGCATGGAAAAAAAGGGATGCACCTAATATTTTTGACTTCAAAGCTCAGGTAAATGCAGACCTTATAATTTATAAAAAGGTCTATGAAGGGCGCGGCTCTACAAAAAAGTTATATAAAACATGGAAAAAATGGCTAAAAATGTTCAATATTGATATATAACTTTGAAAAAGAGAGTGAGGTATTCTGATGATTCTGCGTAGAGGGGAAGGGGGGTGGGGGTGATAGGTTGACTCAAAAGACCTAGATGTTTTTCTTGGGTGTTTATTGTTCCTACTGTGTTCTGTGTTGAATTAAGTATATAGTTTTGTATGCCCTTTCACCTGTTTTCATTGTTATGTGATGTTTTGTCTTGTCCAATATAAAAAAGAAAATCTAATAAAAATGTTTAAAAAAAAATAAATGCAAAAAGTCATAGTAGGCAAGGAGTATTTGCACTTAAAAAGGACCTCCAGGCTGATGTACAAAAACCTGCAGCCTTGCTGTAAGAAAACTGTGGTGTGATGTCCCACAAAGCCGTTCTCAAGATGCCGCATAACTCCACTTCCGTTGCTTGGCCCCGCCTTACTGCAGTAAATAGCCAGGCTTTTTTTTTCCAAGGAGAGAGGGGAGGCAGGGCCAGGCAACGTAACTGGAGTGATGCATAGTCTTCAGGATGGTTTTGCGGGACATCACAGTGCAGGTAACTTTTGTACATCAACCTGGAGGTCCTCTTTAAGCAAACAGGTAACTGTTTGGTTAACCTGCAAAGATTCAACTCATCTGAATAATGCCTTCACTTTCAGGCACATTTTGGTGTTCTAAATCTGCCTAGAAATCCTGATGACAATAGAAAAGTCATATTTTCTGCATAAAACTTCCCAGCACATTCACATAAGTTTTGTCATGCCAGCATGGAGCTGAGGGCATTCTATGAAAGCATCTCTGTTGCTATGGTAATAACAATAGACAGACCACAGGGATTCTATGGGAATCGGTCCACAACAGAGTTTCATTCCATGCACTAAGAAGAAAGCAAGGCAAGCAGGCATATGAGATGGCACAGGAGGCCACATGAAACTAGGTTGGGAGTCGACTTGTGTGCTCTGAGCTGTCAGTTGGATAGTTCAGCTCATTCAGTAGTGTCCCTGTGCAGTCACTGTAAAACATGGTGATGTCATCCTGTTGTGCTTCAGTAATATTAAAACTTGGCACTAGTTCTCTAGCATAGTAAAAAAAACCTGTACATAGTATCGTATGACTAGAATTTCTTTGTTATTCATTAAAAAAGTAATGTTTAATATAATGTGCAGTTAACTAGATTAAAAACCACTTACTAGATACAAAACCATTTATCTATCATATTTAAAGGACCACTATCAAGAAATATTGTAAAATGTAACCCCTTTATGCCATAAGCTGAGGGGATCAAATGCGCGCAGTCCCATGGCACATGTACTTTTACAAGCATCCTTTATAAGCATCCATTTTGCAGGAAGTGGTTAAAATCCATTGGTATCCATACATATAAAATTTAGGTTTGTTCCAGAATAAAATGCACTATGAATTTCTTTTTTATGTTACTGTTTATACTGTAGGTAGTAAAAATCTGACCTAGCTGACAGGTTTTGGACTAGTCCATCTCCTTATGGGGGATTCTTACCAGGGTTTTTTGTTTATTTTCAAAAGCATTTACTGTATGTCAGTTGCTCAATCCAACTGCCAAGATGTAAAAACTAGTAGAGTGCTGGCAAAGATGTATTTAACCTTTCCAGAAACTGTGTTTGAAAAGAATAAGGAAAGTCCAAGAGAAGAAGGACTAGTTTAAAGTCTGTCAGATCTGTCATATTTTACTATCTTTGGTAAGTGACAGCCACATAGGAAAGAAAAAGTAATTTAAAGTACATTTTACTTTAGGAGAAATATACATTTAATATGTATGTGCTTACATGTATTTAGCATTTTTACTTTTTTCACGATAGTGGTCTTTTACCCTCCCTGGCGGTAAGCCCGACCTATGCTCAGGCTAGCCGCTGGAGAGGATCACATGGCCCCCGGACGATTTTTTTTAAATAAAATGTGCATTATATGGTTAAGCTAGCACTTGGCCAGTTTCGCCGCTCTGCTCCGATCCTCCACGATCGCCGCCGTTATACGTACCCCCAGGGATCCCACAATTGTGCAGCCTCCCAATCAGCTCCAGGCTTCGTTATGGGGAGGATCGGGACTGGGCATGACATTATGACGTTGATGACGTCAGACGTCATGTTCAATCGTCGCCATAGCGACGAGTGAAGCTAAATGGTGAAGCTGTGGCTCTTGCGGGATCGCGGAGGGGTAAATATTTCCAGCGGCGATCGGGTGGTTCTGTTAGGCCCGGCGAGGCTTGGGGGGCATAGTTAGCTAGCGAAGTGCTAGCTTAAGCATTTAAATTACATTTTATTTTAAAAAATTCTACCGCAGACGCAGCCTCTGAAACTGCGTACCACCAGGGAGGTTAAGAGATTGTACAGTTACCACCAACAGACTAAATTTAATACATTTATGTTAAGAGCACATCCTCCAATTACCATAAACTTCAACAAGGCACAGAGTTTTTCCACGGGCTCTCCCCCGTGCATTGGCTAATGCAGCGCATTCGAGCAGGGACAGCTGGGAATTGTAGGCGGCAGATGCCGTACACCATCAGCTAGGACGGCTATTGGAGGCGCATCGGAGCAGGGGCAGATGGGAGGATGGAGGCGGCCAATAGCCGCGCATTGTAAGATACAAATGTCCTGGTGTTTGTCCAATCTCCGTGCCCCTGATGAGTTGTAAGTAAGCGACGAAATCGATCGGGCGGAGGTGGACATACCAGGAAATGAGCAGCTACCCTCGACTGGTGGTACAGGCAGAAATGAACAGCTAGAAGGTGGTGGGAGCCAGTAAATGTCACGCCCAGCTTGGCAACGGGGGAAAGCCTGTGGAAAAACTCTGTGCCTTGTTGAAAGCGTGGATAATGTGTAATATAAAAGCTTTTTTAGTGGTAACAGTATCACGCTATGTGAGGTTGTTTTCTGAGGTATTGCATAGAGAATATGAAGGAGGAGAGTGACACTTTGGCAAAGTTGACACTAGGATCCTGAGGTTCCTAGGCTTCCTGGACTTGTGCATGATTGGCCAGTCTAACAGTGGCCAATACGTCTGGTGAGTCTGTTTACTGTCAGGTGCTTATGGTGAAGGTCACTTTTTTTTTTTTTTTAACTCTTTTTATTGAAGAATGCAATCACGGAGAAGTACATACATACAGTGCAAAAGTCAGAGAATTATGCAAAGACATAATCCCAGAGTATATAATCATCTAAAGTTCGTCACTAGGGTAGACACTACTACTCTGCAGTAGATTAGTCTGGAGGAGTTATCCATGAGAATAGAGTCCAGAGTACAGTCCATGGACTGAGGATTTATTTCGCAGAAATAAGCTGAGAAAAGTGTCCAGTAACTTGATGATAAGCACTGAAGTAGGGAAAAGTTCAGGAGGAGAAACATCTTCTACACATATGCAGGATAAAATTATAACATTAACAATAACTAGAACTAGAACTGCCCGCACCTTGGGCATCGTACTAGCCTAACCAGTAGGCAACCAGTTGAATTAAATTCAGCTGGATTGGTTTGGTTTAATTTGGCAGGGCAAAGAACAATACCGTAGGAGGTGTTAATACCTGAGCTCATTATTCCTTGATGGGGTAGATTTGATTAGCTTTGGGAGTAGGCTATAAACAATGTGAAGGTCACTTTTAAAGCTGCAAGACACAGGAAATCGTGAATATGGTTTTAGAAGACTAGAAGTTTATGGAAATTGGAGGATGTGAGCTTAACATAAATGTATTAATGTTGGAAAGACTTGCCTAGGTCTGGTGACAGCGCACTCTGTGGGACACGTGCAATTTATTTCTATTTCTGCTATTGCGCTTTGAAATATTTTAAAGAGCAGACTAAATTTAACATCTGAAAAAAAACCCCAGATGTATAAGCAAGAGTTAATTTATCTGGAAAAAAAAGAAATATGTATTTACAGGCTATTTACAGGCTATTTTAGAGTTCTGTCAATGAGCAATGTGCGTAAAATAATTGCCCACAAATGAGTGCATCCTTAATTGATATTTAAATTGATAATTAAAAATAGGTACAGGCAACTTAATGGGATTGAGCAATTTGAGTAAGATAGTTAACGGTGGCCATGGAAGATCAGCTTCCTAAGCTTTCTAAAATTAACTTACAGGAAGAGGTACGTTAATAGGTCAGAATATAATTAAAATGAAAGTTTAATCAAAAAGTTAATGGTGAAGAATTAGCAGCTCCTGCTTTAACGCTAAGAACAGAATATAAAGATCCTGAATCCTACTAATGAGTCTCTATTAATCTTAGCCTGCTGGATAATCAGACACAATCTATAATAAAATATGCAAAATACCACTGTATAGCTGCCAAGCTTATAGATGGTGCTATCATTTTAAGTTGAAATATTAAAGTGGTAGTGTATTTATGCTACAATAAATAGGAATTGATTCACAGGAGCAGGGAAACATTTTTACATCAATGGAAAAAGGAAGCATTCAAGCAATATCAAATCAGCATTGCTGCACAAGCATTCTACTGATGTCAAACATTAAAAACTGCAACAGAGAGAAGCCAATTCCTTTCCTGTGTAGCCTGACCAGTTACAGTCCAGTTGCTACTGTATCTCCCTTGAAAACAATGGCTAATCTATTTTTGGAAGGTAGAGAGACATTTTATTTACAACATACAGAGCTGCAGATAATAGGAGGTTCAAAGACTGTGATAATTGGAGGCAGTTTAACCCCATGCTTTTAGGCCACTTTCCCACAGGCAGCAAAAAGATGTGTTTAATGTTCCATTTTGCCACCCAATTACAGGGAGTAATCGGTTGCAGAATAATGCAACCTAATGGGAGCATTTGTAGGCACCTGTGTGTCAGCAGTGACACATGAGCCCATATGCAATTCACTTTTTCACCTGAGTTTTCTTCCAGGTTATATTTTTACAACTTAAATAAAACGTAAATAAAATGCTTTTTACACCACCAGCAAGCAAACTAATACTCAAAATAATTTTGACAGTACTTTTTAATTTACCTTTTGGTACTTTTTCCATTGCAAAGTGATAAAACGTTAATTTTAATTGAAGATGAAGATTATCTCCTCGGAGAAAACTCAGGTGAAAAAAAAGAATTGCATATGGACCATGGTGCAATAATTCTGTGCAAGCACTCATCACATCGCATCCAAATCCGCTCGGTGTGCACTGGGCCAATTATCTGAAATCCGCACTAAAAACCGCTAGCATTTTGTGGATCTGCTAGCGGTTTTGGTGTGCACTGGGCCTTAGACAGGAGCCGCTGAAGAAACAGTTGTAGAGGAATTAACTTCATCCCAGTCAATAGCCGATACGCCTCCCACAGTGTGATGTATGGGTCATGGCCCTGACAGTTACATGTCTGTGAACCTTGTTGCATTGTGGGAAATAATGTCTGTTTCCACCTGCCAAGCAAGCAGTATCTCCCTCTGTGCATGTATACAGTATGTGTTAAAAAAACAACTTTTTAGCCTATCATACTGTTAGTTTGTGTGTTTATAGATAATGGCAGCTGGTGCTGTCTGAGTTTATTCTTGTCTGGCAGTAGTAAAGATGCTGACCTGCATACTGAGTGTGATTAAAAAAAAACAAGATGCAAAAAACACAATTTCTTGATCTATTGTCTATTTTCTAATTTCTCACTTTGTAATGTATTGATTTATCCCCCCCCCCCCCCCCCCTCTTTAAGTGTTAAACAACCAAGACAGCTCCACCCCTGGATACCTTTAAATCAAAACTGAAAAGCCACCTGTTTAAATCTGGCATTTATGATTACATAAGGTTTTCCTCTGTACACATCACTATGTACTCATCTGAGACAAGCTTATGCGCTTTGGGTCCTACAGGCGAAAAGCGCTTTACAAATGTTTTGTTGTTGTTGTACTGTTGTCAGATGTTCTTGTGAAAGAGCCCTTAATGGAAACTTCATGCAGTTGTAAGGTCTGCTCTAAATTCTCTTATGTGTTTATAAGAACACCTATGCTTTAAATAATGCGTACACACAAAGACATCACTACAGTGAAAACTGGCAGATAGCCTCTGTTGAACATTAAAGAATCACACATATACAGAACAAAAGTATTTCTTTCAGTGACAAGGTGAGTAGATTTAGCAATGTTTTTCAGTTTAGTAACACATAGCAGATGGACAATCGAATCAAACATACTTCAATATAAGAGCACAGTTCAAAATCAAAATATTAGATTCAAAACATCGTCTTCTCATTCTGCAGTCCACACTCTTCAACATGTTGTTTACAATCGGCTTATAATTACATTGACTTCAACATGTTGTTTACAATAGGCTGATATTTATATGGACTTTTGTTGGATTACTTTCAAAGCAACCCTAAAATAGGCACATATTATTGCCATGTCCTCAATATTTAGTAGTCAGTACCTAAACATTGCTGCAAGGCAAAACCGAGCCATCTCTAAGTGCACAGGAAACAAAATAACTTTGGGAGTAGTAGTGTAAGGATCCGCTCAGCTGGCTGCACAGGCAGACAGCTGTTTGACCATTCCTTGTGTCTGAGGGATGCAGGTCTCTGGATAAGAGACCTGGCTCTGTCTTGCAAAATCCAGACCTGCTCTGCTGCTGAGAGATTTGCATACATTGGTTATGCAAATCATCTAGCTGCTGGCAGTATAAAGGTTGGGATCACCCACAATCCTTTGCTGGTCATTCCTTCTGGGTTTGTTGAAACACTCCTAGAGTGTCAGCCATGCTATTTCTTGTCGAAGTTATCTTAGAGTAATTCCTGGGACTGCAGTTCGCAGCTTCCCTAGTGCAGTTAGATTGCATATCTGTTTTGTCTGTCTGTTGCGATTGTCCTGTCCCAGCGGTGGGTGACAGGAAATCGTTCTGTTTGTCTGGGTGCTAACCGGGACAGCGGTTGCTACCGGTAGTCCCTTCTGATCTGTCTTGCCTGGATCGCACTAGTCTTGCGCTAGCGCTGTGGATCCTTCTGTTCTGTTTTCCTGGATCGCACTAGCCTCTTGCGGTAGTGCTGTGGATCCTTCTGATCTGTCTTGCCTGGATCGCACTAGCCTTGCGCTAGTGCTGTGGATCCTTCTGTTCTGTTTTCTTGGAGTTTAGCTGGAGCAGCGGTTGCTACCAGCTATCTCATCTGCCTGTCTTGCTTGGATCGCACTAGCCCCTAGCGGTAGCGGCTGTGGATCCTTCCTAGCTTATTCCTTTTTTCCGTTTGTCCGTCTTGTCTGATACGAACGCTTGCTGTAGGCTCGGTGAGGTAACCCTTAAGCAAGCGCTCGCGTTCTCTGTTTCGTGTTTGTTTGTCGGTGGTTAGTTAGGCGTGCTTGTCTCTGTTGTGCTTAACACGCAGAGACCGCGCTGTAAACACGTTCGCTGTTGCAAATGAGTGCGGTGTTCGCGTTTAGTTAGCGTTTGTTATTTTCGTTGTTTTCTCATTGTTGTTTGCTGTGCCTTTGCTCCTCTCGTGCCCTGTCCTTTTCCTGTCTGGTGTCTCTTGGCAATCGCCATTCTCTGCGATTGCGTTCTTGCTTTGGTTTCTGCTGATGTGTGTTCACCGTCGCTGGGTCGCGACTAGATTGGTGGATACACATTCATCCTATATCTGTGCTCTTTCTCTTTAAGGGCTGTTCAGCCCTGCGTGTCTTAGATCTGTACAATCCCCATCTGACATCTGTGGCCGTGCAGCGATTGTGCTCGTCTGCACTCCACAACGCCATCTGCCGGTGGGAATTGCCCTCTGCTGGTGTATTGCACCTAGCCTGGGTTCCCTTAATTATACACTTGTGGGGTTTTTTCGTTGTGTCAGTGCGCATCTTGTGCGCTGACCACGAAAACTATTCCGCAAACGTTACAAGTAGTTCTTAAAGAGAACCCGAAGTGAGAGGTATATGGAGGCTGCCATATTTATTTCCTTTAAACAACATCATCGCCTGGCAGTCCTCCTGATCCTGTGTCTCTGATACTTTTAGCCATAGACCCTGAACAAGCCTGCAGCAGATCAGGTACTCTGACTTGAGCATGAAAAAATGAGTTTGGGAGCTCTTTTGAAGAAATTATAGGAGAGGGTGAGTCTGATGACTGGTGTGAGCGAGTTCCAGAGAGTTGGGGTAGCTCTAGTGAAGTCTTGCAGTTGCACGTAGGAGTGAGAAGTGTGTGGTGCAGAGGGGGCAGGCAAGTGTGTGCTTGTGGACAAGTTCAAAGATGTAGGTCAGGCAGGTCTTGTGCACCAATTTATTGGCCTGCTCTCCTCCTTGTTTTGCTTCCTGACTCTTTTTACTGGTTTGTATATGATGCCAAGTAATTTTACAGCAAAGCTAAATCAACATTTGTTGGTTTGATGTTGGAAGATCTGCTTAATGGCTGTCATCAGACCATACCTCACTTGCTCAGTAGACTTCCTGATCACATCCCTAATTATGTTTAGGAAAGTTCATCACTTGGGAGCATATATTTGTGTGTTTGTATAAATGTGTCAATAGCTATTCTAAATTGTAACACCAGCTGAAGCTGGAGAAAAATATTGGATCATACAACAACCCTTAGCACACAAACTGATCTCTTAAAGAATTGTAAAAGCAAAATTATTCAAGGTTTTGGAATGACTACATCAAATTGTACGGAAATGTTTATGGAACAACCTAAGGGAAGAGTTGAACCTGTTGTATGAAGATGAATGACAGTTAGTGATGCCTAAGGGAGTCACACCAGTTACTGAACTGTTCACATATTTTTGCAACACACAAACATGTAATTTTAGATCATTCTCCTCAAGAAACCTATTAACAAACACCTACACAAAAACATAGATAAAAATACCCAGGATTACATAAATCTTACAAAGTCTTTCAAAACACAATGTGCCACTCCCATACTGTAATACCTATGCACATCCTCAAATAAGAACCTTCACAAGAATATTGCTGTAAATGCATCTTGCGGAAATCCAGACAACAATCCTATTTTTATAAATAATCACTAAATATTCCTCTATCTTCATCTAACAGACAGCAGAGAGAAAACTACCTGGTCATTTCTTCTGATGGTGTAAAATAAAAGACAATATTATTAATAGGTAATGAGATATGGTAAATAGCAACACATCGAAAACAGCCAGCCATGCCTTAACCCAAACCAATAGTGCGTGTTTCTATCTACTGCAGGAATTGTGTCAGGGAAAGAGTGGGGGCTGGATGTTTTAAAATTCTCAAATTATTTGAATCATTAAATAGGCTGCATCTTCGTGGAAGGTTGCCTGTTGGAGCCTGGAGCCTAGCTTTGGTTGAGATAGGAATGCTCTAATAGATCTGAAGTTTGGCAGCTAAAAAACGAATGCAGCACAATCTGTTTTAGTTTTTTGTAGACGAGTTGGCTACAAATTGGCAGGTTTTCTTGTGTATGTTGTGTTGAGACTCACAAAACAAAAACTGTATTTCAAATAACTAAATTTAAAGATTTGGTTTGTAGAGATCCTTCTTTATGATTTTTAACATTTGCCCATCTTGCTAATAATTTAACTCTGTACACAGATGAAGCTCAGCCAAGGCATCCGATAACGACCACCTCTGCTGAGAATCCAGTGAATATACAGCAGCCACAAACCCCTCTCGACCATTCAGCCAGTGAACCTTCCTAGCAGATCACTTTGGCCAAGTGACAGGCGAGAGCATTGTACCCCTACCCTGCCGGACATGTGCATCACTCCCGCAAAGCTCTCCTCTGATTCTTCCTCATAAATATTTGTTTGTTTTTATTTCTAGATCCAAGACTGGGGCATAAGGCAGATAGGCTGAGGCTGCATATCAGGTGTTTCTGACAATATTGTCAGAACTGACAAGATTAGCTACATGCTTGGCTTGTGTACTTCACACACTACTGCAGCCAAATAGATCAGCGGGGCTGCCAGGCAACTGGTATTGTTTAAAAGGAAACAAAGATGGCAGCTTCCATATCATTCTCACCTCAGGTTCACTTTAAAGTGGAACTCCAGTGAAAATAATGTAGTAAAAAAAGTGCTTCAGTTTTACCATAATTATGTATAAATGATCTAGTCAGTGTTTGCTCATTGTAAAATCTTTCCTCTCCCTGATTTACATTCTGACATTTATTACATGGTGACATTTTTACTGTGGGCAGGATATGTAGCTGCTCCTAGCTGTTTTGGCTGTTAGAGACAACTGTAAACAGCTATTTCCTGTCTGTGAACCTTGTTACATTGTAACAAACTGCCAAAAGTACCGCGGTCCCAGAGCTTCTTGTGGGAGGGGTTTTAGCACAAAATCAGTGATACAGCGCCCCCTGATGGTCTGTTTGTGAAATGCATTATATTTCTCATGTAAAAGGGGGTATCAGCTACTGATTGGGATAAAGTTCAATTCTAAGTTGGAGTTTCTCTTTAAGTTCAGCAAAGATCTTTATACTCAACTGGAAATCGTAATTCTCCAAAAGCCAAATTTGATGGTTGCCCGTTATAGCAATCTCATTTTGGGAGTACTCCCCCCTTTCAACCTTTTGTTTCCCACTGCCTGAACATACTGCACCATCTGTTGTCTCTGATTTTTTTTAAGGTATCCATTCCTTATTATCACTCAATTTGTTTCCTTGTGAACACAGAGCTGACCCTGCCCATTTGCCCCCTGTACTGCACAGCATGGAGCAGAAGGAGGAGCTGTGTTATATCAGGTGATGGCTTTATGCTGAGGAAGAATCTCCCACTCTGTTTAGGTCAATACTCTGTGCACAGGTCTCTGAGTTATGTGGCTCATATTCCCAAAGGGAACTTCTCTGGAACAGCTGCATCAAATTTGACAATTGTGTGAATAATCACATAGTCTCCTATGCACCTTTTTCTTTCAATGAAAAATCCAGGGAGGTGAGCTAGGGCTTTAAAACAACAGGTATAGACATTTTAACACATCTATTAAAAAGGCTTACAAAATGACAATTGGCAGAGCTACAAAAAATTTGAAAACTACACCACTATGCCCCAATTGTGTACTCCAAACTATTGATTATACAGAAGCATACTTGCAACATTATAAGGAAGAAAAGTATCCACTGCATCCCCCACCCAAACACACACAGACTTCCACACACACTTACACACACATACACACACACACACACACATACACACACACACACACACATACACACACATACACAATAAGTAGCAGTATGGTTGTTTTAAAATATGGGCAACTAGGTTTTCTGACCACTAGAAACCTGCAGCAGTGCCCCCCCCTCCCCCTTCTCCGCAGTGATTGGTCAGCCAAGCTCCCTCCCACACTTTTTAGGGACATGGTTGTTCAGTTACTTCTATGTTCCTGGGGTAAACCTCCCTTTCCAGAAGCCGAGAGTGGAAAGACAGGCCTCTCCCCAGGGGCATAACTACAGGGGAGCAGCCCCTGCAACCCTGGGGGGGGCAGAGCTGTGAGGGGGCCCCACCTACTACTTCACTCCCTCCAATTAAGGGTCCATCCTTCAGATCAGTGTTTTTGTGGCTACACTTGTTATGGGTGTGAAGATTATGATTTCTACACTTGTTTTCTCACCCTCGTATGATGGGCCCCCAGGATGTGAGGGTCATAAGTGGTAGGCAAGGGAAAGGGTGTGAATATTTGGGGGCCCCATCAAAGTTTTGCAAGAGGCCCCATGATTTGTAGTTACGTCCAGGGGCATAACAATAGACCCTGCAAGGGATGCCTCCGCAGGGGGGCCCAGAAGCCACAGGGGGCCCGTGGGGGGAAAGGTTTGAGAGAATGACAGCTAAGGGCATGGAGAAAAAGAACGTATTCTGCTCTCGCACCATTGTTATTTTGACTGCATGTGTCCACCACACAGATAAGGACTCATACACACTTTGGAATTTGTACACTGTCCCTGCTCCCTAGGGTTCGTAAAAAACATCTGTCTCTCACTGCTACACAGTTCTGATGATTTCAAGTACAACCTTAAAACCAAACGAGTCATAATTTGAAAAAAAGTTGTACACTTTCCCTTAAACTCCTTGCTTTCACTCTGAAAGCATTCCTAGATTCTTATCACACATGCTGACCTTATGGCCTCGGATTACTTTTACAACACAATGGAGTGGAGATTGATGTCTTTACTGTTGCTGCTTCATTGAGAGCTTGTTGTCTCATGGTCCAAGAACTTGTAATAACAGTATCAATCAGTGACATTCTAAATGTTTTGCCAAAGTTATGCTGGGTTTACACCATACAATTTTCTGTTACATCCTTTTGTTAGATTTTTCTGTTAGATTTTCTGTTAGACTGCATAATTAGATTATTTTCTGTAGGGAATGGTCATTATCTTTGGTGCATTGTCTTTTGTTTATCTCCTGCTGAGTAGAACAACGCCTAATTGCTCTGCAGATAGATTGTACGATAGATAAATTTCCAACATGTTGAACTTTATCTATCTGGCAGGTAAATCTAACAGAAAATTGTATGGTCACGGTGTAAACCCAGCATTACAGTGAATACTATATCTTATGTTCAGCATGTCATTGTTGTTCCTCCATATAGCATGTGCTCTCATGTAGTAAAATAATACAGCTGTGTGTGTATGTATGTAATGGAAGCAGAGCTGCAACGAGGGACTTGTCAGCTGCAAGGGGCTGGAGGAAGCCCCGGGTAAGTAGATCTGGGGGTAGCATAGATTGCCTGACATTTCCTTTAAGTCTAAGTGTTTTTATCTGCATGGGGAAAACACATTGGTCCTCAGTTTTCTTGTGCAGAAAGCGAGGGGGGTTGGGGGCCCCATCCAAAGTTTCGAGGGGGGTGGAGGGCCCCATCCAAAGTTTCGCAGGGGGGTCCAGTGATGTCTAGTTACGCCCCTGGTTACATCGCTGTCTCTCCCAGCTTTGTCAAAAAACTCCATCACAAAAGGTGTGAGTGGGGGGGAGAGTCACTTTTGCTAAGCATAACAAAGCGACCTGTGGACGGCGAGAGGTCGAAACCGGTTGGGTTGGGTTTAGAGTGGGCAACTGCCAAATTATGTCTATGGAAGTAGTACCAGTTGTGTATGGGAAGCTCTATTTTCCATTTTAGGGCCTATGTGGATTGGGATCCTCTAATGTGAGTAACGTTGTCTGGATAAAAAACAATTCTGAAAATATTCCACTGAGGTGCCCTGAGTGTATCACAGGTCTGGTTGATACAGTGGGGCTGGAAGCACTTACTGAGATACAATGGATAATCCTTCATGATTAGAGAATTTGTCATTTGTTTATTGTACTTGGAACTGGTCCAGTGATTAAATCTATCAGGCTACAGGCTTTTTGCTGCATGGATATACATTGGTCTACAGCTCCATTATCAAATCAGAACCAGAGAATACACTTATATTATACAGAACTGGAGGACTGAGAACTCATCTGTAGAGTAGAATCTTTTCTTTCGGTTTTTTTACAGCCTGATCTTCCAGAAATGATCCATAACATCCGTTGCACCTGCACAGACCATGTAACCTCCTGATTCTTTTCAGAGGCAAACAAAAAACACAAATAAAAATAATTATAAGGTAACTTTACAAGAATAAAGATAATGGGAGCTGAATTGTACACTTGTCAGATCTTAGTGCCTGGTTATTACAGTCACAAGGAAACATTATTATTTTCCTGAATGGACTAGATTATTATAGTTCTTGGAGGGGAAAAATCATAGCTTGCAAGTGAATGCAAATGAAATGTACTTTTCTACAGAAAAAGCATACAGTCACTCCATAATTATTACAGAGCATGAATAGGGGTCTTCATCACAGAAGACCTATAATTTATAAATGTTTCACACCAGGCTCTGAAGACCTGAATAAAAAGATCTTTGCTTTCATAACAGATCGCTTTACAAATAGTAATAAAAAAAGGGTTATGCTCAAAAATAGCAAATGATATGCACATCCTCAAATAAAAAGCTTCCATTATAAATAAGCTTTATCTACATCCAAAACAAAAGTTGCCATCCTTTTCTGTACCAGCAGATTTCAGACTATGAATGTTCCCGTTAACACTGGAAATGAGCAAAAGGGAGAAATTTACTTTCACTACTATTTCTGAGAAATGAGGACCTGTTCTGTGTGAAATTGTTTTGAATTTTTAACATTTGTGGAGGTCAACCACATCACCAATCACAAATACGTGTGAATAAGCAGGTTTTCCGTAAAATGTGGTGGTGTTACATGTTTTTGCTGGAAACTGTAGTTCAGGTAAAGTTAATACTGTGGGCGGGCAAAGATTCTTGGAATGCCAAATCTGTGAAACTGTGAGCCAGGAAGATCAGGAAACCTTCTAGTGAGAGGGATATGGAAGCTGCCATATTTATGAATTTGGAACAATACCAGTTGTCTGGCAGCCCTGCTGTTCTTTCATACATAAGTATTGTCTGAGTCACACACCTGAAACAAGTATGCAGCAAATCCAGTCAAACTTTAGTCAAATCTGATCTGCATGCTTGTTCTTGGTCCGTGGCTAAAAGTATTGGAGGACTTCAGGGTTCCTTTAGGGCCCTTCCACACGAAGTCCATTGCTTTGAATGGAGAATATCACCACATTGCAACACAATGCAATGATATACCTATGGGTAGTAATGACCGTAATCAGTTAATTACAATTACACAAAATTTTGTGTAAATTTTCGCAATTATGCCTATATGGAATTAGGATTTGTAAATTAAATTGATTTCGGGTAATCCATTAAGAATTTCTCATAATTTTTACGCAATGTTTGCGTAATTTTGTACTGACAGCAAAGCCATCAGACATGCTATAAGGAGAACAGTGTGTACAAGTTGAAAAAATATTTTAATGTTTCAAAAAGACCTTGTAGTTTTTGAGAAAACTGATTTTAAAAATGCAAAGAAAAATGGTTCTTAAACTGTAATTTTTCTAAGTTTAAAGGGGCACTACAGCGGGAAACTGTAAAATGTAAAATACAAATACAATACAAATAAGAAGTACATTTTTTTCCAGAGTAAAATGAGCCATAAATTATTTTTCTCCTATGTTGCTGTCACTTACAGTAGGTAGTAGAAATCTGACAGAAGTGACAGGTTTTGGACTAGCCCATCTCTTTATAGGGGATTCTCAGGGATATATTTATTTTCAAAAGCACTTAGTGAATGGCAGTTGCTCTGTCCAACTGCCAAAAAACTGTAGCAAGCAGGGAAGCTGGCCAGCATCATTGTTTAAATCCTTTTTCGGGAATATCTTTATAAAGAATAAAAGCCTTGCTGAGAATCCCCTATAAAGAGATGGACTAGTCCAAAACCTGTTGCTTCTGTCAGATTTCTACTACCTACTGTAAGTGACAGCAACATAAGAGAAAAGTAATTTATGGCTCATTTTACTCTGGAAAAAAACATACCGTACTTCTTATTTGTATATGTTTGCACATATTTAAAATTTTACAATTTTTCGCTGTAGTGCCCCTTTAAAAACCGTTTTCCCTTTGCATATTTAAAATCCATCTTCTCAAAAACTACAAGGGTCTTTTTGAAAAGTTATTTTTGAACTTGTACCCACTATTCTCTATTTATTATTCTGAACATATGTAGCACTTTTGGTGACAATAGCATGTATGGGGGCTTTGCTATTTACCACTAAAGTTGGCACGGAATTACACAAATATTTCATGAAAATGCAAAAATTACAGTTCCTGATTTTAATTACAGAAGAAATTACTATTTTTCCTGAATTTTTGCATTACCATTTTGCATCGTAATTGCGAATTTCATTGTAAAATGATGACTATGCAAAATGTTCATCACTACCTATGGGGCCTTACACAACTTGTGTAGTGCGGCAGGCTCTGACACAACAAGGCCCAGCATGCCGTGCATTGAAAAAGTCTGCGTTTACAGTGGCAGTGAAGTATACTTTCATTGTCATGCATGCCTCAGTATATGGTTGCACCATAACAGTAATGCATGGTGTGGCTTTTCCACTATGCTGCTCTGAATATATCATTTATGCTCATGCTGCTCTAAAGGGGATACTTGGGATTACTGAGGTGAACCATGGATTACAGATTCCAGGCTTAAAAGTAAGTGAAATGTACATCGCCAATTTTGGACATTGATAGCTGGCTTCAAATTGAACTGGAAATGTAATGTTTAATAACATTAAAATACATGTTTATAGCAGGGAGAGGGAATGGAGTTTCACTATAAAAGGGATATGGGGCTGATGCATTCACAGTTGTAAATTATGTTATTCCAGCAGCATTGATTATCATATGATATTTCTCCTTGGGTTTCCTAAAATTCACTCATAACATGAGACATAAATAGAGCTCACCAGAGCCAAGTACTCTCCATAGAGCTGACTGCTGTACTTCTGACATCTACTGCCAGCAGAAGCTCTGCATTAAAGTGGACCACCGCTGTAAATTCTAAAGTGAGAGAGCCAGAATGAGACTTATGATCGTCCCCTCTTATAGCAGAAATAGCTGACTTCTGCATTAAAGGGAACCTTAACTGAACGGGGGGTAAAGAGCTGTTGCGGACCGCAACGCGTACAAAAATACATGTTGCCGCATATCTACACGTGCGAAATACGGCAACGGTCCGCACCAGCGCTAATTGCAGTAGGGAATGCGTCCAATAATTCGCATGGAGGCCGGCCGACTGGTGAGTCGTCAAAAACGAAACTAAGTAACAGCGGGGGACCAGAGGATTACAGAGTGGCTCCGAGGGCACAGGACTGCTGCAGGGGGCTGGTAATAGCCCCAGGTAAGTGAAACTCTTTACCCCCCGTTCAATTAAGGTTCCCTTTAAGCAGAAGTGAAGTGCGATGGCCGCTCTGGAATTTGACATAAAGTGGCTGGCACTGAATTACTTCACTCTTCACTGCTCCTCTCTGCGGTAGGCTGTCTCAGTGAGTGGAACAGGTTGAAACAATAGGTCTCAGACAACCCCTACTGGGCTGCTTTATGAGGCACTTCCCACCAACAGTTGACACAATCTCTTAAGTCTTTGCAAATGCAGCAAACTACCATAACAGTTTTTCAGAAAGTGGGCGTGACTAACAGAACCTGTGTTTTATGGCACAAGTGGTCAGTTTTTAAACATGTTTTCCTTACTACTCTGTTATAACTTCTGCTACTTGAGCTGATAGTGTGGGTTTTATTGTTACACAGGATGTCAAGGGAGATTTTAATGAATTAGGAATTAAGTAGCTTGTGTGCAACACCTTTTGTAGATGTCAGTCAGCCCAACCTGTAGGCATTCAGACTGTTGGTCAACAGAAACAGACCCAGCAAATGTGTGCTTCTCACTGTTGGTCAGAGCACATGTCTTTTAGCATCAGGAAGGTGCCTTGTAAGTATACCCTACTTCTCAAAACACTGGCGAGGACAGACCCTAACTCATCGTTAAACTTTGGTGCCAAACAGGAGGCTGTAACTAAATGGGTTAAGGGTGGTGGTGTGTTGTACCTGCTCCCCCACCCCCACCTCCCCACTGCCCAGGAGGCAAGCAGGAACTCTATTCCAAAAATATAAGTAGAGGGGTCCTGTAAAGGCAGTTATCCATTCACTATCACCAAGAAGGGTTACACTTAAACAATAAACACCTACAGCAAATGTTAAAGTGTTTTAGTAAAAAAGACAAACAACAGATTAGTATGGCTGGGAAAAGACGAGTTCAGCTCTCAGAATATTTAGCTGAGCAGAAGGAAGGCAAAACAAATGAATATTTGCCAATTAGGATCAAATAGGAAAATACATTATTGGTTTCTGACTCCAAATGACATGCAAAAAAAGATACCATATTTTTCGGACTATAAGACGCCCTTTTCCTCCAGCAAAAGCTAAGGGAAAAAATTAACTGAGTCTAATAGTACGAACACAGGGACTTACGAGTGCCCGCCAATATGAACCGCTGACCCGACGCCATGTTAGGGACTCCCTGTGCTGTCCACTATATCTCTAAACCATGTAGGTGCATGGAAAGGAGCATAGAGAAGAGTAACAAAGGGACAGAGTGACATCAATTAGGATAGTGCATTTTATAACTACATTTACAGAATTTTCACCTATCCCATCTCCTTTAGATTTCATATCATCTAGAGTGGCACCCAAGAGAGCAGCACCATCTGACGACAACTACACAGACTTGCACAGTATTGTTTAGATCGCTCCCTCTGTCCAGCACAGGGGTTTAGGCTCCTTTACTCTACACTACATTTACAGAAGAGGAAGTTTTACACAAAGAAGAAAAATTATAAAATAATTTTACCAAAGCCCTTTGTAGGATTTAGATTTTTCTTACAAATATGGTTTTACATCTGTTTACATTATGAATATTTACAAAATACAGACTGTTTCATAGGTCCTGTAAAGGTAAACATCGAAATTCTGTGCTAAAAGAGCAAAGCTTATACTCTGCCTGTGGCTTGTACACTGATGCCTCCTGTGGCCTAAATAATGCACTTAGGCAATTGTTCAATACACACATAGTGCTAACAGAGTGCTTGCTTTATGTTAGTAAAATAAACAAAATCTGTAGCCAATGTTGCCCTGCATTTAATAAATAAGTGATTACTTATGTCCAGCACACCTCTTACTATTATATAAATATCATTTTATAAAAAAAAACCTGATGGATGAAATATCTCCTTCATGCTCTATTGACTCTTAAAGAGAATCTGTACTCTAAAATTCTTACAATATAAAGCATACCATTCTAATCATTATGTTCTCCTGGGCCCCTCTGTGCTGTTTCTGCAATAACATGCTACAATCCTGGCTTGTAATTGCCAGTTTTAGGCAGTGTTTACTAACAAAAGACATGGCTGCTAACAGCATGTGATAGGCTGAGAGTAGCTCACTGTGTGAGTCATACAGAGCTTAGAGGG
Organism: Hyperolius riggenbachi; assembly: GCF_040937935.1. Lineage (NCBI taxonomy): Eukaryota > Metazoa > Chordata > Amphibia > Anura > Hyperoliidae > Hyperolius > Hyperolius riggenbachi. The sequence goes on along the minus strand of NC_090650.1, from coordinate 132,069,694 downwards.
GGCCTGGAGAGGTGTGTATAGCTTCTATCCTATCACAAGCAGACCTGCACATTCCAGCCTGAGTGCCTGAGCCCGACAGAGCTGACAGAGGAAAGAAGATTAGATTATATAACAGAGATAACACAGCCACTGTGCAACTAGGAAATGCTGCAGTAAGCCAGAGCACATTAGAACAGGTATAGGAACTTATAGGATAGAAGAAATAAGGCTGAAAATTTTGTTACAGAGTCTCTTTAACAATCAGAGTAGAAGTTTAATTTTCTAAGTATCATTTTTCAATATAGTTTGGTGTGAAAAAAGGAGTGGTTATACTGTGTTAGACAGAGAGAGAAAAAAAAATATTCTTTAAGCCAAAATATTTGTATTGACTTATTAGATACATTTCCAGAAGGAAGATTTTGAGAACACTCGTTCTCGGGCTATAAGTCATAAATGTAAATTTCCAGGGTTTTTACATACTACTACAGTATAGAGAACACAAACAGGACACAAGAACAAAACAGTAGGATTATTGCATTATTAATGAGTGAGTCCATAAATATGAGCTGTGAAAAGCAGTACCAATAGACCCTGTCTGGTTATCCTTTTAATCTACTATCTGTAAGAAGAAGAATGTGTGTGCTGTAGAAATGTTTTGCCAGTGCAGCAGTATAAGGACCACCAGTGGCAGGACATAGCCCGACATGCACATACACTGCTGCAAGTTAGAACACTTATTTAGATTGACTTATAGATACATACAACATACACAACTTCAAGTTGTGTATGAGAAGTCATCAAATCCTTTCCAGAAATGCCCACATTTGTACATTTGAAGTAAAAAGATATGTGGATATTATATTGACCTGCAAGGTTGGCTGGCTGACATGTAGTATAAAGGTCCGCTTTAATATACATTATTGTCAATTAATTCAAGGCTATCTGGTAGGCATATTTAGAATCCATGAAAATGCCTGGTGTAATTCACTTTTGCCCTACTTTATGGCAATTCCCTCCCCTCCCACTTCTCTCTGCGCGCACATCTCAGTGTAGGATACTGAACACTCGCAATGATGTGCACATGGTGCCGATACAGAAGCTATGCCAGAGTCTACGCCATTTTTAAAACTGAGGAATACATTTTCAAAGGCTAAAAGCATCTCACTTGTAAAGATTCCAGAAGTGAAAATGTCAGGTCCAACTTTGGGGGAAGAGATTTGCTCTTTGTGGGGATGCCTATTTTGCCAGTGGAAACCCAGTTCAGATGTGCTATAAGATTAAACTTTTTTTTGCGATTTTGCTTTGTCACTCGTGTCAGTTCTCTTCAACTTCCTACAGGAATATCAGAAATTCACAGGGAATTGAGAAATTGTTTAACTGATTTTTGGTACTTACATATGAGGCAATCGACCCTAAATACAGCGGCCACTCTGTATTTTCTGCACAGAAAGGTCTAGTGTCAGACAGGATGGAAGCAGAACAAACAGCTGATCAATTCCACAGCTTAGTGCTGCCTGAGGGTGCGTAGACCCAGCAGGAAACACTATCCGTAAGTCCCAAAACAAACTCTAAAATTACACATCAGGACCCTCATTCACAACTTTATTAAAATTGGTGGCATGGATGGTAATTCCTGCTGGGTCTCAGCACCCTCGGGTAGCACTAAGCTGCCGTCTGTGGAATAAATTAGCTGTTTGTTTTGTAATAAATCAGCTGCTATTCTGCCTGACACCAGGCTTTTCTGTAGGGGAAATGCACAGCCGGCACTGGTCAATACGTAAGAATTATTATTTTTTAATTAAATAAGGACTTAACACCTATTTTATGATTGTTAGTAATGTGCACCATAGCCAAAAAGCAGCATATAAAGAATTTCGAACCAAACAGTCGTCCAGTGATGTGATGTGACGTCCAGTGATATTGTTTTTAGCCTTCATGTTTTCAATCAAGGTTTAGAATGTCACTTTTTTATTGGTGTAAATTGATGGATAGTGCTCGGTAAACCCATAAATTAAAACAAATGCCACAAGCTAATTCTTATTCCCACTACAGCTGTGAGGGGGTTAAAGATTTATAATCTCACTTTCTAATTTGAATTTTTGTCTTAGGAATTCCCAGGATTTTATCTAATTAGAAAGCACAGTATAATTAATCACTTTGCTTGATGTAATACAGGATAGGAGAGCCACATGGGGAGCACCCAGGCTGCTTAGTAAGCAGGAGGTTCCTGCTAGGTGCTTCAAAGCATTTTCCCTTAGCCATTTCACTTGTTATTATACAGGAATGCTAAGCTTAGGAAAATAAATGCATTTATAAAGTGTAGCATAACATGACACAAAACAAGACATCCAAAAGTGTTGAACATAAAACTGTATAACACATTGGTCTGTCCCAACTATAATAGACAATAGACCCAAGGAGCTTTCTCCTAGGATATCATTTACATATTCTGTTTAAAATAACTTTTCAGCACTCTGCAATTGAAAAAGTACCAAAAAAGTAGGTGAAAAATTTTGATTGGTGAATGACTGGCCAATTTTGCCACCTCAATGTAGTATGAGGTACTATCAGATTTTGTGATCCCTCTAAACCAATGGCCTCCAATTAGAGATGGCCCAAACCTCCGATTTTCGGTTCGCGAACTTCCGCAAAAGTTCGGTTCGCGAACCGCAATAGACTTCAATGGGGAGGCGAATTTTGAAAACTAGAAACACTTATGCTGGCCAGAAAAGTGATGGAAAAGATGTTTCAAGGGGTCTAACACCAGTGTTGGGACACGCACACACACACAAACCAAAGAAATAGATCACAAGAACAAGATTAGCTCTCAAAAGAGCTGTTGTGGGGTGCTTTTTTAGCAATAAGAATCAGCAAGGAGCAAGCTAAGAAGCCTACAAGAGCCTAACTAAGCTTTCCCTATGAGAGTCTGCAGCAGCTATCCCTTCACTAATTACTGCAGGCACACGAGTGAGTGAAGAGCCTGACGCTGCCTACCTTTTATAAGGGGGGTGGGGCTTAGGGAGGGAGTGTAGCCTGATTGGCTCCAATGTGCCTGCTGACTGTGATGTAGAGGGTCAAAGTTGACCCTCATGATGCACTATGGGGGCGAACCGAACTTCCGGAATAGTTTGCGGTTCTCCGCGATCGCAAACCACGGAGGTTCGCTGGGAACCGTTCGCCGGCGAACCGTTAGGGCCATCTCTACCTGCAATGGCCTCCTCAGTCACCAGACCTCTATCCAATAAAGCACTTTTGGAACATGGTGGAATGGGAGATTCGCTTCATCAATCGGCAGCCGACAAAGCTGCAGCAGCTCAGAGGCATAGCTAGGGTTTTCAGCGCCCAGGGACAAAGACAGTTTTTGTGCCCCCCTGGACAAAATGGGTGTAGCCACACATCAGAATGTGGTCGTAGTCATGGGTGGAGTCAAACATTATTAAAATAGCCATATGTGCCCCCTTACCCTTTCAGAAAGCCAACCCTTTTAGATAGCCAGATGTGCCCCCTTTAAATAACCTTTTTCTGCTGCTAACGCTTCTGCACTCCTCTGCAGAGGGAGTGGGAGAAGCAGGGACACTTCGGGCAGCCAGTGAGCCACCTTTCATGCATGTGGAGGTGCAACGGCCTTCTGAACGCTCCCCCTTGCCCACCCATAGCTACGCCTCTGCAGCAGCTATGGAATGCTATCATGTCGATATGGACCAAAATTGCAGGCCTAGTTCACACTGCAAGAGCTTTTTAAGTGCTAGTGATTTGAAAAGCTCTTGCTAATACAATGCTATGGGGGATTTTTAGAAAAGCACATCGTTCCAGTGTGAACACACACATAGGATAACATTAGCAAGAGCTTTTCAAATCACAAAACGCTCAGAAAAGCTTGTGCAGTGTGAACCAGCACTAAGGGCACGTTCACACTGCAAGAGCTTTTCTAAGCACTTTGTGATTTTAAAAGCTCTTGCTAATGTTATCCTATGTGAGTGTTCACACTGGAGTGATGTGATTTAGTAAAAAGCTCGCATAGTTTTGCATTAGCAAGAGCTTTTCAAATCTCTAGCGTTTAAAAAGCTCTTGTAGTGTGAATCAGCCCTTAGGTTTTCAACATCTTGTTGAAGCTTCATCATGAAGAAATAAGACAGTGCTAAAGGCAAAAGCGGTTCCAACTCAATACTAGAGATGAAGATGAACCTAATAAAGTGACCAGTGAGTGTGTGTGTATGTGTGCGCGTGTGCGTGTGTGTGTGCGTGTGTGTGTGTGTATGTGCACGCGTGTCCGTGTGTGTGTATGTGCGCGCGCGTGTGTGTGTGTGAGTGTGTGTGTGTATGTGCGCGTGCGCGCGCGCGTGTGTGTGTGTATGTGCGCGCGCGCGTGTGTGTGTGTGTGTGTTTGTGTGCGTGTTTGTGTGCGTGTGTGCGTGTGTGTGTGTGTGTGAGTAGTGTATAGACACACGTTGGTATCATTCAATGCATATCAAGCTGTATGCTCGGGGGCCTTGATCTGCTTAGCAACCATTTTCCTTGCTGGTTGCATTTCATGATTCTATAATAAAAGGCAGGATGTGAAGCTTTGTGCCTGGAGGAAAGTAAACTAATTGTGAGTCACAAACACGAATGTGTTCGCAGCCTTCTAGCACAAAGCCCCACAGAGCCAACCAAAATCCTGTTTCTGATTGGGCAATAGGCAATGAGTCTAATCTTGATAATAATAGCAATAACACTGAGCATCCCTCAATGGGCTTGAAATAACTGTACAACTGTATAAAGATAAAACATATTGAGAAATACATAAGGGACGTGGTATTGTTAAAGTATGATAAGAAATAAAAACACGGAATGATTTATGACAGAGAAAATAAACCTAGGTATATGTTTTTATTTTAAAATAGAATTCTTACTGTCCTTTGTCCTTTGTCTATTTTTTTAAAATATATTTTGGATACTTATTTTCCTTGTCCTGACTTGATATCTACAGACATCAGATCAATACCCTTTCTGAACATTTTGGTGCACAAATCAAGACATCCACTGCTAAACGTTTTCTCTAAAAGGAAACAGATGCCAGTGTAGCAAGACCAATGGAGAGGCATTTGATCAGATGATCATTTCTAAGGTTCTGATTTGCTTGTCATGTGTTGCTTGTCATGATTAAGTGATCATAGAAAATGAGGACCTATCACTTGTTTAACCTGATCACCTGTTTCTACATGAGTTATGATGCTTGTGAGCGTTGCTTAGCAGTAGTGACAGCAGCATTCTAGCCAGCAAGCATGCTAATAGTTCACAATTTAAAGCATTTATATACAGTGCCCAGAACTGTATTCCATATTCCAGATGCGGCCTTACAAAAGCGTTAAAGTGGACCTGAACTCAAAACGTTCTCTTTGCTCTAAAAGATAAGCAACAGCATAATAATCTTTACAGAAAAACATTCCTTGTTACAGCATATAGAGCTCCCTCAGTGATGCTACAGTGTAATTACTGCTGGGAGCGCGTCTAGTTAAAAATGGCGCCAGCCGAATAATGGCGCCATTTTTAGAACGATATTTTAAAACGATATTTATCGTTTTATATAAAAACGATAATTATAGTTTTGAATAGCTCTGCACAAAATATATCGTTTTGAATGTTAGCCCTAACTAATCCGCCGCATTCCTGACGCTCTAATGTAACTAAATACCCCCTAAATCCCCGGGGGGCAATCTGGCTGCGTTTCCGAGTGAAGCAGGGCTATGAGCTGAAGCCCTGCCCCACAGGTGTCTGTCATCGGCGGATCTCCGCCTCTCCCCGCCCCTTTCAGTCTTCCTCCTCTGAGAGGGGCGGGGGAGAGGCGGAGTTCCGCAGATGACAGACACCTGTGGGGCAGGGCTTCAGCTCATAGCCCTGTCTCACTCTAAAGCTAATACTGTCAGCAAAATCCACGACCGAGAAATTCGTGGATTTTGCAGGTGGACAGTGAGGGGGGAGTTTGGGGGGCTCTACATAGTTTCATGTGGCCGTTTTCTTAGGGCTATTAGGTAATATATGTATTTAAATAAAATTAGGTTTTTACACAATTTTTCTCATTAAAGCAATAAAATTAATTCATTTGTTTAATATAAATGGATATTTAACTTAATTGACAATTGTATATTCCATTTTAATTATTTTAATAAAAAAAAAATTCAGAACCTTGAGTCCCGAACTTAAAAAGTTGTGAGCCCATTCCTACAAGCCCTTTCATCTACCCACTACGCTATTTTTTTTTTCACTGTTAACAGAGCTAGTAATGTTTTAGTTCTTTCTTTTTTACATACACATTAGTTCAATAGCGCCATCTAGCGATTACATTAAATTCAGACTGTTGTAAAGATAAATTAGCTGCTTATATTAATTTAATAATACTTGTAATAGACCAATATGTATGTATCAATATATCTTTATCTCTATATCTCTGTGTGTGTGTGAATATATATATATATATATATATATATATATATATAAATATTTATAAATATAATTTATGGAAGAGGGTTCATACATGTATTTATACATGTATTCACGTATATTTTTATCCCCTTCCCGACCGCCCACAGCCGATAGGCGGGGTGAAAGTGGTGTCTGCAACGACCACAATACGCCCTTCGTTGGTGGCTCGTTGCGTAGTAGCTGGCTGTGGATCGTGCGCTCGGATGCGCGTGCATCCGTTGGCAATAGGCTCCGCCCACCCACAACGTCAGCCCGCTGTCCGTTCGGCCGCGGGTTGTTAACCCCTTGATCAACGCATACAATGTGTATAATACGCTTTCTAATGTAAACAAAGCGTATTGTACAGGCTGCCTCCTTCCCTGGTGGTCCAAGTAACTGAGGGACCACCAGGGCAGGCTGCAGCCCCCTATTATGCACCCAAACACACTGATCCTCCCCCCCTGCCCCCTGATCGCTTGCAGCACTCCTCATACACCCCCCCCCCCTGAACACCCTCTCAGACCCCTGTTTGCACCCAATCACCCCCCTACTCACCCATCAATCACTCCCTGTCACTATCATTCAACGCTATTTTTTAGATTAGGCCCTAAACTACCCCCTGGGTGCTCCTGATCACCACCTCTCACCCTCATATCCTCCACAGAACACCCCCTCCCCCCCACCAGGTGTACTGTATACATCTATTCTCCCCTATAATCACCACTTATCACCTGTCAATCACCCATCAATCACCCCCTGTCACCACCTGTCACTGCCACCCATCAGATCAGACCCTAACCTGCCCCTTATGGGCACCCTATCACCCGCCCACACCTTTAGATCGCCCTCAGACACCCCCCCCTCCTGATCACCTCGCCAGTGCATTGCTTGTATCTATTCCCCCCCCCCCCCCTCTTATCACCCCCTGAGACACCCTTCAATCACCTACTGTCAACACCTGTCACCACCTAGCACACATACCCATCAGATCATGCCTTATTTTGCCCCGTGTTTACTCCTGATCAATCAGCCAAACCCTCAGATCCCCTTCAGACCCCCTTCCGATCACCTACCCAGTGCATTGATTGCATCTATTCTCCTCTTTAATCACCCAAAGAGACATCCATTAATCACCTCCTGTCATATCTGTCACCCCCTAGCACTCCTATCCATCAGATCAGGCCGTAATCTCCCCTCTGCGGTCTTCTGATCACCCGGCCAAGCCCTCACCCGCCCCACCGCAGTGACAGAATTTTTTTTTATGATCACTGCTGGTCAGTACGACTTCATTGTGGCTGAGACCAACCGTTAGGCCACACAATATGTAACTGCCAATCCAATAAGCTACCATGCCCAGTCTTTTCGGTGGAAACCACTCAAAGTTTCCGAACGTAACATTTTTGTGTGCCTTTTCCTTAACATGGGTGTAGTAAAAAAAGAATGTATTGTGGTCTTATAGGTCTACGCACCCAAAACATCACATGCCCATGTTCTCTGCTGCCATGTCCAGGTCACGATTTGAGAAAATCCTGTGCTTCCTGCACTTCAGTGCCAATACAACATGTCAGTCATCTAAGAGGACACCCTGCTTATGACCGGTTCCACAACATTATGTCCCGCATAGACCATCTGTCATCAAAATTTTCAGATGCTTATACCCCAGAACAGTCATTTGGAGGCATTTGGTTTCCAGACTACTCATCAATATTTTGGCCCACTTAAATGCCATGGCAGTATAGGAACCCGTAAGTCCACAATGTTAGAAAGAAGACACCCCAAGGTATTTTTGTTCGGTATATGGTAAGTTAATAAAGAGTTAATTTTTTTTGTCACAAGTTAGCGGAAATTGATTTTCATATTTTTTTTTTTTACACAAAGTGTCATTTTGCGCTGACTTGTGCCAAAAAAATGAACTCTTCTATTAACTGACCATACACCGAACGAAATACCTTGGGGTGTCTTCTTTCTAAAACTGTGTCACTTACGGGTTCCTATACTGCCATGGCATTTAAGTGGGCCAAAATATTGATGAGTAGTCTGGAAACCAAATGCCTCCAAATGACTGTTCTGGGGTATAAGCATCTGAAAATTTTGATGACAGATGGTCTATGCGGGACATAATGTTGTGGAACCGGTCATAAGCAGGGTGTCCTCTTAGATGACTGAAAGGTTGTATTGGCACTGAAGTGCAGGAAGCGCAGGATTTTCTCAAATCGTGACCTGGACATGGCAGCAGAGAACATGGGCATGTGATGTTTTGGGTGCGTAGACCTATAAGACCACAATACATTCTTTTTTTACTACACCCATGTTAAGGAAAAGGCACACAAAAATGTTACGTTCGGAAACTTTGAGTGGTTTCCACCGAAAAGACTGGGAATGGTAGCTTATTGGATTGGCAGTTACATATTGTGTGGCCTAACGGTTGGTCTCAGCCACAATGAAGTCGTACTGACCAGCAGTGATCATAAAAAAAATTCTGTCACTGCGGTGGGGCGGGTGAGGGCTTGGCCGGGTGATCAGAAGACTGCAGGGGGAAGATTACGGCCTGATCTGATGGATAGGAGTGGTAGGGGGTGACAGATATGACAGGAGGTGATTAACGGTTGTCTCTTTGGGTGATTAAAGAGGAGAATAGATGCAATCAATGCACTGGGTAGGTGATCGGAAGGGGGTCTGAAGGGGATCTGAGGGTTTGGCTGATTGATCAGGAGTAAACACGGGGCAAAATAAGGCATGATCTGATGGGTATGTGTGCTAGGTGGTGACAGGTGTTGACAGTAGGTGATTGAAGGGTGTCTCAGGGGGTGATAAGAGGGGGGGAATAGATGCAAGCAATGCACTGGCGAGGTGATCAGGAGGGGGGGTGTCTGAGGGCGATCTAAAGGTGTGGGCGGGTGATAGGGTGCCCATAAGGGGCAGGTTAGGGTCTGATCTGATGGGTGGCAGTGACAGGTGGTGACAGGGGGTGATTGATGGGTGATTGACAGGTGATTGACAGGTGATAAGTGGTGATTATAGGGGAGAATAGATGTATACAGTACACCTGGTGGGGGGGGGGGGGGGGGGAGGGGGTGATCTGTGGAGGATATGAGGGTGAGAGGTGTTTAGGAGCACCCAGGGGGTAGTTTAGGGCCTAATCTAAAAAATAGCGTTGAATGATAGTGACAGGGAGTGATTGATGGGTGAGTAGGGGGGTGATTGGGTGCAAACAGCGGTCTGAGAGGGTGTTCAGGGGGGGGGGGGTGTATGAGGAGTGCTGTGGGCGATCAGGGGGCAGGGGGGGAGGATCAGTGTGTTTGGGTGCATAATAGGGGGTTGCAGCCTGCCCTGGTGGTCCCTCAGTCACTTGGACCACCAGGGAAGGAGGCAGCCTGTACAATACGCTTTGTTTACATTAGAAAGCGTATTATACGCATTGTATGCGTTGATCAAGGGGTTAACAACCCGCGGCCGAACGGACAGCGGGCTGACGTTGTGGGTAGGCGGAGCCTATTGCCGACGGATGCACGCGCATCCGAGCGCACGATCCACAGCCAGCTACTACGCAACGAGCCGCCAACGAAGGGCGTATTGTGGTCGTTGCAGACACCACTTTCACCCCGCCTATCGGCTGTGGGCGGTCGGGAAGGGGATAAAAATATACATGAATACATGTATAAATACATGTATGAACCCTCTTCCATAAATTATATTTATAAATATTAATATATATATATTTATATATATATATATATATATATATATTCACACACACACACACAGAGATATAGAGATAAAGATATATTGATACATACATATTGGTCTATTACAAGTATTATTAAATTAATATAAGCAGCTAATTTATCTTTACAACAGTCTGAATTTAATGTAATCGCTAGATGGCGCTATTGAACTAATGTGTATGTAAAAACAAAAGAACTAAAACATTACTAGCTCTGTTAACAGCGAAAAAAAAATAGCGTAGTGAGTAGATGAAAGGGCGTGTAAGAATGGGCTCACAACTTTTTAAGTTCGAGACTCTAGGTTCTGATTTTTTTTTTAATTAAAATAATTAAAATGGAATATACAATTGTCAATTAAGTTAAATATCCATTTATATTAAACAAATGAATTAATTTTATTGCTTTAATGAGAAAAATTGTGTAAAAACCTAATTTTATTTAAATACATATATTACCTAATAGCCCTAAGAAAACGGCCACATGAAACTATGTAGAGCCCCCCAAACTCCCCCCTCACTGTCCACCTGCAAAATCCACGAATTTCTCGGTCGTGGATTTTGCTGACAGTATTAGCTTCAGAGTGAGACAGGGCTATGAGCTGAAGCCCTGCCCCACAGGTGTCTGTCATCTGCGGAACTCCGCCTCTCCCTCGCCCCTCTCAGAGGAGGAAGACTGAAAGGGGCGTGGAGAGGCGGAGATCCGCCGATGACAGACACCTGTGGGGCAGGGCTTCAGCTCATAGCCCTGCTTCACTCGGAAACGCAGCCAGATTGCCCCCCGGGGATTTAGGGGGGGATTTAGTTACATTAGAGCGTCGGGAATGCAGCGGATTAGTTAGGGCTAACATTCAAAACGATAAACAAATTAACACAAAAACGATAAATAACGTTTTGGCCGGCGGCGCCATTTTTTAACACTCAAAAACGATAAATATCGTTGAATAATGCATTTATATGGGGCGCCATTTTTTAAAAACGGTATCTGGCGCCATTTTTAATAGACCCGCTGGGAGCACATGGTTAAACTCCTGCGTTTACATATTAGCTCTCAACTCGACAGAGTCGGCAGAAAGTTGGGAGCGCAAATACACTAGCTCATTACAGTGGCATAGCTAGGGTATTTGATTGCAGATTATATCCGGCCCCCCCCCCCCCCCCCCAAAAAAAAAAAAAGTAAGAAAGGAAAGAGGTGAGTGTGCACACCATGGTGAAAATGGGTGTGACCATTAAGCGGAACTAACTGGAGCTAAGAATAGAGCTTGGTATACTGAGATAAGATAATTACAGCAGAGACATGTCTAAATAGGTTGGAGAGCTTTCACTGTAAGGTGAGATTCCTGGCAGCATTATAAACAAAGTGCAGTGTTTAAATGTAATTTTGTGGCTGACAATCCGGTCCCCCAGGAGGAGGTGGGTGCGGGCGGGGGGTGTTTCATGGTGGCATCTGGTAAATACAGTTATTGCGACACAGTTCAAAGAGTTCTATAGCTGTTGCACTTCACCCGTTACTGGGATCGCTGCAGAAAATCCAATAGTCCGTACAATAGTTCAATAACACTGCTGCGCTCTCCAGAACCTGCAATGCATAAGCTCCACATAGGGTAATAACGTTCAATAAAGTATACTTCCACAAGTGCACCCCTCAAGTGCCAGTGTGTCTCGTGACTCCCCACACGCCACTTTCCTGTGTGCACCCTCGTCCCCTTCTCACTAGATGCTCACCAGATATGAGCCACCTCAGTTTCCAGGTGGATCATAGGCATTGCTCATACACAGCTCACTCCTGTTCCTGGTTCTGCAACAAAAAATACTCTCCACATAGGGTAATACTGTTCAGACTTCAGCAAATTCCATGCAATATATGACCTCTGTGCTTTTTGTGATCTCACTCTGTGCTGGTGCCAATCCCTCAACACTACATGCAAAAAATGCTCACCAGATGTAGCCCACCTATACTTGCAGGTGGATTCTGAGCTTATGATGTCTCCAAAATAAAGCCCTGAACCTTATCACAAATCTTGAACAGTATTACCCTATGTGGAGAGTATTTTTTGTGCACACAGGAAAGTGGCATGTGGGGAGTCACATCTGCAAAAATAGCAACATTACTTTCTACTTTTTTTTTACCAGGCCATTAATACATGCATTGAAGGGTATTGGACCCAGTACTTAACCCTGTGGCACCCCACTGCTAACAGTCAACAATTTTGAATATGATCCATGCACACAGTATGGCTGCATTTGTGCCTGAAAGGGAGCACTGCTCCAATGAGATTACCAAGATGCCCTTGTCTGTAATTTTTTGGGCGGTCCGTGCTGAGGGAGGGGGGACTGGAGGATGGATGGGAAGCCTCTATAAGATCCAGAGGCTTCCTTCTTCTTAGATAAGTATGTGTTTCATGCCTGAGGTTCTCCTCCGATACACTTTAAACCATACAGCAAACCTGCATTTTGGATTATTCTGGATTTGCTAGAAATTGCCAGTTGTTAAATGGCAAAAGGTTGCAATCCTCTTTTAGGTCTTCTGGAATTACATTTCTCTGTAACAAGCAGAGGCATAGCTTGGGTTTGGGGGACAAAGACCATGGTCATGCATCAGAATGTGGGTGTGGTCATAGGTGGAGCGAAATATACATAGTCCATCTGTATAACAGCAGGCTCCATATACAGTACAGTCCCTTTATACTGAACTTTATAGACAAGGGATGGGGCTAAGTAGTTTATTATATCAGAATTGGGCATACATTGTATATTCATACAAACTAATTTTCGGGACCCAGGGACTGAGATTACTATATTAGGATTGTTCATACATTGTATATTCATACAGGCATATGGTCGGGACCTGAGGACAGAGTTTACTACTGTATATCAGGATTGGTCATCCATTGTACAGTAATACAGGCGCATGTACGGGACCTAAGATTACAATTGTATATCATGATTGGTCATGCATTGTATAGTCCAGGGACTGAGATTACTATATCCAGAGGTTTCCTATATCAGCGTTTAGGCAAAAAAAAAAAAACAATCCTAGCATGTGAAAGTATAGCAGCAAGCAGAACTAAGCATGCAGGTAGCAGGCGCGTGTATATATATATATGTACAGGGCCGGTTCAAGTAACAATTGGGCCCTAGGGCAAAATTAGCCTGGGGCCCCCCAACAGACACCCCCCGACCAAAGAGTGCCATTAGAGGCCCTTTTTTGCAGCCAAATTTCCATCCTAGGTCCCTGAGCTGGCTGCTGACCCTCCCCCAATCACCTCCCAACTTAACAGACTCTGCAGAGGCCCTGGGGAGCAACATTTAAGATGGGGAGGGACACCTTGGGGGCCCCTACAGGCTCTGGGGCCCTGGGGCAACTGCCTATTTTTTCCTATGGTAGCTCCGGCCCTGTATATATATATATATATATATATATTATATATATATATATATATATATATATATATATATATATATATATATATATATATATATACAAAAGACACCTTGGGGGCCCCTACAGGCTCTGGGGCCCTGGGGCAACTGCCTATTTTTTCCTATGGTAGCTCCGGCCCTGTATATATATATATATATATATATATATATATATATATAAATTATATATATATATATATATATATATATATATATATATATATATATATATATATATATATATATATATATATATACAAAAGACAGTCCTAGCAGGTCAAACAGCAAGCAGGTCAAAGCTTGCACAGTTTCTTTAAAGGTATTGCAATTAGTAAACAAAACAGCTGTGGATTGCAAAGATATGGCTGATTGTATCAGGAAGACAATGTTTACACTATAGGTCACACAAAATATATGATCATTTTATTGAACAAATACTGCCTGTCAGGGAGTCCTCTCACCAGTCACCAGGGTCAGGGCTTTGCAATCCTGTGTGTCCTGTGTGCTATTGCCAGCCAGTGTCCCTGAATAGGTCTTGCAGGGGAGCAGATAATAATGGCGCACAGCACCGCAGGTAAAATAATGGCGCCCATTCAATTACCTTATTAAACGCTATTTAGCGTTTTCACTGTTACAAAATGGCGCAGGTTATTTACAACGCTATTTATCGTTGTAATGAAAGTGCGCTGCAGCTTACCCCTCCTGCTTGTAGTATAGCACCGGCAGACTTTGCAGGATGATCGGCTCAACAAGTGCCTGCTGCCACGATGATTGCAGAGGCTGGGCTGTGCACTGATAGCCCCACAGTTCCGGAGCTGTTACCGCTCCTCTGCCAGACCAGCTTGCACTGTGTGTGCACCATGATTTTTGGTCAGGCAGAGGAGCAGTAACAGCACCGGTGTTCCAACATTTTAGCATACCCGACAAAATAGCATACAAATGCTACTGAGCATGTGCAAAGTCATTCGAGGACCGAGCCCGCAGCCCAGCGAGCGAAGCGAGCGGGCAAGGGGACACTGATTATACTAAAAAGGGGTATATCACTTTAAATGTATGCTGTTTTGTCAATGTATGCTAGTTAGTTGGAACACCGGAACTATGGGGCTATCAGCGCACAGCCCAGCCTCTGCAATCATCGCGGCTGCAGGCACTTGCTGAGCCGATCATCCTGCAAAGTCTGCCGGTGCTATACTACAAGCAAGAGGGGTAAGCTGCAGCGCACTTTCATTACAACGATAAATGGCGTTTTAAATCATTTTATCGGCGTCTCCGTGCGCCGTTTTTTATCCCACACCATTTTTGACTGGACCCGGTCTGCAGATCCTGTCACACGCACAGCAGGCTGCACAGAGGAGAGAAGAGGGGGAATTAACAGCCCTTCAGCCCTGCCTTTCAATTCAGATCCCAGTAATAGCAGCAGCCCCAGTCTCACCCATCCTCCTCCTGTCCCCACGCTGGCTCCTTGTATGAAAAGCTTATGCCACTCTTCTTCCTTCCTTTTTC
The DNA here is from genome assembly GCF_040937935.1 of Hyperolius riggenbachi. NCBI lineage: Eukaryota > Metazoa > Chordata > Amphibia > Anura > Hyperoliidae > Hyperolius > Hyperolius riggenbachi. The sequence continues at coordinate 132,054,627 of NC_090650.1, read as the reverse complement.
CTCCCCTCATCAGCGTAACTCATCCAATCATCACGCAGCACAATAGAGGGGAGGGGTTGGAAGAGGAAGGAGCATGTAGCTGTCCTCCGTGCTGTCTCTTCTTAGTATCTGTGTTTTAAAACTGATGCCCCTTGGGAGAAAGCAAGGATGGCTCAGCGCTCTCTAGTCCCAGGGCCCAGGAACATTTGTCCCCTCTGCCCCTCCATAGCTACACATCTGGTAACAAGCCCACTATGACTGCAGGACTGTTATTTCACTTCCCACTACTTAGTTAAGTGTCTATTTCTTGTTTTATTTTTATTTTCAGGATTACTTTAATAGGAAACACCAAGGTTAACATTGGTACAGTTAGGAACAGGGACTGGGCTGTCTCCCTGCCTCTCCACAAGTGTCAGCTCATCTGCACTCCTGCACTTAAGCACATTAGCACCTTATCTATTGCACTTTATCTGTACTGCTTTTATCACAAACTGATATACACATGTCCATATACATGCACCAAATGAATGCACAGGACACTTTCTTTTTGCAAATTGACTGATGTTTTTTGCGTTGCCTGTTTTTTATATGTTTTTAGTATGAGGTTTTTTGAAACACTTTTTGATTGGTTTGTTGTTAATACACATTTATGCAAATGATTACTATTGCTGGCCCTCATGTTTGATTACATTCTTGCCTTGACCTGTATTGTGACATATACATATCTGGACACTGTGAGTGTTCTGATAACGATCAGTTCTTGGGGAGATTTTAAATGTTTTTATTAGTTTTAAGTCACTGGACAAGTCCACAAATATTTTTTTTTGGACATTGTTTTCACCAATTATTGGCATGTGACTAGTTTTTATTGATTTGTGTGGACCCACATGGGCTTCCTTTTTTTTGTATGATTATGGTTTGCTAAATAGCCCTAGTGAGTTATACTACTTTGGATATACATATAAAATACTTATTGCTCTCTAGCGTGTTGCACAGACTGACCCAGCAGCAGCATATGTAGAATCTATTTAGAACTGCACTTTCAATGAAACAGACAAGTTCTTTTGATACCTGTTTATGCTATCTACAAAATGTTGTAAATACATTTTTTCACATTATTAGTATGGTAACTGTGCTATATGGTAGGTTGCCCTTTTACACGACAGTTAAGCTCTGTTTTAATATCTATTTTGAATGGCAGTAAACAAAACATGACATTTTGTTCCGACTTTAATCAGTCCACCATCTGATGCGTTCAGGCATATTGTGGTGTTACATGTCATCGCACATAATAAAAGCAGAGATATTAAGCTGACAGAATATTGTACAGAGCCACAGCTTTACCTTCAGAAGTGGGACGGAAGCCAAGAATAATCCATATGGTATTAACTAAATGATAGCAGGTTGTTACTTCTAAACATATCCACAGTGCGCTTTCCTCGTTTCTGTTTTAATTACAAGAGAGCCAGTTGATGATATTCCCTAATCAGAATATCAGTAGACCTTTTATAGTATAAATAAGATGCATCAACCTCTTTAAAGATCATAAGATGGCTATGGGAGCATTGGGGCTATTATTTGAGTAGAGACTTAAGCCATCAATCAAGTGTACTATGAGAGCAGATCAGTTGCACATCATTGATAATCTCCGAATTGTGAGATCTTGGAGTAGAGAAGTGTCAATGTAAAAAACTTACTTCAGTGGTTGTAAGCCTCCAGAGGCTTCCCCTATCCTCCTTAACCCCACCGATCCAGTACTGGACCTCTGAACATATTCAACAAGGGTTTCTGCGATATGTTCATATGGCTGCACTCCCATCAATGTAAGACTGCAGCCACACTGCAGCTGCATGGAGCTGTTTGTGCATGACTTTTTCCACCATGCTACTGTGCAGGCACGGGCCATACTTGCACCTGTTTAGTGCAGCCACATGCATACACAATTGGGTGCACAGCCATGAACAAGAAGAGGGTCCCGGGGAGCAACGGTAGAATTGAGGAGGATCAGAGAAGCTTCTGAACTATCCATTTCCCCTATGTAACTTCTCTTTCTTTTTTTTTCACCATAGGTTTACTATAAGATTGGTGTAATGAAATAATTGGGGGTTAAATTATAAATGTATTTATAGCAGGAATGTATGAAATCAGTTTCAGATGGTTCCCCCACCAATTAGGATTACAGTTATAGAAAGGATGCTGATTATACAAAGCAACACTGCTCAGGGGTCAGTGACAGGATGGCTACCATTAAAGAGAACAGATGGGACACAGAGGCATGTTCTCTGCCCCATAACATGCCTCTATGTCCCCCCCCCCCATTGCCCCTACACCGCTGCGCTATAGCCCCCCGAGATTGACAATATTATTTGTCGCCATCTCAAAGGTAAACACAGGAAAAGGCCCTGTTCAAAACACCCGCCAGGGGAGTTCTTACCAGATTTCCAGAGCTGCCATTGGGCAGCTCTCTCTCCCTGGTCATGCCCCCTGCTGCTCCCTCTCCTCCCTACACGCTGGATGAGAGAATGCATCTCTCATCCCAGTGTTGTGACCCTATAGGTCACTAAAGTGAAAGTGAGCCAGTGCTGCCCACAGGACCGGCGTGGAGAGGCGGTTTTTGGGGCTACCTTATCCGCTCAGCCCCACGGATCAGGTAGCCTACTTTTTTAATTTTTTTGAGCCCACCTTGGGCTCTCTTTAACAGACCAGAAAATACATCACTATCTTCTGGTGACTGATGTATATTGAAACCAAAACTTTCATTTCTATTTTTAGCCAGCTGCTGCTAAGGTGACTCAGACCTACTAATCAGCAGAGTGATTGCCACTTCATGAGTGGGGAGGGGAACTAGGCATTCCAAGGAAGGTCTTATGATTCTCTCTGATAATCTTTTGGGGAAGGGGTGCAGTGGCGTAACTATAGACCCTGCAGGCCTTGCAATGGCAGGAGGACTCAGGGGCTCATGGAGGGGCCTTCCATGCTGGCTGCCTGCATAATAAGGTGATAAATCTTAGCAGACTGAAGTGGGAGAAAAGCTGTCTGGGGTCCGTCCAGATTGTACAAGCGGCATGCATATCCAGTGAGTGAAGTAACCTGCACCTTGCGCTGATCGCTGCCCCGACAGGACAGAGATATCCCAGCAGGCATTGGGCCAGCATCAGAGAGCTACTCACATGCTTATTCACAGGAAGTTACATCCTGCTTGTTGTTGGAGCCGATGGCTTCTGCTCCTCTGCTCTGTGATGCCCGCTGGATGCTGCTGGGATAGCTCAGTCCTGTCTGGGGCAGCGTTCAGTGAAGAATGTGGATGACTTCTCTCGTTGGCCACGGAGTGCTGACAGCTGACAGGAGCTTCTCATCTCCTGCACTCAGGGAATGGGAAGACTGTGCAGGCTTAGCATCATGTGAAAAGATATGGATCATCCCTGCTGTGCCCTGCATCCCCATTCCCACAGTATAGTTTAAAATAAGGAAATATTAAAGTGATGTGGTAGCAGTCTTAGGCCCATATGCAATTCACTATTTCAACTGAGTTTTCTCCTGGGTGATAATTTTAAACTTGTCAATAAAATGCATTTTAAACCACCAGAAAGCAAGAAAATACTCAAAATAATTTTGAAAGTACTTTTGCACCTACTTTTTGGTACTCTTTTATTTGAAAAGTGCTGGAAAGTTATTTTAAATCAAAGATGGAAAATTATCACCTAGGAGAAAACTCAGGTGAAAAAGTGAATTGCATATGCAGGAGGTGGTGTTTGTCGTTTAGCGATACTACCATCTACCATTGGGTTTGTGAAAAGGCTGCATATTTTCCCCCTATTTTCCGCGTTGTCTGCCCAGTGCTTTGCTGATCCTGGAAGTAAAATCTTGCTTCCAGGATCTCTTTTCCATGTCCCCTGCAGCGGGTGAAAAATGCTGCATACCACCGCATCTGCTAAAAGCAAGCGTATAATGGGGGGGCCCCATTCAAACATTTTGCAGGGGGGCCCAGTGATTTCTAACTATGCCCCTGAAGGGGTGGGAGACATTTTACTTCTGTAATTGATTTCAGTGTACTTTGACACTAAAGCAGATATTCTTGCAAAGTGGAAATATTTCTACTCACTATTATATACAAACACTTCCCCTTTATACTACGTCATCTCTTATTACAATGCTACTAGTGGAGTTGTTTTTGGAGCTGGAAGCTCCATGCTGAGAACTGTATGATCCTGTTCATGGTATCACTGTTAATTCTACTACATAAGGTTCTCATCAAAATACAATAGGTAGAATTGATGTTTCCAAGCAGGACCAGATTTACCATAAGGCACTGTAGGCACGTGACTACAGGCGCCTGATGATGGAAAGGCTGCTCACTCCTTCCCTATGCACGATCCTGATGTAAATGTAAATGAGAGGTTGCTCACCCTGCATTCCCCGGACTAGATCTCCTTTCATCCAGGGGCACCACTAGCTATTTAATACTGAGCTTCTTCTAGCTACTTAATACTTGGGAGCACCACTGGCTACTTAGTACTGAGGGTACTTCTGGTTACCTTATACTGAGGGGCACCTGTAGCTACCTATGATGGGCAAGGGAAGTAAGGGAGTGGTGGTTTGTAGGTTCATCAAGGGCAAAACCCAAGTTGCCAGGATATCTGTGCCTATAGGCTCCTGTGAGGTAAATCCGGGCCTGTTTCCAAGTATTGCATTTAGGAAGCATCAGCTCAATGCAGTAGAGAAAACTCACGTGAATGCACAATATCCTCAAAGTTCATAATTCATTCCTGCCTCACATGCTTTTCTCTACCTCAAATACTAATGGCTCCAGGCATGCCTCACTATCATATGTTCTATTTCACATCAAACACAGTCTCTATAATAGCAGTGTGGCCCCTGTAATGCCTGAACTTGTTTTATGCGACCTGAGGTCAGCCACTTTGGTTGTGATGTGCTATCATATTTCTGGCAGATCAAAAGTCAGGAATTATTCTTTGACTGTCAGACACATAGCAGAGAAATGCTAAATGGAAATGACCACAGTGCTGTAACCCAGATAGGTTGCGTCAGGGTGAAGCAATTTAAAATCAAATTTGTTATCTACAGGTGTAGTCCAGAGAATTGCAATCTTCATAGGACATAATTGACATTAAAGCAGGTCTAAGATTGAACTATAACTTCAGCTAAAATATTTCTATTTAGTTCCAAATAGTATGAGGAATGGTTAAAGCAAAAATGGTTTGAATTGCTGCCTGTGTCTTTATTACTGAGGTTTAACCCCACTTCTTGTTTCTGTCAGATTTGGCATCAAGACAGGGTGAGCTGAATCTAAAATATCACCAAAACTAAAGCTGACATTAAAGGGACTCTGAGCAGTGCAGAAACTATGGGAAGATGCATATCATTTTAAAGCTCTGCAATTTCGATAGCGCTGCAATTTCGATAGCGAAAATAGAGAAAACTAAAAGGCGTAGGGCGGCGGTTTAGGGGTCGTCAGAAAGAGGAGGCCCCAGGCTGTGAGAGTCAGCAGGGAGAGCAAGAGAACAGGTATGAACAATGAGGAGCCCACAAAAGATTTGCGGGGGAGGGGGGGGCAGGATTTGTATTTATGCCCTAGGATAGACAGGCCACAACAACAGCAAACAGAACGGATGGTAGTGCACCCCTCCCATCAAATTGCAGTGGGGTTTGATGCTATCAGTCGTAGACCTCTTCTGTCAGCAGCTGAGCTGCCTCTAAAATGTGTCTAGTTACACTAAACCAGTGGTCCTCAAACTAAGGCCCGCAGGCCGAATGTGGCCCCCTGAGGCTTTTTTACCGGCCCCCCACTCTCAAAATCTATTACTTTGCTGTAAAAGATGCGGTCCTCTGCATTTTTAACCACTTTACCCCCAGCTGTACGGATATCTCCGTCCCTTTTTTCATCCTTTCACCCCCAGGGACGGAGATATCCGCTGCCCCCACGCTAGTGCACGCCGCCGCCTGTTCGGAGATCAATGAATGGGAAAATCCATTCCCATTCGTTGATCTAAGCCCCGCAATGATCGGTGCCTCGGCGTGCCACCGGAGATCGGTGCCTCGGCGTGCGCAGAAGCCTCTGAAGACGCTCAAGTGAGTGAAACGTTCGTTAGGCGGCACCGCTGCCCCCCACCTCACCCCACAGCCAACAGAGTCAGGGTAGGAAACAGAATATATGCTATATATTTATGCACTTTTTAATGTATCAGCCGGACAAAATAAAGCTGTTTTATACTTTTGGAATCTGCAAGTGCCAGCCTGCTCTTTTCTAACTTGATTGTGTCATCATGACTTTCACACCTATAACAATTGTAGCCACAAAACACCTGATCTGGAGGATGGACCCTTATCTCAGGGAAGATAGGTTAGTAGTTGGAGGCCCCTACAGCTCTGGGCCCTCCAGCCAAGCGCTGTAACAATAACGCAGGAGATTTGGGCACAGCTGGCGCCACCATAGACCGTAATAGGAATTACGGCTATAGTGGCACACAGTGCGTCATTTCGGTGCCGTCAGAAGTCGGAGCTGCAGTTACATTTAATACACTGTAATTCGGCCTCCAGCTGGAAGCCGAATTACATCATTCCCCACTATCCACGTGGACCTAGAGGGGGAATAGTATTTAACGTCGCCGGGAACTTGTGCAGCAGCAGGATAAGCCATATACCAGCTGTATCCTGCGCCCAAGTCTCCCGGCGGCGAGATCACAAGGACGCCCTCCAACGGTTGTAGGGGCTGCTCCTTTATAGATACACCCCTGTGTCTATCAAATTAGATCAGAAAGTCGGTGTGGCCGCTGCAATATGTCATATTTTGTACAAAAATAAACAAAAACATAATAAGAAAAATCAACATAGCTGCTGCCTAGCAAGCATGATAAATGGCATTATTATTTTTATTTTTTCAAATCAAAAGTTCCAGCGCATTTTCCGGTCTTATAATCAAGTAGTTATATACAGTGTATCTTTCAATAACAACATTCAACCAACATAAACAAAATAAACTCAAGTTGTTTCATAAAAAAAAAAAGAAAAAAAGAGGAGAATACATTGGTGTCTTCTGTTCTGATGCATTCACTGCGTGAGAATGAAAGCAACTCCAGGGCTGAAGCTGAGATCCCTTGCATCACATTGAGATCCTGCAATGCTGGAAACTGCCTGTCATTGCCAGCATCACAAGATCCCTATGCAAGACAAAGAAACATATGGAGCATCTAGGCCAAAAGAGAAGCATGATGCAAAGGCATGGGATTCACGCACTCCTTCTACTCTTGTTCAGGACTGATTGTGGGATGCAGCTCTATAAATTCTGAAAGCGGTACTTACACACTAGTATCATTACACACATTACATCACGATTTCAGCAAATATGACTATTTGATACACACTGTATATCTAATAACATGCAACAACACAACATTTGTAAACCATTCTTTATAAAAAATAATACCATAAATATTTGATTTGCAAGTCTAGCAGCGGCCACTCCTGTACCAGTGCTGCACCGTACACTAAGCCTGTCTATTCCCCTGAACTTTCAAAAAATATTGCATTATTTTTCATGATATACTATGATTTTTGCTTTACGATTTTTTTTTCGAGCTGTCATAATAACATATATACTGTATAATGTAATTTATTTATATAAAGGTGTGAGCCAGCATGTGAAAAATGTTATGCATTTCCCAGAGGGTGTGAGAATTCTGGCTTTAGCAGACACATTCCTGTATGACTCATATTTAGGTAAGTAAGGGGTTAGGAACATAGAACAATGAAAATCCAGTCTGTTGCTAGAAACTGGAAGGATTTTGGTGATGGGCGTGGCTAAATGCATAAGTACACAATTAAGAGAGGAGCAAATATTCTTTTACTATTAAAACTCATACACTTTGGTCACATAGGCCCATATGCAATTTTCTTTTTCATCTTAGTTTTCTCCTAGGTGATCTTTACACAACTCGTAAATAAAATGCATTTTAAACCAACAGCCGACAAATACTCAAAATAATTCTGATAGTACTTTTTCACCTACTTTTTGGTACTTTTTCCATTGCAAAGTGCCAAAAAGTTATTTTAGATCGAACATGAAAAATTATCTCCTAGGAGTAAACTCAGGAGAAAAAGGGAATTGCATATGGCCCATAATGAGAAGACTAGATTCTTTGGAGAAATCCTTGATGCTAGGAAAAAACAAGGAAAAAAGAAGAGGACAGCAGTGGCTAAGATGGATAGACATTATGGGCCATATGCAATTCACTTTTTCACCTGAGTTTTCTCCTAGGAGATATTTTTTTAAATTGTCAATAAAATGCATGCTAAGCCACCAGCAAGCAAGAAAATACTAAAAATAAATTTGATAATACTTTTGTACTTACTTCTCAGTACTTTTTCAGTTGAAAAGTGCTGGAAAGCTATTTTAAAAACAAGATGAAAAATTATCACCTAGGAGAAAACTCAGGAGAAAAAGTGAATTGCATATGGGCCAATATGTGAAGCTATGAACATGCCTATGCAACAGCTGAGAGAAGCAATGATTGACAGACACATATTGGAATATATATGAAATTATTTTTTTTTCTCCTGAGTTCTCTCTTAGGCGTTATTTTTAAACTTGACAATAAAATACCTTATAAACCACAAGCAAGCAAGAAAATACTCAACATCATTTTGATAGTACTTGTTAACCTAATTTTTGGTACTTTTTCAATTGTAAAATGATGGGAAGTTATTTTAAATTGAACATGTAAAATTATCTTCTAAGAGAAGACTTAGGAGAAAAAGTTATGGGGAAAAAGTTCATATGGTCACAAAGAGTTGGAGGTAACTAAACAAATTAGGAGGAGGACATTTTTGTTTTTTTATATTGTTTATTTGAATGTTGATTATAACCCAGTTCTTGACAAAGCCTTTGTCTCTTAAAGTCCAGAGACCTCGTCTCCCGTGTTTTAGATTCCACTAATTCCCTCCTCACCCACATACCTTACACATTTTTGTAAACTCTAGTCAGGCCCGTTTTTACAGGGGAGTGGGACGGGTGACCGCCCGGAGAGCAGTGAGGGAGGGAGGCACAATAAAATAGAGGGAGCAGCAGTACAATGGGACTTAGCCACCGAAAGAGACTCCTCCCTCCCTCTCCTTGGGTCCCCCTCTATGCTCCACCCTCCATATCCGGCAGTGGGGTGTTAGCAAATACTCACCTTCTGGGCTCCAGGCGATGCTCATGTGCCACTGGGCAGCTCTGTACAGTGCGGCTCACAGGAAGTAATAGTCTACTTCCTGTGAGCGATGGTGTACAGAACAGCCCGTGGGCACATAAACGCCATCTGGAGCCCGGCCTGAAGGTGGGTAATCTTTACTGAGGAACTTATGGCTGGCTAACCTATACAGGGCCACCTATGGCTGGCTACCTATACTGGACCACCTATGGCTGGCTAACCTATAATTGGGCACCTATGGCTGGCTTAACTACACTGGGGCACCTATACCTTGCTACTTATACGGGGGGGCCTATAAATATTGCATCGTAAATAACATTTCCCTGGTGCCTCCATGACATCATACAAATAGGCAGTTCCTCCTCCAATTCGTATGCTGTCATGGAGTTGCACCAGGAAAGGAAAATTGCTTTGTATACAATTTTCCTGTTTCCCTGTTGCCTCCATGACATCATAAAAATAGGAGGAGGAACTTCCAATTCATATGCTGACATGGAGTTGCACCAGGAAAGGAAAAGGTAAGTATACAATTTTTCTTTTGTTCGAGCCCATGGGGGGGGGGGGGGGGATTTTCTGGGTAATGCTCTGCCTATACAGTACACATACCATTGCCTTGCTACACATTGTCTTGCAAGCCTTTATGCTTGAGAATTTACTAATTTTGCAAATTAATATTTAGAACAGTAGTTCCTATGTTTGATGGTCTGCCTACACACCGTCACTGAAAAGCTGCTTCTGCAGCTATCTTTTGACTACATTTATTATTTAAAAACGTGAGTGTCACTCTGCAACACGGTAAGACCATTATAATACTCAGGGACAGAATAGGGAAAAAGACGAGAATGCATGATCTTATTAAGCTATAGAAGGAGATGTTTTTGTATTTGGTGTGCTGCCTTGTGTTAACAATTTACTCTATTATACTATGAATTAATGATAATAACATTAAAATTTATAGAAAAAATAAAGTGTAAGTCAGTGTAAAATAGGCCCAGATCAGTTATGCAGCCTGCTTATACTATTTATTCTAGTTCCATGCTAAGATGCAAGCAATTTCTTTAGCACATGATCTTAACCAGTAAACCAGAGCCTTAGGCCTTGTTTACATTTATCATGGCTTTACATGCATTTTTCCTTTTTTTCATTTCTGTGTGTTTTTGCATTTTGTGATTTTTTTTAATTTTTAAGTGTTGCTTTTTTTCCATGTACAATATGCACATTGCATTCAGTGCAAGTCAATAAAGTGCAGGAAATAGCAGTTTTATGTAAAAAGATTGCATCTCTTCATTGGTATGCACACAAAAAAAAAATCACACTCTGAAAAACCGCATGAAAACGTTAACAAAAATCACATAATCGCCGAGGAAAAACCTCAAAGGACAAAACTTGAAAAATAGCAAAACACTGAATAGGACAAAGCTTTGAAATTTGCATGTGGAATTTGCATGGATAGGTGTATAGGCTGCCTAACACACCTATCACAGACTTATCACATGCATTCTCTGAGTGCTTAAAGAAGCAGGCAAAACTATCAGCTAGGTGTCATTTTTGTATGTGAAACACTAGGAGTGACATCTTGCTATTAAAACAATGCAAATATACTACATTATTGGTCAAAAGCTCATAAGATATTTACGAAAGCACCTCTAAATGTTAAAGTGTATCTGAACTGCCATGTGACATGATAATGGGCCCATATACAATTCAATTTTTCTCCAAGGTTATATTTTCACAACTTGTCATAAAATGCCCTTTAAGACATCAGCAAGCAATAAAATACTCAAAGTACATTTCATAGTACTTTTTCAACCACTTTTGGGGTACTTTTGCAATTGTAAAATGCTGAAAAGTTACTGTAGTTTAAAGAGAAGATGAAGATTATCTCCTAGTAGATAACTTGGGCAAAAGAGTTGATTGCATATGGGCCATAGTGTAATATGGGCTATAGTGTAATAACTTACCTAAGGTCCCTTTCTGTTTTTTTTTTTTGCAGTGCCAAAGTTTTAAAAAGAAACTAGTGCTTTAATCTATGCAAATTGGACAGTCAAACAGCAGTCAAACCCCGCTCCAGCTTTCCAGAAAGGTAAACAAAAAAACACTTCTGTTTGGCTGCGAAAATTCTGCTGATAGCAACACAGGGGTGTAAAGTTCAGTAAACTTCAAACAGCTATTATTATTTTTGTTTTATGTTACTAGTGTGCTACAGTGTCTTCAACTAACATGGCATAAACGCTGAAACATTTAAAAGCTAAAAAATTTCATAAAATAAATGTAAAACTTTAGTATACAATTCCGGATATTTCTGGCCTCTCATACAGTGCAGAAAATTAAGATGTTTAGGTTGCCGCCTCCTAGTGCCACCTTCTCCAGGCCCATGCTACAGTGCCTGCAACTAATGTGTCATTATAATGGAAACATTTTGATGACATACAATTTTTACAAAATGTAATACATAAATTTGGAATTGCATATATCAGGCATCTCTATAGACTGCTGTTCTTTTCTAATCTGGCAGGATAGATGGGGTGGCTGTGGGGTGGAGTAGTTGGTAACGTGGCATGCGCCACTTATTTCAGGCTTCTCGTACAGTGGGTGCAATTGAAATATTTTACACCATTTGACATGACATATTTAAACCTTAAAATGTTGATGACATACAATTTTTAAAAAATGTAATACATAAATTGGAATGACACATATTTTAGGCCTCTCTGAGTACTGGCGTTCTTTTATGTTGGCAGGAAGGATGGTGTGGCTTTAGGGTGGAGTCGTTGGCAATGTGGCACGTTCAGTTGAAACACAAAAAGTTTCAAAATGTAATAAATGAATTTGACACAAATTTCTGGTCTCTGCTAAAGTGGCTGCAGATAACAATTTTTAGGCAGGTAACCACGGCAGCCTTTCTGAAGACCTTCATTTCATAGATTCTGGGGTTTTGTACATTTAGTACTCCTTTTTTAAATAAATTGTAGCTGTAGACTGTAGAGATGCCCTGAAGGTTTCAGAAGTTCACCTGCCATTAAAGTCAGTGGGGCACAGCGGGAACAATCGGTTTGAGAGCACCATCCTTAGTGCTTATATGTTACAGCTGTAATATGCAATAAACACAAATGGAAAATTCTTAAAAAGGCACCCTAATGCATAACGTAGAACTTAATCCACTATTCAGGATACCCAATGCTACATTAATTTTGCTGATGTTTCAGCGTCACAAATACTTCCTATATTATTATTATTAATGTATATCTATATGTTGCTGTATTGCTAAGTAACCCCGCCCTCCTAGTGATGTTTAGCTTAGGCTATGATGTCATGAAGCCTTCTACTCCCAGTGCACTCTAGGAGACCAGTTGTTATTTCTCGTTACTGCTGCACTGTGACTTTGCCAGCAGTAAAGATGTAGCTGCCTGTGATACATTTCAGAATGTAAATCGAGATTAGGAAAAATGTTACAATGGGCAAACATTGCCTAATTAATTTACAAATGAATATTGAAATTTTGGAATGGAATTGGAATGAATAAGGAATTTTATTGATTCATTTATATTCTATCGCTCTGTCACAAAACCGTTCTCCCTATCTGTCCTTGATCACTAGAAAATAGCAGCAAACTGTATATACTACAGACCCCCTCTGTTCTTTATAGGGAAGGATCTGGCTAATCCTTGTTCGGTTGCTTGGGCAACTATGGATTTAGCAGAAGTAGGAACAAGAGCCAACTTAAATGACTTTTCAGTGAAGAGTTAACCAGGCATACCCAAATCCACTATAAGTGTGAAATGCAGCCAAGTATATTGAAACTGCCAAGAACTCAACTTCGTTTATGAAATTACCCATGTATTCTTCCAGGAATGTCATGTCAAAGGAAAACAGTATGGTGTTCCAGCCGCAATCCATCCTTTATCAGATATACCTGGTGGATTGTGCCGGACACATCATATTATTTTGCGAAGATAGATTTAGAAGAATATACAATTTAATTTGATAATTGAAACCTGTGTCCCTTGCAATTTCAATATATCTTTGAAGGTATTTCAGTGCAGATTTTAGCAAACGGGAAGTTGCCTGGTTTGGCATTAACGTTATTCATCAAAACTCCTACTTGGTATTTATAGATCAGTTCCTATCTTGGGCTGACCTGCAAGATGAAAATGGGCCGGTGTAGTGTCTGGGGACAGGCAAAAGTTGAGACACCAGAATATCTGCAAGCATCCTGCAGCTCACAGTACTGCCCCTCTTTCCCAGCTACAGTTGACTTTGGATGGAGCAGCAGCGCATGTACAGTGTATGGTGCAGCAGCGTGTGTACAGAGTATGGTGCAGCAGCAGCGTGCGTACAGAGCATGGAGCAGCAGTGTGTGTACAGTGCATGGAGCAGCTCTGGGGAACTGAAAGAGGAACTCCAGTGAAAATACTGTAAAAAATAAAGTACTTAATTTTACAATAATTATGGATAAATTATTTAGTCAGTGTTTGCTCATTGTAAAATCTTTCCTCTCCCTGATTTACACTATGAAATCTATCACATGGTGCCATTTTTACTGCTGACAAGTGATGTCACTGGAAGGAGATGTTGCTTGCTTTTTTGGCAGTCATAAACAGCTGTTATTTCCCAGAATGCAACAAGGCTCCCACAGTGTGATGACAATACCTCTGTGCTGTGAAGCGCTTACAAAATTTGTGGGAGGGGTTTCACCACAATATCAGCCATACAGAGCCCTGTAATGATCAGTTTGAGAAAAGGAATAGATTTCTCATGGGAAAGGGGGTATCAGCTACTGATTGGGATGAAGTTCAGTTCTTTTTACGGTTATGGTTTCTCTTTAACCTCCTCGGCGTTCTATTGAGATCGCCAGGGAGGCTGCGGGAGGGTTTTTTTTTAATTAAAAAAAAACTATTTCATGCAGCCAACTGAAAGTTGGCTGCATGAAAGCCCACTAGAGGGCGCTCCGGAGGCGTTCTTCCGATCGCCTCCGGCGCCCATAATAAACAAGGAAGGCCGCAATGAGCGGCCTTCCTTGTTTTGCTTAGATCGTCGCCATGGCGACGAGCGGAGTGACGTCATGGACGTCAGCCGACGTCCTGACGTCAGCCGCCTCCGATCCAGCCCTTAGCGCTGGCCGGAACTTTTTGTTCCGGCTGCGCAGGGCTCAGGCGGCTAGGGGGGCCCTCTTTCGCCGCTGCTCGCGGCGAATCGCCGCAGAGCGGCGGCGATCAGGCAGCACACGCGGCTGGCAAAGTGCCGGCTGCGTGTGCTGCACTTTATTTGATAAAAATCGGCCCAGCAGGGCCTGAGCGGCAGCCTCCGGCGGTGATGGACGAGCTGAGCTCGTCCATACCGCTCAGGAGGTTAAGGCACAGCCCTGTGCCCTGCTGTGTGAATGCTTCACTTTCCCCTTCATTACCAATGTTGGCTCATTATTATCTGTATCCAAACTGCTCCTGATCGGTCGCATTATTGATCGGGAGCAGATTGGACATTTAGGAAATAATTGTCAGATCCTTTCAGCCGGACGGGAAATTGCATTATGTGTACCCAGCATGATGTCCTACCATATTATTATACTGTATTGTGCATGCATGAGGGAGAGCTTTCAGGAATCCCCTCTTTGAAAATCCTGGGTTTGCCCCTGCCCACTGTAACCCTAATCTCACACTATCTTCTAGGGAAGCTTATTCGGATTTCGCAGAATTGAAGTTTAAGCATTTGTGATCGAAAATCTGCATTTGACGCGGAAATACTGCATTACCACTAAGTGATTTTAGCCCAATCACAGAACTCGGAAGCATTGGACCAATCAGAGATTGCAGAGTTAACTCAGGAGTATTTGGCCAATTAGAGAATGCAAAAAATGGCCAAAAAACACTACCCGGAAATCGGAACTTGGAAACTGGAAAACGATCAGAGATCCGCAGCACACCTTGTGTTACATTGGCAGTGGCGGCGCCAGGGGGATGCTTGGGGGTGCTCAAGCACCCCCTAAATTTGTCCAAGCACCCCCAAAGCACCCCCTGGCGTGAACTGACTTCAGGCGTCTAAGAGACGCCGAGTCAGTTCACAGCAGCAGCCCGGAGCAGCAGGCAGGGCAACGGTAAGATGGCCACCTAAAGCCCTGCTCTGCAGACTTGGAGTCTGCAGTGCAGGGCTTCGGGCGGCCATTTTCCCGTAGCCCTGCTCGCCGGGTAATGCAGGCTGCTGCAGGAAGGAAGAGGATCGTGGGAGCTGAGCTGCGCGCCACAAGGAGGTCGGAAGAGGAGGAGGTCGGAACAGGAGGTCTTCTGACTAGGTGAGTGAATGGGTTTTTCTTTTCTTTTTCAGGTGGTGCTGCTGATTGGGGTCAGATCTGATAAGGATTGTGCATATTGGGGTCAGATCTGATAACGGTTGTGCATATTGGGGTCATATCTGATAACGGTTGTGCATATTGGGGTCATATCTGATAACGATTGTGCTTATTGGGGTCATATCTGATAACGATTGTGCTTATTGGGGTCATATCTGATAACGAGTGTGCATATTGGGGTCATATCTGATAACGATTGTGCATATTGGGGTCATATCTGATAGCGATTGTGCATATTGGGGTCATATCTGATAACGATTGTGCATATTGGGGTCATATCTGATAACGATTGTGCATATTGGGGTCATATCTGATAACGATTGTGCATATTGGGGTCATATCTGATAACGATTGTGCATATTGGGGTCATATCTGATACCGATTGTGCATATTGGGGTCATATCTGATAACGATTGTGCATATTGGGGTCATATCTGATAACGATTGTGCATATTGAGGTCATATCTGATAACGATTGTGCATATTGGGGTCATATCTGATAACGATTGTGCATATTGGGGTCATATCTGATAACGATTGTGCATATTGGTGTCATATCTGATAACGATTGTGCATATTGGGGTCATATCTGATAACGATTGTGCATATTGGGGTCATATCTGATAACGATTGTGCATATTGGGGTCATTGAACGTGTTTTTTGTTCAAATCTGCTCACATTACGCGTATTTTCTTGAGAAAACCTGCTCACATTACGTGTATTTTCTTGAGAAAACCTGCTCACATTACGTGTATTTTCTTGAGAAAATCTGCACAATTATGTGAATTTTCTGGGGAAAGGGTCACCAAAACTTGGGCATTCTGTCTTTGCGTTGCACTTTTAAAGGGAACCCGAGGTGAGAATAATATTGAGGCTGCCATATTTATCTCCTTTTAAGTAATACCAGCTGCCTGGCTGCCGTGTTGGTCCTCTGCCTCTAATTCTTTCAACCATAGACCCTGAACAAGCATGCAGCAGGTCAGGGGTTTCTGACAATATTGTCAGAACTGACAAGATTAGCTGCATGCTTGTTTCTGGTGTAATTCAGTTCACTACTCCAGGCAACTAGAATTGTTTAAAAAGGAAATAAATATGGCAGCCACCATATCACTCTCACCCTGGATTCACTGTAAATTACAGTTAGCCCCGCCCTCATCCGGTCATGACCACGCCTATTTTCTCGCCGCAGGTTGTAGTCACACCCATTTTTGACGTGGCGTGCTTTGCGTGACATAGGTCGTCAGCTCCCCCATTAATTGGTCCAGCACCTGCATAGCACCCCCTAAAAAAAATTCCTGGAGCCGCCACTGTACATTGGTAATTTTTGATTACTTTCTTTGGTAACATATATTACGTGAGTAACTTAACACACGTTACTATACCAATGTGAGTGTTACCCATGTAACCATAAAGGTTTGTTTTTAAAATTCTCTGCCACTACACCAAGGCCCATATTTCTGATAGTATTCCGCATGTGGCACTGGCACTCCCAAGGATAGTGCATCTCGTTCTTTGTGACAAGCAGAGAAAACTGAAACATAGGTTCTACACTCAAAAAACAATTCACTTTTGGTTGCCAGGCTGTTACCTGGACTGCTAATATGAAACATGGAGTCTGCTTCGTTGCCGTGTTCCCTTTCATCTTTCTTTCCTCCATTTTCATAAATCACTCGGTACTTGTAAACACGTCCATGACAGAGGCAGCTGCTAGCTGAAGGGACATGCTTGTCAGTGATGCTTGATGGTTCTAAGAGAAATCATGCTGCATGTGACATTCATTAAACTGTCAGCAAAAGTGTCACTGTGGGTGATTCACTAAAGTAGAGGAACTGTGATGTTTCCCTTTTTTTTCAAAATTAATATATTCAACCCCCCAGCTCAGAATTTAAACAAAATGTGCTTCTCTGCAAATGACTGGATAGTTGCGATAGCACACCAAACATTTACTGCTCTTCATAGCGCATTTCTGTTAGGGCCTGTTTCCATTACACGCAGATTGGATGCAGAATGGATGCAGGAAAACTGACTCCAATGAATGCCTATGGGAAAATCTGCATCAGAAAAAATTGCGTTTAGTGGAAATAGGCCCATAGGCTTTCAATGGAGTCAGTTTTTCTGCATCAATTCTGCATCCAATCTGCGTCTAGTGGAAACAGGCCCTAGTGTTTCACGCTTGTCAGTGACAACAATTCCCGGTCAGTCTATGGAAATATACGGCTTCTACTTCTGTCCATAGTGTCAGTGAGGAGGAATAAGCTGTCAGGAAGAATCTCCATTTCCTCCTTCAATTAGCACTGAGCATGTGCTATTGCCAGGCCAAGACAGCTCTACCAATCAGGGCCGGTTCTAGACTTTTTGCTATCTGAAGCAAACTTGTGAGAATGCGCCCCCAACCCCCGATTTTTATTATCGCACAGCACCCAACAATTTACTCTGCTTAATCTAATGTTCTCACATGACATGCTGCAGCTCAACACAATAGCACACTGGCTGGCTGTGAGTCTGTGACAAACAAACTGCTCACCCCCAGCCACTCCATTTCTCCTCAGGAAGGTACACACAGTACAAAAATGATGCCTCTGAAATCTCTGCGCCTGATGCAAATGTTTTACCTTGCTTCATGAGAGAACCTGCGCTGCTAACAGCTCATGATTACTGCCCACTGACTAGTGACTGATCACATAGGGCTTGTGCACCACACTGGACTTCTTCCCTCTTTATACTGATTAAAGCGGAATACAACCCTGCATTTCAACTTTGCTCTAAAACATTATTTACAGCATATTATATGCAACCAGCATTTTTTTTTTTACTAGACCAGCATTGGAAGGGTTACACAGGGCTTTAAAGTCCCTAGAGATTTCTGCAACCGAATCCGAACTTGAGTTAGATACTTTTTGTTTACAAATATGTGTTTATTATGACTCATCTCTCTCACTGAGAAAGAGCTTGGAGGACAGCCAAAGAGATGTATCTATTGATAAACAGTTACACACTAACTAAATAGAATGTAACCATCTGAATGTCTGCACGGAACTTAAAACCTCTGTGTTTAACCCTTCCAATGCTGGTCTAGTAAAAAAAAAATGCTTTTTGCATATAATATGCTGTAAATAATGTTTTAGAGCAAAGTTGAAATGCAGGGTTATATTCCGCTTTAAGCTTGCCCATTTATTTCCCTGCCAACAAGTATGAAAGCACAGAACAGAAAAAAGTCAGATTTAAAGTGTACCTGAACTCCAAAAAACTCTTGGTACATTCTATTTGAAACATGAGCATATGCTACATACCTTATTTTTTCCCATTGCTTATATGTTTCCACTTACAACCTGCTTTGTTTACACCTTGTATTAAAAAATGCTTAGAAATGACACTTTTTAATGTCCAGCAGATGCTGAACAATCAGGAGGGCTGCTGATAGAGACATGTATCCCACTTCATCCACCAAACTTGTTAATTTCATCAATTTTCATCAATTTACAGCTGTAAATGAAAGGATAGCAGTGTTGTACAGAGAACTTATGTCAATTACAAGATTTGTCAGCTGGAAGAAACCAAGTATAAAAGTTGATGCCTGTTCCCAATAGCAGCTCCCTAACAATACAAATCCCCAAAACATACCAATAAGTCAATTGGTTCCCCCCAAAACTGACATTAGGCTATGATAGGGACAATAGATCACAGCTACTAAGGGGTTTAGATTGTGAGCTCCTCTGAGGGACAGTTAGTGACTTGTCTATGTACTTTGAAAAGATCTGTGAAATATACAAGCACTATGTAAAGACACAATGGTAAAATGTGTATCTAGGTATAGTTGGAGCATTATTACTTATATCAATCACAAAAGATAGATAAAATCATAGTGTTAGCTTATAGTGGCTGCTATTAAGATTAAGATTTTTATGGCCCCTAGCAGCAGATCATTTTTGGCCACCCCTATCCAAGAGAGCAGCATGCAAAATGTACCACAGCGAAAAATAGGCCATGGCCATTACAGAACGTGGGTAGAGCCTAGCCCAGTTTAGGTAGTAATTAGTGATGCTCGGATACCCCCAATCACGAATTCGAGTAAATCTGGCCATGGAAGAATCGAAATCCGGATATGCCATGATAGTGATCCAGATTTGAATCGGAGCTCTGTATCTGACTCGGATTTTAGCCGTGATTACATGTAGAATCCGTGATCACG
Organism: Hyperolius riggenbachi; assembly: GCF_040937935.1. Taxonomy (NCBI): domain Eukaryota; kingdom Metazoa; phylum Chordata; class Amphibia; order Anura; family Hyperoliidae; genus Hyperolius; species Hyperolius riggenbachi. The sequence goes on along the minus strand of NC_090650.1, from coordinate 132,034,906 downwards.
GCCGTGATCATAGATTTGACTTTAACGTTAATAGCAAAGCCCCTATACATACTACAATCACCAAAATTGCATGGATTATAAACAGGGATGGTCGTAGTCAGCCAACTTCGCTACGCTGGAAATACGCGTAGTTTTACGCAATTACGCTTCGCCAAACTACGGCTTCGAAAACAAATATTCGCTTCGTATGCATTTCGTAGAATACACGTTAAAATACGCAATTACGCGTAGTGCGAAGCGTAGTGTATGCGGATACTTATGCCCGTATGCAGAAAATTGTACGCATTAATTTCTTTAGAAATGCATATATTGGGAACCCTTCTATGCGTACATTCCCCTTTCCAATGCGTAAATTTGTATGCACTACGCAATACACATGTTAACTACGCATAGTGGGCGTAAGCTACGCGTAGTGGTACTTCGCTACGCGTAAATTCGTAAGCGTAGGTTTGAAACTTCTCCTATGAACTTCGATGCGTAGATGCGAATTACGATGCGTAAATTCGCACTGGCGTAGTTTCTGCTCATCCCTGATTATAAAGGTGATCAGTGACTACAACTAAAAAATTTTTTTTTCAAAAAGGCTTTATAGTTTTTGAGAAAATCGATTTTAAAGTTTCAAATGAAAAAAGTATTTGTGATTAAAAATCGCCGAAATCTGCCGACTTTAACGGTTAATAGCAAAGCCTCGTTAAATGATATAAACACCAAATTTGCAGGATATGTAAAGTAGAACAGTGGGAACAAGGGGACATTTTTTTCTCAAAAAGACCTTTTAGTTTTTGAGAAAATCGATTTTTAAGTTTTAAAGGAAGTTTCAAAGGAAAAAAGTATACATGTAAATGCGGTAAATACAATAACTGTCATTTACTGCATTTAAATGTATACTATTTTCCTTTGAAACTTTAAAATTGATTTTCTCAAAAACCATAAGGTCTTTTTGAAAAAAAAAACCTACTTAACATATCCTGCAAATTTAATGTTTGTTTATATCATGTAAGGAGGCTATGCTATTAACCGTTAAAGTTGGTGGATTTTCAGGTTATAATCACGGCCGTGATCACGGCTAAATCCGTGATCATGAGCCGGATTTGGACCATGATCACAAGTGCATTCGGAACTGGATCAGTGAGCGAGAGGCGATCACGAATTTGGAATCTGACCTTGTGATCAGGAAGCAAAGCTCGTGACCAACGGTTACCTGTAATCACGAGGCCGCGGATAGTAATTTGTCCTCCAGCACAGTATAGTCATACAGTAGTCATACAGTATGTCCTCCACTTCCTCTCCCCCCAGCCCAGTATAGATAGTCAGATGTTTTCCCCCTGCCTCCCCCAGCCCAGTATACATAGTCATATGCTCCTTCCCCTCCCCAGCTCAGTATAAACAGTCAGAGGTACCCACCCCTGCTCCTTCCGCCCCTGCCCCCCCCAAAGATAGTAAGATAGCCTCCCTCCTGCCCACCTAGTTTAGCTGCTCCATGGCCCCCTCCTGTTCTGCAGAGTTGGGCAACTGGGAACTCACATTTCCTGGATCTAGCACCGAATCACACTGCTCTCCTCTCCCACTTCGCACCTCACATGCGCTTCTCATGATGACGTCATCATTGACATTTTTTACAGATGAATTTCCTCTGGGACAAAAGCAAGTAGAAACACTGCATGAGCAATATAGAGTAATGCCGCTTTAAAGATGAAGGTATTGTCATATTTGCTGTTTTGTCTGGCAGCCCAGAGCAGTAATGGGGAAATATTGAACCACTTCTTGTATGGGGAATGTACAGGAGGGAGGTGCAATGTCTCCTCATTCAGACATATTCCAATGCAGTAACCGATTTTAGGAAAGGCACACCTTGCCGTGAGTAGTTGGGTGCACAACCTTGACGTGGAAGCAACATCAGTTCAATACGATCAATTCAAGGTCGGTCGGCACACCAATTCAAGTTTCCAAGTACATTTATTGAATGCACAGCATGACAATTGTTTCGGGGCCACGGAGGGTCCCCTTCATCAGATAAGTGCAGACATATCTCTATGTCTGCACTTATCTGATGAAGGGGACCCTCCGTGGCCCCGAAACAATTGTCATGCTGTGCATTCAATAAATGTACTTGGAAACTTGAATTGGTGTGCCGACCGACCTTGAATTGATCTCATTCAGACATATGTCTGTGCCCATTTTCCTTAATATTCAAATACTACAGCACATTTTCCAGCTATGTAAATGTAGCAGATGACTGAAGGAAATGCAAATGTATCACCCTTTATAGATATAATGGCACAGTTGATTTGTATGAGTTAATTTTGGATACTCCAATTTCCTTATACATCCCAAACACATACATATAAGTTGGGGACAGTGAGTAACATAACTATTTCCTCTGAAAAGTGATATGCTGTGGGACATGTAGTGCTATATACTGTAAATATATCATAATAATACATTTTATGACATTAGCTTAACATCAATTAAACCGATCCAGATGTATAAAAAATAGTTGTGTAGTGATGTTTGCTTTTATATACAAATCCCATTTCGTACAAATTGCAAATGTTTTACATATCATTAAGCAGAAATCTTATTATAGGCTGGATTGAATAACTAATTTTCCCACTGAAAGGTCGACAATCTATGTCCTCGTTCAACAGTTTATCTACTTTGTAATCTGAAAAAAAAAACCTCTCCCACTCAACAGTAGCAAATGCATAAATTAACCATAATGTAGTTAATAAACCTGGAGGTGGAAGCATCAGTTATTAAAACAGAAGCAGCATGCCTGTATTCCTCTACCTATGTCTTCGGACTAATGGTGGTGTTGACTGCATTATAATTCAAAATACATAAGAGAAGTGGATACATTGGAAATATGAAACATATTTAAATTTGACTTCTTGCAGTTAGGGTTTCGTAGTAAAATCTAAATTCACAAAGTACTTCTAGGCTATTGGTAGGTTAATAAAATCTCTGTTTTCCATGACACTGTGCAGCCATGTCACTGGTCCCATGACCTTCCAGCATGTGAGATGGGTTAGACATGCTGGTCAGTAAGAGTGGCATGATGCCTGCTCGAAGTTTAGGAGGCCTGGGCACACTGATATGAGTGGAGAAGGGAACACAGCAGCAAGAGTGGTGAGTGAACTGATCCATCCTGTACTGCTCGCTGCTCACTCTGCGTTAGAGGAGCAATGGCTGACTGGTAATGGGGGCAACAGATGCTGCCCCTTCACACAGGGGGCACACGCACACGACTACCTAATTCTGGGGGCACATCGCTGCCTAATTCTTGGATCACCACGTGCATCCACCAACTTATTCTGGAGGCCCAAAGCTATCTAATTTTGAAGGCACATGGCTAACCAATTCTTGGGGCACACAGTTACATAGAACTAGTATAATGCAGGGTGGCCATTGCAGCCTCCCATCACCTGGTCGACAGATTTTCCAACATGTCTGATCACCCTTATCAGTAAATAAACTAAGAGGCAGAAGGCACCCAAAGATGTTACTCTGCCTAGGGCCCTGTCTGGCCTTAATCCAGCTATGCATGCTATGTTGAAGTTTACCGGTAGAGGATGGTGTTGAAGGTCATGCATTATGGAGGAGGGGTGATGCAGAACAGCTTTCGGCAAGTGGGATGAGAAGGTAGTACAATGGGCTCGGGGGGAGACGCTGTTGCTAAAGATCTGACATGCCAGATCATTATGCAACACCAGCGACACCTGTACACATACTAGAATCTAGCTCAAGATGGTCCAGGAAGCCACCTTAGTGTTATCTAGCATGTGTACCTGGCTTAAGAGACAGACTTGGTTTTGAGTAATAGCATACGAATAGGTTGCTGACAGAAGATAACATTATTTTGAAGACAGCCATTGAAATTCCTCTAGCAATGGAGACTGCAGCTAAGGAAACCCTGAAACTACAGAGCAAAAGTTAGAATGAAATGAAAAGCAGCTCCAGATAAAATGAATTCAGTATGAGTCAGAGTAAATCATAATGCTACTAACAACTTGCCCTCCCACGGGATAAATATCTTAATTCCTGAAATCTGCGCTTGACCTCCCAGGGATGTAGATACTCATCCGTCCCTATCAGAAGCTGTGTGTATGCAAGAACGTGTACATTGCATCCACCAGTAGTGCACCAATTGGTAAATGGGAACATATGTTCCCAAAGCCAATCTAAGTGTCTTATTAGCAATAATTAATACTTATTGTCATTCCACTGTAAAGGAAATTTCCTGTCACTTCCTGCTGGCTGGAACGCTGTGATTCTGCATTCTATCCAGACACGAAAATGTGTGTCTTGTACCATCTACTATCTCTACCATCTCTAGTAGAAAATAATAACATCCCACAATGTACTCATCCTTTGCCTTTGATTTCAGTGGCCAACTTTCCCAGAATATTCTAGTAGTTCTGAAGAATAGTGGGCAGTGTCTACCAAAAGTACAGTAACTTCCAAATTGTGTGTTTTATCATCATATGCTAAATTTACAGATTATGCTCCTAAGGTTTGTGACAGGTTTGCTTTAGTGTTGTAAATGGTTTTTTTTTAGGTGTGTGTGTGTGTGTGTTTGTTTGTGTATGTTTTGTCTGTGTCATGTTGAATGTCATGGTGAAGAAAGCATAATCCTTAAACTGTAGCAGGGCAATTATCTTTGTGTACAGTAAATCACCAGTCCCATCTAAGCATCTGGTGGATAATTGTTATGAAAGATAGTGCAGTGAAGCAAAATGTTCACCAGAAGCTTGCTGCTAGTATGAACACTAAACAGCAAGGAAGCCCAAACCTGCCCCAGCTGCTTCTCTTGTAATAAGTTTGTAAAACTCATATCAATGTTTCCGTACAGTGAAATCACAATAGAGAAATCTGTCAACTAGGACTAGAAAGATATCCGTGTGCTTCTCGCTGCACTGCTATTAGCTTTATTTGTGGATTGGTAAATGTAGGATGTGACTGTTACTTTCTCTCAATCCAAATTCTCTCAATCACTGCAAAATGTTTGGACGGAAACAAATTGTATGTCAGCAGGAAAATCTTGTTTCTTCCTCCGGCTGCTGGAACGTGTGATTATTCTGTTAATGCAGCATGACTGTCTACAGCTACATAAAGTTTTTTCTCTACAAGGAGGAGATCTGGTCTATCCTGCTACTTACCCAACAAAGAATCATGGACACAAAATTAAAACAGATTAATCCCTGATTCGCTACATATGATTAATGCAATTTACGGCCTCTTGCACACTGCAAGCAATTCAGATTCAGATTCCGCTTTTTAATCTGTTTTTACTTCCGATTCAGATTCAGTTTTGCAGTTTGCTCCAACATTTTGCACACTGCAAATCTGAATCTGAATCGGAGGTAAAAACTGATTAAAAAGCGGAATCTGAATCTGAATTGCTTGCAGTGTGCAAGAGACCTACAACAGTGCTATGGCCAACTCCAAATTGTTCACTTTAAGGTCCCTGCCCACATGTCGCGTCACAGTACTCTTTTCCTGTCACAGCTCGTCACAGTGGCCATTAGTCTCTATGGGACAGGCTATAGTACCTGCAAAGCGAGAGGTGCAACAGAAGTGGTGCGGCCGACACAAAAGCTGCAGCACGTTGCGGTATCGAGCGGCGAATGACTCTATAGGAGTACACAGCCCCACAAACAGTATTTGCAGATTGTTGCTGTACCAATGTGGCGAGCATGCGCAGACCGGGTAAACTGATGTGAACTGCTTCCTGTCCAGCAGGTAGCTCTTTACTGAGTGGGGGATGGAGTTATGCTGATTTCCCTATTGGCACAGTCTGTCGCAGGGAACAAAATACAGGAAATAGTGCGGTGCGATGCACTGTGTTTGGGCTTATGCTGCGTGTCAATCACACTTGCACATATGTGAAAGCACCTTTTAAGTGAAATTCACCTTTATTAAAAAAAAAAAAAAGAAAAGAAAGAAAAAATAATGATATATACAGTGCTTCACAATTTTGTTTTGTAGTACGGTATTAATTTAGCACTGCGTTCAAATTTAAAAACTGTTTCATAGCTGTGCTTGTCTATTGCTGCATTGCTTCCTGGTAAGTTTGCAAGTGCCCTGCAGCCAGCCAATCACCATGCAGGGACTGAAGCCACATGGTGATTGACTGGCTGCTGGACATTTGCAAACTAACCACTAACCAGGAAGCGGAGAAGATGCAATTCCCGGGAGTAGGCAATATATAGTTACGCCCCTGCCTACTCTCACACTGAAGCATCCCTCTACCTATACCTAATCCTAAGACCCCACCTGGTGCCTAACCTTAACCCCCTCCCACTACCTAACCTTAATTAACCTCCCTCCCTGGTGCCTAACCCTTAACCACCTACCCTGCCTAAACTTAACTACCCCCATGCCATACCCCCCATCCTTCCTGCCTAACCTTAGCCCTCTAAACTACCCCTCTGCCGCCATAGTGAATAGTAATTATACTGTTCATAGCTGCTAATTGTGGCTTTTAATATTGCCGCCTATGGTGGATTGGCGGTGTCATTTTTAGCAGTGCTTGTCCTTTATCATTTCAACGTGATTCAGCTCTGATTCCTCCCTTCTATCACCTTAGCGAATGGCTGTTTGTTAGTAACCGACAGTTCCAGGCTAGAGATAAATACTGAACATCTTGCATGCCCTAATCTTCATGAACTGACACTCACTAAAGGACCACTCACATGCAGGCTGTCATGAATTTGTAAACAGCAGTGTGATTGATTTTTTTTAACTTTACTATCCATTTTACTAGTTCTCTTTTCAGTATAAATCATTTTTAGTTTTATTTTTTATAAATTTTGCGATAGTGGTCCTTTAAGGTATTTACCACACAAGTCTGTAATTTACCTCACTAGTCAGTAATTTAGCTTTTCATGTGGTAACAGCCCTAGGCAATTAATATTTTACAAAATGGTCAGTAAAATCAGCTGTTTTGTGAATGGAACCCCTAGAAAACTCATATGGCTCCTTCATTGCTAAGGAAAAGCTGGGATATGCAGCCAAGTATTCAATAGCAACCATAGCAACCAATCACATTTCAGCTTGTTCATCAGTGGAGACAGCACAGCAGAGTATGAGTGCTGCTGGTTGCTGCTGTTCTTCTTATTGTGGCTTTTTTCTTGAAAAATAAAACCAACTAGTCCTGCTGGCTTTTTCTATTTTTGCTTCCTCAGCTTCCTCCTTTCACCGCCATATAACACAGATTAGCTCTTTCCCTCAGAATTTGCTAAGATAAACTAAACAAATACAATCATGAAAATGAATCCCACTGTAAACGACAGAGTTTATTAATGTCAAATTTAATGTGACCACATGAGGTGCAATATGAAGACAGACATTTGGCAATAAAAGTGCCACACTGAGAACGCTAAACAAATAACACCTGACTTTCATGCGTTAGCAGTATCTGCCTGCATATTATCTAGTATTATTTCCTTAGTAATCACATCCTTTCATAACAGTGCCTGTAATGTCCTAATAAGAGGCATAGTCTATTGAAATAAAGGGTGAGGTAACAGCTCCCTCTAGTGGTACAATACTTTCCTTGTTAGCATCACTAAGATAGGAAGCAGACACAGGAGATGGTTTATGATATTCATGATGCAAAGAAATGTCACTTTTTATCTTATGCTGTTTCCTATATTCAATACCAACTTGAAACACCAGTGCTGTTCTCATTTTAATGTTTAAAGTCTGTCCAAAATCCAGTCCGCCTCAGTGTCATTCCAGATTAATGGTTTTCTACCTTTGTTTCCAAATCGATAATGGTAAAAGGCTACAAAATAGGCTACAGGGAGGACTGCACTAGAACATTTAAATTCTGTTTTAATTTGAGACTTGGAAAATGCCAGTTCAGGGCACTATGTGCAGCAACACCCTTCCCTTACAGTTCTGGATTCATCTGGAAAAGAAAACTATTATTGCAGGCTTCATTTGCAGTGTCACCTAGTGGCAAAATCTGGTACCACACTCAGTGGCGTAACTAGACTTAATAGGGCCCCCTTGCAAAAATGATAGCATGGTTCCCAAACCCCATAAAAGGCACATGATTGAGAGCCAGAGTATGGCAGCAGAGAGTGTTCTGCTGTGAAGCAGCATCTGGAAGCAGGAAAAAATTACAGACGCTCCCTCTACTTGCTACTCTGTATAGTGGGAGGAGTTGGCATGGCCGTTTATTGTGAGAAAAGGCAAGGGTTTTCTGCTAATTGGCTGCACTTGCAGTTGGGGAGAGGAAGAAGGAGGGCCCCTGGACCCCCTGTGATGGCAGAGGTTGCAGGGGTGATTGCTACGCTCATGACCACAGCCATAAATGACATTTTACTTTTGTAGGCAGTGTTCATATGCCCTAGTCAGGCTCCAGTACTGCAAGGAACACATCTGAGGGACATGGAAATATTTCTTTGTTGCTGCACAAGCTGTCTGTACAAATAAAGCATTAGAATTGTTATTAGAATCATGTCTTGATATTCTTGACATTAGCCCTGCCTGTCAACACTGAGCCAGCATTTCGTATGGACTTTCAGGATTTTTACACACCGAGGGGTTAATGTCCCCAAGCAGGGATTGAGACTTGTTCTCTCGGGTGACAGCGCATAGCCAATTCTGTACAGATGCAACACTAGCCTCCAGACTAGCGATGCATCTGTTGCTATGGAGGGGCGGGGACAAAGAGCAGCGCTCAACAGAGCAGTTTGCCATGGGAGTGGTGAGTGGGGAGAACAATGTGCTCATTGTCACATGACAAGTACCACAGTTATAAAACATGGCATAGTATATTGTTTGGCTTGTCCCGACTAAAATGATACCATGCATGCACAGTTTAGGGCCCCAGTGCTGTTCAGATGCATCACTAAGCAAGAACACAGTGATGAATAATACAGAGTTGGGTACCAGAATTGTCGCCCCAGCGATCGCATCTGATCGCTATGGGTGACAGTCATTTCAGGTGTAAACAGGTTTTAAGGCCAATCTTAGGTGACACAAGGGGTTAATTAGCTTGGTCAGGGTTAAAACTTCAATACAGGAAAAACATTTTTTAATGTGACACTCTCACTTTAATAAATTGTAAAAAAAAAAAACCTTTTTTAAACTTTTTTTCCTTAACATTTTTTTAACACATAAAAATGTGTGCATGAGCATGCATGGGCACACGCAACGGGGGTGCTTGAGTGCACAAGCGAGAGCGTACATGCAAAAGCACATGGAAGCTGCAATTTGTGCAGGACAGGGTTAAAGAGAAACTTCAACCAATAATTGAACTTCATCCCAATCAGTAGCTGTAGCTGATACCCCCTTTCCCATGAGAAATCTTTTCCTTTTCACAAACGGATCGTCAGGGGCTCTGTTTGGCTGATATTGTGGTGAAAACCCTCCCACAGTGTGATGTCAAAACCATGGTCCTAACATCACATTGTGGGAGCTTTGTTGCATTGTAGGAAATAACAGCTGTTTATAGCTGTTTCCAATTGCCAAAAAAGCAAGCAGCATCTCCTTCCACTGACATCACCTGCCAGTAGTAAAAATGTCACCATGTGATAAATCTCAGAATGTAAATCAGGGAGAGGAAAGATTTTACAATGTGCAAACACTGACTAAATCATTTATACATAATTATTGTAAAAATGAAGCACTTTTTAAATTACATTATTTTTACTAGAGTTCATCTTTAAGTCCTATTCTACAGATCGTCCCACTTCCTGCTTGAATAAATCTATTGACAGGAAGTGAGACTATCTGAGGAATGGGACTTCACAAAGATAAAGTAAAGGTATGATTTACCTTATCTTATCTTGATTTAGAGGAGAACATACAAATACCTTTTATTTATAACAAACATCCACAGTTCAGGTACACCATAAAGGAAATGTTGCAGGCATAGCTGCCATAAATCTATAAAGTGCCCCGGGAGATGATGGGATATTTCAATTTGTGATATTTCACGTTATTTTACAGAGTAAATTTACAACCTAAACTAAACCTGTGCTTAATGTACAGTATACTTCTAATAAATGTAAAAATGTTACACTCTCTGCATGTTGAAGTAACAGACTTGCTGATCACTGTATACTTCCACTGTCAGGCGTCGTTCACATCATACGCGCTTCCGTGCGCATTTGGAAGCGCATATGATGTGCTGAAACGCAGGAACGGCAGAAGGGCATAGACAGTCCTTCTACCATTCACATCTACTGCGCTGCACAGCAGTACGATGCGCTAGGAAGCGCTTGCATACTGCTGCCTGCATTTTGCCCAGAAGCGCAGAGCTGATCCCATCACTGTCAATGGATGGGATCAGCAGTGCAGTGGGCAGCGGCGCAGATGGCGTGCGATCGTATGCGTTGCTTTCGGATCGCATGGCCATCTGCGCTAGGTAGATGTGAACGAGGCCTTAGTTCTCTTCCAACTGTCTATCCTATGGGTCTGTTTACTCACTGATGTTTTCCTATTATCCGCAGTTCAAACAGAAAGAAATAAAAATTATTAGCAGTACTTCCTAATCAGCACTGTACTTACAATTCCACCATGTGGAAACTACTGTCTGCAGGAAAAGCTTTGTCTCCTCATTAGCTATTCACTGTAGTACTAGACTGTCAGCTATCCACTAACCCACTAGACTTTCAGCAATGGTGAGGTAAAAAGGAAAAAAGGGCACGGGGTGTATCCGAAATGTCCAAATATTGTTTATAAAAATGTTTTTATTGTTTTTTTTCAAGAATATCTCCATAAGACTAATAAATATAGTAAAATAAGGGCACAGGGTAAAGCTGAAATAAGTGTAAACAATAAATACTGTTGTATATTGGGCACCTCCTTCCTGACACCTAACCCTAAAACCACCCTTCCTGCACCGTAAATAACGTAAATACAAAAATGATACCTTTCTAAAACTATACATTTTAAAACAATGATTTACAAAAAATTATAATTCTCAAAAAGAATTTCAAAACAATAATTTTCAAAAAGATAATTCTCAAAACGATAACAATTTTGGTTGCATGAGCCTGGCGTCCGCGATTTATCGGGCACCCAAATTTCTGCACCCAACAGCCTATAGTTTGCATTAGTCCCTTTGCCGCAGGTGCCCAGATTTCCTGCTTCCATCTACAGCCGTTTTGACGAATGGTATTCTTTAATAATAAAACTACTGAACCACCATTGCAAGATGTGTCTGTTTTATTTTCTGTGATAACTGCGGTTAAGCCTGTGGAGAGTTCATTTCTGACAGCCTCAAAAAATAACAGTGGCCAGTTGTCTTTTATAAAAAGCATAAACTATAGTCATTTATAGGTTACATTTCGTAGCAAACCGTGTGAACTATTGTTCCTACTGACAGGACACAAGAAGAACAGCTTCTGCTAGCGTCACATATGAATATCATGGCAAGGAGCCCCCCTGCTTTCTTTGTCTTCATGAGAGAAGGCTTATAATAACAGTGATTTCTGCACAGTTGTAAAATGCTGCACAGCATGTCCTGCGTGATATCTAGTTGTGATTCTATAGTTTTTTAGCTTTGGGAATTATCTCAGTCATAAGTCTTCATGAATGGTGCCTAAACGTAACTTAATCTTCAGTTGAGGGCATACAAAGACTCGCAAAAACAATAGTTACCAAGTACCATTTCAGGCAACAGTCTGCGGTCATACGTACTAATCCCTAGCCCAGTGCTGGGAAAACTAGGGCCCCCAGATCTTGCGCTGTAAATTTCTCTCCTCCCCCCTCCCTCCATGCAGAGTCACGAGCGCGCGATAAGAGTGTGTTAAAACTCACCTTATCGCAGATTCCAGTGTTGCATCTCCAGGGCGATAGGGTATCACGTGACATGCAATCAGGATGTGCTAGCATATTATACGCTGGTTGGCACGTCTGCACTGCGTGTCACGTGATGCCCTGTGGCCATGGAGATGGGACGCTGGAATCGGTGATCGGGTGAGTTGTAACCCACTCTTATCACCAGCTCGAGACTCTGCAGGGAGGGAGGAAGGAGGTAAAGTATTGTAAAGGAATGTGGCCCGTGGTCCGCAGCATGTGGCCGTGGTCGCGTATAGTTTACCCAGGCATGCTCTAGCAGAACTTCAAATCCTCCAAAATGTATCACAAAATTCCGAACAAATTCTGAATTTGGTGGATTCTGAGTTTTGCATTGCGAAGTCACAAAATTGTAACTTATTGCAAATACATTTTCAACCATAGGTTAAAACGATTTTTGTATTTTTGCATTGAATCTTTGCATAAAATGTTCACATTTTTGTGTATACATTTCACATTTGTGTCCTTTGAGCATGTTCAAAAGACCTTTTTCATTTTTGGTTGAAAAAATTGTTTGTGCATTACATGAACGTAATTTAAGAACTTTTAGAATATAGATATTGAAATTCTGTGAATTTTGACTCTGACTTTCAAATAAAATTAGTAAAATTCCAATGAAAGAGTTGGAATTTGCAGTTCCATGAAAGCAGTGTGTTTATCCCTCATCATTACAAGCATCCTCTACAGCTACTTCCGAACACTAGAGAAGGGTGGCCGAGAATCTAGCATTTGGACAGATGCCTCACAATGCTGCTTAGCAATCCAGCATGTCAGAACACTGGACAGTGCCCACGAAGAAGTAACAGATGAGCACAACGTGTTATGACTGGCCCCACCCACCAGAAGCCACTCGGGGGTGTGCTGCCCTGTCTGCCCCCTCCATTGAACAGTACACAATTCTTAAGGTCTGTATTCATTGGAAGATGGGTCAGGGGAACAATCAGCAACATTGACCTGACGAATGAGCGTTCCCTGATCCATCTTCCTACCCGCAGGAACACGCAACATCACATGACTGCACACGGTGGGCGGTAAGAAGAGGTCTAACGATTGTGGCACTTTGCGCGAGAGTTGTCAGGGATCTTAAAGATTTGATCTGCCGTGATGGATGTAATTGCCGTGCTTTGCAAATCGTTGTCAGCTTAATCGTGCACATATACCCACGTTACAAATTCACTAAAAATTGACGGTCACGGGAAAATTTGCTTGCAAAATCATAACATGGGTACATAGCTTTACCTTTATCCAAGAAGTGTGTAAGCATTTGTACTCTGCTGTGTTGCATTGCAACCATCAGGGCGATGCACAGTTTTGTTCTCTGCCTTGAAGATTTATATCTGGCAAACTGTAACTGGCCAGATTGAATTATTTTTGCGATTGAGTCTTTAGTTTTTACCCCCACTGGGAGCTCTGCTGCTTCTCCTCTCTTTTCCCTTGCCATAGAAAAGGAGACGCACCGTGACAGATGCACAAGCCCTTGTCTATCAGAGGTTGCTGAGCAGACTAGCAGTGAAAAATCAAAAATCTTCTTTTTATTTAGGAAACAAAATCTGCCCTCTATACTGCTCAGTAACAATAAACCACTTAACAACCTCTGCCACGCTTATCTACGCCCCTTTAAACTTCACCTGAGTCACAGGGGCGTAGATAGGCATCTCCTGTTTATTTTGCTGCTGTGCGCGATCGCGTTCGCGTGCGCGTCCGCGTGCCGCGAATTTGCATACGCGTTGGGCACCCGCTGGTCCATGATTGGCTGATGTGAACATGTGTTCACAAAGCCAATGACGGTGCTCATTCATGCAGAATGTGTGTAAACATTGCATCAGTCTCTATGCTGTTACAGTTACTGAGATCACTCGTGAGAGGATCTCAGATAACTAACACAGCATTAGTGACTGATCAGCATTAGTGAGGTTTTTTTTTAAATAAATGATACCCCCATTAAGCCCATTAACCCTTGCCTCCCTTAAATGTGAAAATTGCTGTGGTTTTTAGGTGAAAAACCCTGTGGTAGAGAAGTGGTTAAGATTGTCATATCTTTATTTTATCTGTACTGAGCAAATGGTGTAAATGTGTCTTTCCAATGATTCCCTGAATTTACTGCAGCAGTTCATGTGTAGTGAATGTGCTCACACAGCCAGCTAAATCACTCTGCTGCCCAATGGCTCCAGCTGTGTGAAAACCATATAGGGGGGTTTATTTATTTATTTATTTATTTATTTATTAGACAAGCTTTAACCCCTTGCGTAGCCAGCAGTCTCTGGCCCCTTAAGGACCAGAGACTGCTTGTACCAGAAAAAGGCGCTGGTCACAACACTCTCCCATCGCCGTATGCCCCTTTCTCTGTGGCTATGACGGCAGAACTCTGTGCACCGGTCAGGAGCCGCTTTCATTAGCTCCTGACGCTGTCCATCAATGTAAGCCAATGTGATTGGCTCACAGTGATCAGGCAGTCAGGAGCCAATAAAAGTGTCTCCTGACCGGTGCACAGAGTTCTGCCATCTTATAAACGGCAGGGCTAGTGAACTGCTGCGGGTGCAGAGCAGTGAGATCAGCAGTAGCACGCGGCGGGGAAGGTGAAATCTACTTTTTATCAGAGCTGCGTAGTCACCTGCAGGACGTAGATTTCTACAAACGCAGTCCGGATGCGGTTAAAAAGGTGACAAAAAAGAGAAGACTGCACTTCTGACTATCAATTTTAGGCAAGATTTAAAGAGAATCTGTATTGTTAAAATCGCACAAAAGTAAACATACCAGTGCGTTAGGGGACATCTCCTATTACCCTCTGTCACAATTTCGCCGCTCCTCGCCGCATTAAAAGTGGTTAAAAACAGTTTTTAAAAGTTTGTTTATAAACAAACAAAATGGCCACCAAAACAGGAAGTAGGTTGATGTACAGTATGTCCACACATAGAAAATACATTCATACACAAGCAGGCTGTATACACCCTTCCTTTTGAATCTCAAGAGATCATTTGTGTGTTACTTTCCCCCTGCAGCTATCTTCCACTGAAGTGTTATGCTGTTTCTTCCTGCAGAGTGCAGACAGCTCTGCCTGTATGTAATTCCTCAGTATGTGAAAGCCCAGCCAGCTCAGAGGAGGATTTATCCAGCTTGTAAAAGATAAGAGAGAAGAGAGAAGCTTCCCTAATCTAAATAATACACAGGCAGTGTGCACAGAGGGGCCTGGAGGGGGGAGATGCATCACAGAACCACAACACTGAAGAACTTGGCAGCCTTCCAGACACAGGCTGACAAGTCTGACAAGAGAGAGATAAGTTGATTTATTACAGAGATGGTGATAGTAGAACGTGCTGCAGTAAGCCAGAACACATTAGAATAGCTTTTGGAACTTGTAGGATGATAAAAAACAGGATGCAATTTTTGTTACCGAGTCTCTTTAAAGGACAACTATCATGAAAAATTTTTAAAATGTAAAATACATACATATAAAAAGTACATTTCTCTAAGAGTAATATGCACTATAAATGTATGTTATCCCATGTTGCAGTCACTTACAATAGGTAGTAAAAGTCTGACAGATCTGACAGATTTTGGATTTGTTTATCTCCTCATGGTGAATTCTCAATATTATTTTAATTATGAAAGCAGTTCAGTAAGTGCTTTTATAAGTAAAGAAATAACTGGGAATTCCCCATGAGGAGATGAACTAGTCTAAGGCCTGTGAAGAAGTACACTTTATATGCATTTTACATTTTTTTCACGAAAGTTGTCCTTGAACTTTAAATGCATTCACCTTTGGGAAAAAGAGAATTATTCTTTGTATTGATATAGAAATCAAACATATAGTATATTGGGTAAAATTTGGTTCACATTAAAGTGTATGAAATGTGACACAGTGCTGACTAAGAGTAAGGGCTTGATTCACAAAGCGGTGATAACTCAGTTATCACGCCTAAAAGACTTTAGGCGTGATAACCTTTGCACCACTGAGTTATCACCGATTTTTGCTCTAACTCGCGCGACGTTTCCGCGCGTACGTGCGCGCGCAAAGTCCCATAGGGCTTAATGGGAGCTTCGCGCGAGTTGCTTCTTATCATGCCTAAAGTGAGTTTAGGCGTGATAAGGGGCTTTTCACTGGTGTGCAAACACTTTGCACCGCTTTGTGAATCAGGCCCTAACTCTGTAGAATCACTGCAAAAAGCTTTTACCGCTTTCCCTTCCTTTGGATAAAAATTGGTTACTGATTTTTTTTAACATAATGTATTATAAGTTTTATAACATCCTAATCATATAACTACTATGATAATGGCATGTGAAAGGGGTGCATTATGAAATCTAGTATTGTAATCTACTGAGGCGCGTATATGACTTGGCTTTTCATTAAAAGTGAGGCAAATCCATTCTTCTGTTCTTTAACACCAGATCTCTATTGGAGTTTAACATTGTCAACTCGAAAGACATTTCAGAAAACCTCTCAGAGCTGCTGGAGCTCATGAGAATGGAAAGGGATAGAAAAGGCTGTAAAGACTTTCTTCTCTTCTGTACTCACTCCAGTCCATAGCTAGGTATATAGTTTATAACTGTAAGGAATGTGTAACTGGAAGAAATTCAGCATCAGCACTAATGTACAAAAATGGAAAAAATAGAGTCTGCGTGAAAAAAACAAAAACTGTGCCAATGTCAAAGCTCTAATATCAGCATCCCAACGTGTACATGAGAAAGGGGTGCCCCAATTTTGGGTGCCCTCCTTTCATGTACACTTTTGGGATGTTCAGAAAGGCCAGTAGTAGAATGTCTGTAAATTTACTGATATTCTTCTACTGTTAGAGTGCAAATGAATAAAGTAAAATAGGTGTGTGTGTCGGGGGGGGGGGGGGAGGGGAGGGGGATTTAGGGTTAGGTATAGGTAGGGATGGGGTAATGTGCTAAGCTGCTTAATCCGCCCCCATTTTAACGTGCAGCTTTTTTAAATGTACTGTATGCGGT
The DNA here is from genome assembly GCF_040937935.1 of Hyperolius riggenbachi. NCBI lineage: Eukaryota > Metazoa > Chordata > Amphibia > Anura > Hyperoliidae > Hyperolius > Hyperolius riggenbachi. The sequence goes on along the minus strand of NC_090650.1, from coordinate 132,018,136 downwards.
TTTCCACTTGCCATCCTGCTCCTTAAAGGGAAGGTCCAAGCAAAATAAAAAAATGAGTTTCACTTACCTGGGGCTTCTACCAGCCCCATGTAGCCATCCTGTGCCCTCATAGTCACTCACTGCTGCTCCAGTCCCCCGCTGGCAGCTTGCCGAACTCGGAGGTCGGCGGGCCGCATTGCGTACATTTTTACGCATTCCCGCTAGTGCAGGAACATTAACACATACATTTTTACGCGTTAGTGGTTCAATGCGTAAAAATTTACGCACTTTACCACTAACGCATAAAAATGTATTTGTTAATGTTCCTGCACTAGCGGGAATGCGTAAAAATGTACGCAATGTGGCTCGCCGAGGTCGGCATGCTGCCAGCGGGGGACTGGAGCAGCAGTGAGTTACTACAAGGGCACAGGATGGCTGCATGGGGTTGGTAGAAGCCCCAGGTAAGTGAAACTCATTTTTTATTTTGCTTGGACCTTCCCTTTAAAATATTATAGGGCTTTCTGCACTTGATCTGACACAGCCTTGGAAAGCTCTGTTCAGCCATTCATGGGACGGTGCTGTGTACTGCACATGCTTATAATTCTGACATGTGCTGTACAGAGCACTGTGAACAGCAACATGGTCCAGGGAATGAGCAAGATCCACCTCTCCTTCTTCCCAAAGCACCACACCCACCAGGCCCCCCAATGTTCATCAGAACCATAATCAATTCATTTGGCCAAGTACGTTTGCACTTACAAGGAATTTGACTTGTCAGTTGCTTAACCTCCTTGGCGGTATTCACGAGCAGAGCTCGGGCTGACTGACACATGTCAAGAGCGGTAAGCCCGAGCTCTGCTCGTGTGGGCTAAAAACAATGTCTGCAGCTAATTCCTGGGTCCCGCGCGCGATCAGCGCTTGTCAGCGGGACCCAGGCTTCTTCCCCCCGGCTGCCGGAGTCCGCATTACCTTTTGATCTTCCGGGACCCGGCGGCCATTAGCTGGGAGGATCGGCGGTGCGTCGTGACGTCGCGGGCGGCGAGAAGGCATCGGGGAGGGTGGCTGGAAAAAGTGCCTGCAGCCAAATCCTGGGTCCCGCGCGCGATCAGCGCTTGTCAGCGGGACCCAGGCTTCTTCCACCCGGCCGGCCGGAGTCCCCATTACTGCTCTGGTCCTGGGGGACCCGGCGGCCAATTAGCCCAGCCGATCAGCGGCAAGTGACGTAGGGGCAGCGTAGGGTCACAGGGGAGGGAGGGAGGGAGTATAAAATTTTTTTTTAAAATAAACAGTTCTGATTGGCCCAAAACAGCATTGTATTGGATACAATGGGATTTTGTATCCAATGCAATGTTGCCTTTTGCTTCCTGGATTGCTGAGAGGAGTTGTGGCTGTTGAACTGGAGAGGAGCTGGCTGTGATTTGTGAGTGCTTATTTTATCTGATTTCTGCCTACCTGTTACCGATTTTTGCCTGGACTTTGACTATTCTTTCTGCCTTCTGCCTGGATTTGATTGATTACCCGTTGCCGATTTTGCCTGGACTTTGACTACTCTTTCTGCCTTCTGCCTGGATTTTGATTGATTACCCGTTGCCGATTTTTGCCTGGACTTTGACTACTCTTTCTGCCTTCTGCCTGGATTTGATTGATTACCTGTTGACGATTTTTGCCTGGACTTGGACTACTCTTTGCCTGCTGCCTGCACCGACCTCTGCCTGGATTTACTATGGCATCATCCTCCAGAAGGCGTCTCACCGCGGAAGCGCTGGCGGAGTTTGAGGACAGCGATCTGCAGTCACTGGCGGACTCCAGTGACAGCGACGCACCTGGGGATCTGTCATCCGACCCAGATAGCGACAGCGACTCCATCACCAGCGAAGTTAGTGATGTCCGGGTTTGGTGCCCCATCGACCTTTCTCAGGCTCCGCCACCGCCCCCACGTTTCCCTTTTACTGGGGAGCCTGGCCTGAAGAAGGAATGCGAGTGCAACCCCCTGGCATACCTGCAGCTTTTCTTCTCGGAGGCGGTTATTGAGAGGATAGTGGAGGAGACTAATCGCTATGCGACCCAACAATTGGCTACTCCTCAAGGACCCTTTTCCAGAAGCAGGACCTGGGAGCCGGTAACAGCAGCGGATATTTGGCTGTTTTTGGGCCTGATCATTCTGCAGGGAGTGGTGGGGAAGCCCCTGCAGAAATGGTACTGGAGCACGAATAAGATCATTGCAACCCCCTTCTTCGGTACAGTTATGTCCGAGTACCGTTTTTCCCTTATAATGAAATTTCTCCACTTTTCCAACAATGAAACTTTTGATGAGTCGACTCACCCTGCTCCAAAACTAAAAAAAATCTGGGAGGTCTACCAGATGGTGGTGGAAAATTTTAGGACCACGTATGTGCCACAGAGGGACATCAGCGTGGACGAGAGCCTGATGGCCTATAAGGGGAGGCTGAGCTGGCTCCAATATATTGCTTCAAAGCGGGCCCGCTTTGGGATAAAATCATACACGCTATGCGAGTCAAGTACCGGATACATCTGGAATACTATTTTGTATACGGGAAAAGGCACAAAATTTTGTCCCAGGTTTAGCGAGTTTGGAGTGGCGACATCGTCTGTATTGTCCCTTCTGGAGCCTTTGTTGGACAAAGGCTACTGTCTCACCACAGATAATTTCGACACCTCCCCTGAACTGTCTGAGATTCTTATAAAGCATAAGACTGACATCTATGGCACTGTTAGGCCTAACAGGAGGGAGATGCCGTCGGCCTTTGCCAAGCAGAAGCTGAAGACTGGGGACATAGCTGCTTGGCAGAAAGGGAAGATGTTAGCCCTCCGGTGGCGGGACAAAAAAGACGTCTGTCTCCTCTCTACTGTTCATGACACCTCCACTGTCCCCACCAGAACGAGAGGAGGAAAAGATATTGTAAAACCGCAGGTCGTGGTGGACTATAACCACACCATGGGTGGTGTGGACAAAGCTGACCAGGCGGTGACCTTTTATCCTGCTGTCAGGAAACAGCAGAAAAAGTATTATAAGAAGATTTTCCGGCACCTACTGGAACAAAGCATTTGGAATGCATACATTCTGCACAAGCAGGGAAGTGACAGGCCAGTGACGCACGCTGACTTCATCTGGAAACTGTGCGAATGTATCTGTCTAAGGTACCAGACTGCATCGGATGCCAGAGTTGGACGCCGTGCCTCTTATGTGGTTAATCCGGAGCGCCTCACTGGCCGTCATTTTATGGAATACATTCCACCAACTCCCAAAAAAAATGCCCCAACTAGGACATGTCATGTGTGCTGCAGCAAAAGCGACGAGAAGGGGAAAAGAATCAGGAAAGAATCACGATTCTACTGTCCAGACTGTGATGTTGCCCTGTGTGCAATTCCTTGCTTTAAAATATACCACACACGGGAGGTGTATTAGGAGTATATATGTACATACTGCATAATCTGCTGCATTATTTATACAATTTTATTTCAGATTATTGATAAATTTATTTACTTCAACAATTTTGTGTTCCTGACTTTTATTTATATGCAGAATGTCTACCACACTTTTATTCTGATGTATTTTGGTGAGTTAAGACTTAAAAATCGGAGGCGTAAAATTAATGAAAAAAAATGTACCGCTTTTGACTCCTAATTCCTGACAGAAATGCACCGCCAAGGAGGTTAATAGACACAAACAGAACAATACAAGGACAGACAGTAAATATATTACACGTCAAGGAATGTATGTCAGTTCAGTTCTAGTGGAAGTGAATAGGGTGAGAAGTGTTTATTTACAGTTTTGTGATGAACAATTTCAAGTCCTAGAAGATCTAGCGTAGTTCTGCATTAAGCATAGCTACTGCCTGAGGTAAGAAGCTGTTCCTGTGTCTAGACGTTTTAGTTGCGATTGACCAGAATCTTACTCCTGAAGGCAAGAGCTGGAAGATGGAGTGAGTAGGGTGAGAGGGGTCAGAAGCAATCTTGGTCACTCTCTTTTTACACCTGCTGGCGTAGAGACCATGCAGAGTTTGAAAGCTACATCCAATTATGTTTTCTGCTGTTCGGATTATACGCTGCAGTCTCACCTTTTCTACTTTTTGTACTCATTAGTACAGATGGGCTAAAATTCCCTTAAAGTTAAATTAAGGTGAAAGTAAATTGAGTTGTACTACAGAGGTTACCTCCTGGTTAGTGTTAGACAAGATATAAAATATGTACAAATGTAAATTACAGGCCTAGTCTGTAGTAAGGGTTTTCAGCTACGAGCATACCCAGCCTCTTAACCTGGACTTTTCTAACAATGTTGCATCTAGTAGGTCCCTTCTGATGCCTGGTGCTGCGGATTAAATTACCAACAAGTATAAATACATAGTTAGGTTGAGCTGCAGGTCACCAGTAATTGTGTGTGTTGGGGTCCTGGCCATACAGCTATTAGTGATAATGATACATACCTCCCCACTTTTTGAGATGAGAAAGAGGGACACTTAAGCCATGCCCCTGCCACACCCATGAACACACCCTGTCACACCCTAGTCACGCATACCATAAAGATTTCATAAGAAAAATATTTTGTTTTCTAATTCAAACCACACTGGTCCTTTCTATCCTGGTTCATTTTCCTTCATATTAAAATTTTAAATTTAGTGATGTATCAATTGAAAGGATGGAAATAAAGTTTAGAGTCAATCAAACACATTTTTTAGTAGAGAAATATATATATTTACATAGAAAGAGGGACAAAGTCCTGAAAGAGGGACAAATGAGGGGGAAAGAGGGACAGAGGGACAGGGCTCCCAAAGAGGGACTGTCCCTCCAAAAGAGGCACAATTGGGAGCTATGGTGACAGGTTTGGGGAGGTAGCCTGGCAATGACATTCATGCATTGACCACATTATATAATGATGCAGGTACATTAATGTCACTTACAAGGACAGGCAGTTGTGTGTTCAAGGGAAAGGAGAAGCATATTTTATATTATCCAAATCTAATGGCACGCTCTACAGAGGTGTACTTCTAAATCCTTCCTCTGGACCAGGTTGTCCAACTCCAGATCTTGACAGCCTAAATCTTCAGTCGTTTTTTACTACAGTTCATATTAATAGAATGAGGTAAGATATGGTTCAACAAGAAAAATGGCTCTTTATTTTACAATCCTAGCATGGATTTGGCCCTCAATGGCTGGCGCTGGATCACCCTGCTCCATACCTCTGCCAAAGCCCCTCAGGTGTGAATTGGCCATCAGTTCAGGGCCCCCACATCAGACTCATCAATAATAGTGCAAGGAAATTTCGGTACTGCGGGTATGCGGCATTTCCCCGCAGAAATCTAATTTCCGATCAGAAATGGCGAAATTTCATTTCCGAGAAATCCCAATAAGCATTCCTAGTCACATACTTTCTCTGACTTGGTTTCTTCTTGTATACATAGTACATATACAAGCAGAGTCTTCAGAGTGGACAGTAGTTTGGATAATATAAATACATGCTTAACATTTTCCATTCAGCACAGCTGCATCACTATTCTCAAAGTAGCTTTTTCATAAGTATATCCTAAAAACAAAGATGCTAAAGAAAGTCCTACTGGAGTTCCCATGTGACCCCAATAAAACAATATACAAAGACGAGGATTCTTTCCTCTCCTAATTTTAAAGTGGATCTGAGATTAACTTTTACTCATTGCATAATTGTATTCCTTTCCCATTGTTTATAGGGCATTCCTCAAGCCAAATACTTTTTTGTTTTTGTTTTAATGCTCTAATTCCCTATAAACTAAATAAGCCACTCCCACAGGTTTTCAGAGAGCCAAGGCACTTTCAGACAGTAGCAAGGGCTCATGGGAGCGAAGTCAGGGCAGGAGGAGGGGGAGGTATTACTAGCCAGAGATTTCAGAGGCAGAGGGGAGGAGGGAGGAGGACGGGGGATTAGTTTTCTTTGCTCAAGATGCAGATAAGCCTGCCTCTGTGTAATGTTTACAAACAACATGGCTGCTGTCATTGTATCACAGGAAGAAATATTCTTATTCTTTTAAAGCTGTTTGCAGCTAGATTTGCTAACTATCTAAACTTTAGATAAGATATATAGACAAGTTACTTGTTATAGTTAGTTTTTCATCTCGGATCCGCTTTAACACTTACTATCACAGTACACTTCTTAGGACCATTAATGTTAGTTTGTCTCCTAATCATCACCTTTATAAAGTTTCCATGGCTACTGGATCCCGCATAAAGAGTTAAAAGAGATCTCTGATTGCCTTGGGGAGAGAAATACCCCTTATCAGCAGTCTAGTCTAGTGTCTGAACTGAAAACTGGTTGAGCTGAGCCTTCTGTCCTATTGTCAGCCTTCAGAGTTACTGCAGTCAAGAAGGTATATAAAACAAAAAAACACAAGGCAACCTCTGAAGTTACACATTTTTTGGCTCTGGTGCCCCTTGTTTATTAATGGAACACTCTTACTGCTGTATATTGTGTGTGGGTGGCTGGTCACTGCAGTTTCACAACACAGAACAAGCACTAAAACAAATGGGATATAATACATCCTCTAGTTCCTATTAACAGTACACGGAAAAGGTTTAAAGGATGTCCAGGCTATTTTAATGCAACAAATAATTCTCATTCTAATATAATGTTTTTTTCCTGTATCCTCATACATCAAATGACCTGAATGGGGAATTACCACAGAAAGTCTGTATTGTAGGAACAACCTAAGATTTCCAAGTACTTCAATGGATTATGGGAGAATGGAAAAAGATGTTCATCGGTTGCTATAGTTAACAATGTCTGAGATAACTCTTTGCTAGGATAACTTCAAAAAATAGTCCATTAGCGTAAAGCGAGAGGTATGCACATTTGCAGCACAATGCCACTTTATAGAGAATGGTGGCTGTATAGAATCTCAGATAATCTGATGCTGTATCTAATTTGCTTGTGTCAATCAAGAACTAGGCTAGAGCTGCATGGTGCCTAAGGTGTTAACATTCTCACCTTGCCTAAGTTAAAAATCTGCCAGGCACTTCTTCTGCATGCAGAGAAGGATTAAGAAGAAATGGAGCCCAAGGCAAGGTAGTAGCTTTGCCGCTTCTTATGGTCCTAATGGTAAGCTGAAGTGGAGAGGGGTCAGAGAAGGTGTTTGGTGGGCCTCTTTACACCCACTAGGCTTGAGTAACCTGCATAGGTTGTTTTGTAGGTGATCCTGCCCTGATCCTGCCCCAACTGCATGAAGAGCTTTCTTTGGAGCTTGTATGGCTTAGGTGACCTGCCGAGAAATCTCACAGGGAATAATTCTCATTTCATAGTACCCTTTTTTAATTGGCCGAACAGTGCGGGCCTAACTATTACTACAACCTATCTGAAAACTAAAATTTCAGTGCTGTCATTGGAAAACAGCAACCAATCATGTTACTCCTATGAGATTTCCTGGTGGGTGACCCAAACCATTCTAGCATCTTTTTTTAATCTGTGCAGCAGAAACATTAAATTGTAAGGGATGTTAGACTGTAAGCTGCTAGCACCAGTGGTGTAGCTTAGGAGCTCTTGGCTAGTGTTGGGCGAACAGTGTTCGCCACTGTTCGGGTTCTGCAGAACATCACCCTGTTCGGGTGATGTTCGAGTTCGGCCGAACACCTGACGGTGCTCGGCCAAACCGTTCGGCCATATGGCCGAACTAAGAGCGCATGGCCGAACGTTCCCCGAACGTTCGGCTAGCGCTGTGATTGGCCGAACGGGTCACGTGGTTCGGACCCGAACGCGCTCTGATTGGCCGAACTGTCACGTGGTTCGGGTAAATAAATACCCGAACCACGTCATATCTCCGCCATTTGTCTGTGGGTTTAGCTTTGGGTAGGCAGGCAGGGTAGTTCGCGCTCCAGCCACGCTAGCCAGGGTCCCCCCCAGTCATTGTGTGTCACTGCTGGGAACAGTAGTACACCGCTCGTTCAGCCACACTATATAGCATTCTGTGTACTGTTCTGTGTCTGCTGGAAACAGTAGTACACCGCTCGTTCAGCCACACTATATAGCATTCTGTGTACTGTTCTGTGTCTGCTGGGAACAGTAGTACACCGCTCGTTCAGCCACACTATATAGCATTCTGTGTACTGTTCTGTGTCTGCTGGGAACAGTAGTACACCGCTCGTTCAGCCACACTATATAGCATTCTGTGTACTGTTCTGTGTCTGCTGGGAACAGTAGTACACCGCTCGTTCAGCCACACTATATAGCATTCTGTGTACTGTTCTGTGTCTGCTGGGAACAGTAGTACACCGCTCGTTCAGCCACACTATATAGCATTCTGTGTACTGTTCTGTGTCTGCTGGGAACAGTAGTACACCGCTCGTTCAGCCACACTATATAGCATTCTGTGTACTGTTCTGTGTCTGCTGGGAACAGTGGTACACCGCTCGTTCAGCCACACTATATAGCATTCTGTGTACTGTTCTGTGTCTGCTGGGAATAGTGGTACACCGCTCGTTCAGCCACACTATATAGCATTCTGTGTACTGTTCTGTGTCTGCTGGGAATAGTGGTACACCGCTCGTTCAGCCACACTATATAGCATTCTGTGTACTGTTCTGTGTCTGCTGGGAACAGTAGTACACCGCTCGTTCAGCCACACTATATAGCATTCTGTGTACTGTTCTGTGTCTGCTGGGAACAGTAGTACACCGCTCGTTCAGCCACACTATATAGCATTCTGTGTACTGTTCTGTGTCTGCTGGGAATAGTGGTACACCGCTCGTTCAGCCACACTATATAGCATTCTGTGTACTGTTCTGTGTCTGCTGGGAATAGTGGTACACCGCTCGTTCAGCCACACTATATAGCATTCTGTGTACTGTTCTGTGTCTGCTGGGAACAGTGGTACACCGCTCGTTCAGCCACACTATATAGCATTCTGTGTACTGTTCTGTGTCTGCTGGGAACAGTAGTACACCGCTCGTTCAGCCACACTATATAGCATTCTGTGTACTGTTCTGTGTCTGCTGGGAATAGTGGTACACCGCTCGTTCAGCCACACTATATAGCATTCTGTGTACTGTTCTGTGTCTGCTGGGAACAGTGGTACACCGCTCGTTCAGCCACACTATATAGCATTCTGTGTACTGTTCTGTGTCTGCTGGGAACAGTAGTACACCGCTCGTTCAGCCACACTATATAGCATTCTGTGTACTGTTCTGTGTCTGCTGGGAACAGTAGTACACCGCTCGTTCAGCCACACTATATAGCATTCTGTGTACTGTTCTGTGTCTGCTGGGAATAGTGGTACACCGCTCGTTCAGCCACACTATATAGCATTCTGTGTACTGTTCTGTGTCTGCTGGGAATAGTGGTACACCGCTCGTTCGCCACTGTATAGCATTGTGCTCTGTGTCGCTGCTGGGAATAGTGGTACACCGCTCACCCGTCACTGTATAGCATTGTGCTCTGTGTCGCTGCTGGGAATAGTGGTACACCGCTCACCCGTCACTGTATAGCATTGTGCTCTGTGTCGCTGCTGGGAATAGTGGTACTGTATAGCATTTCTGTACTGCCACTGTACTGCTGCCAGTCAGCGTGTACTGTAAGGATAAGTGAAATGAGGAAGAAATGAGGAAGAAATCCGGTGAAAGAGGGAGGGGCAAGGGAAGAGGTGTTTCCCCTGACGGTTCACGTACAGGCCACAGGGGAGCACCCAAGAAAACCCACTCAATACCGCCCATGTTGTCCAGGACAACAACCCTCACAAATCCAAAAGAACAGGACCAGATAATTACTTGGATGACCTCTCAAGCGTCCAGCAGTGGGTTAAGCAGCACCAGCACATCACGCACGAGGTCCGAGTCCTCAGCCAGTTACAAGGAGCCAGTGGGCACAAAGCTGACACAACCGGCAGCGACACCACGCACACAACTGCCAGATAACCAGTCCGATGAATTACCTCAGGACACAATGGGGTATTCGCAGGAGCTATTCCCAGCCCAACAAACTTCCACCTTTCAAAGGTCAATGGAGGAACAGCCAGAAATGTTGTGCCTGGATTCACAACCGTCCGAAGAGGACTCGGAAACCCAAATCCCAGAGCAATTTGGGCAGGAGGGGTTGCAATTGCAGGAGGTCGGCCGACAAGATCTGGAAGACGACGTTGGAGTGTGCTGCGCAGAGGTTGTTGTGGGGAGCTCTACTCCACGGCGGTGGCCCACAATGACATATGACGAGTTTGAGGAAATGGAAGAGGAGGGTATGGACAATGTGGACAGAGACCCAGATTTTGTTTGTGAACGAGAACATCGCCGTCGTAGCAGCAGCACAGATGAGTCTGTTGAAGAACACACTGCTGCACGAGTTCGCCTTGTGCCACAAGGTAGGCGGCGCGCAATTTCAGGCACCACAAGCGTGGAAGTTCAAGTGAGAGGCAAAAGAGGAGCAAACAGAAATCGCCAGCAAGGAGGCAGGTGCTCCAAAGTCTGGGCTTTCTTTGAAGACTGCACTGAGGATGTTACCATGGCGATTTGCAAGGTGTGCAAGACCCGCCTGAGCAGGGGGAAAAATATTAACAACCTCTCCACCACCAGCATGAGCCGTCACATGCTATCCAAACATCCCACTCTTTGGGCAAACGCGTCAGGACAGGGTACCAGAAACAACACTGCCTCCCTTGGGTTCACCAGACCCGCCTCAGCAGCAGCAGTAGCCCAGCCATTGCGTGGTTCACAACATTCACAAACATCAGACGACGCTGACACTGTCACTTTCCGGAGTAGTGCTCTTGAGGTCTCCCAGTGTTCATCAAACACAACAACCAACAGCCCTTCCGTGTGCAGCGCTACGGTTCAGTTGTCTGTGTCGGAGATGTTTGAGCGCAAGAGGAAATTGCCAGCAAATGACCCCCGGGCCGTGGCAGTAACAGCCAGCATAGCCAAGCTTCTGGCCTGCGAAATGCTGCCATATCGATTGGTGGAGACAAACAGCTTCAAGGGCATGATGTCAGTGGCCATCCCACGTTACGTGGTTCCCAGCCGCTACCACTTTGCACGCTCTGCAGTGCCTGAGTTGCATGAGCACGTGGTCAGCAAAATAACCCGAAGCTTGAAGAATGCCGTTGCCTGCAAGGTTCACCTCACCACTGACACCTGGACGAGTGCGTTCGGCCAGGGTCGATACATCTCCCTTACCGCGCACTGGGTGAACCTTGTGGAGCCTGGCAGCGATTCCTCACCTGCTACGGCACGGGTGTTGCCCACGCCACAAACAGCTGCACCGCCGTCCCTCCCACTGGATAACAGCAGCACCTACCTCTCTGACTCCTTCTCCTCCAACGCATCTCAAAGCTGTACCTCATCCGGAAACGCTAACCCAGCAGCAGTAGGATCGTGGAAGCAGTGCAGCACAGCTGTTGGCATGCGTCAGCAAGCGTTGCTGAAGCTAATCTGCCTTGGGGATAAGCAGCACACAGGGGAGGAAATTTGGAGGGGAATAAAGGAACAGACGGATTTGTGGCTGGCACCGCTGGACCTGAAACCGGGCATAGTTGTGTGTGATAATGGGAGTAATCTCATTCGCGCTTTAAGGTTGGCTAAGCTGACACACATCCCTTGCCTGGCGCACGTGATGAACCTAGTAGTTCAGCGGTTCCTGAGGACATACCCAGGCGTGCCCGATCTGCTGTTGAAGGTGCGTCGAGTGTCCAAACATTGTAGAAATTCCAGTACTGCTTCGGGGGCACTCGCCAAGATGCAGGAGCGCTTCAATCTCCCCCACCATCGCTTGCTGTGTGATGTCCCTACGCGCTGGAATTCTACGCTGCACATGCTAGCCCGCTTTTGCGAGCAGAAGAGTGCAGTGGTCCAGTACATGACGGCGCAGTACCGAGGCGCATCCGGCCAGCTGCCAAGCTTCTGTGGATCCGATTGGGCCAACATGTTGGACCTCTGCCAAGTCCTCCAAAATTTTGAGCAATCCACGTTGCTTGTGAGCAGTGACAACTCTTCAGTCAGCATTACCATACCACTGCTGTGTTTACTGAAGAGGTCGATGTTAAAAATCAAGGAAACAGCTGTCATGATGCAACTGGGGGAATCTGAAGGAGAAAACGATCAGCGTGATGGTACCAACATCAGGCCATCCGCCTCAGGGAACGCTGGCCCCAGCAGCTATGACGAAGAAGAGGAGGAGGAACAGCTGGAGTTGGAGCAGGAATTTCATGCCACCACTGACGAGGGCCAGAGCGGTGCACGTTGGACTTCCACAATTCAACGCGAATGGTCAGCAGAAGCAGACCAGGAGGAAGGTGACGACTATGATGCATCACAACAACTATCACAACGCTCACAAGAGGATGATGAGGATTCTGGTAGGACTCTGGCACACATGGCTCAATTCATGCTAGACTGCATTGAACGTGACCCACGCATTGTGCGCATTCTGGACAACACCAATTACTGGGTTTATACCCTTCTGGATCCACGGTACAAACACAATGTTCCAAAACTGCTTGAAGAAAGAGTCAGACAGGTCAAAATGGAAGAATACCAGCAGGCCCTTGTGGAGACTTTAGAGAGGAGATTGACATCCTCCCCCTCCTCTAGCCAGTTGTACGCAGACAGACTGACTTCCGCAAACCCAGGACGACCAGGAGGGCAGCAAACAACGCAAGCCGCAGCTAGTACCCAAAAGGGAATGGTATCGGCAGTGTCCTTGGAGTGGGAAAATTTTCTGACACCCATGCAGCCGCAGCCCACTGAACAGCAAGCGTGCAGATCCACCTCCAACACCGATCGCCTGGAGAAGATGGTCAAGGACTACATGTCAGATGGCGTAGCTGTGTCGAACCATCCATCTGCACCCTTCAACTATTGGGTATCGAAGCTAGACACCTGGCACGAACTGGCAATGTACGCAATAGAGGTGCTGGCTTGCCCGGCAGCCAGCGTTATGTCGGAACGCTGTTTCAGTGCTGCCGGAGGCATCGTCACAGATCGGCGTATCCGCCTCTCTACAGAAAATGCAGACCGTCTGACTCAAATTAAAATGAATCAATCCTGGATTGGAAATGACTACGCAACACTCCAGGACCCCAACCAAGTAACATGACCAATGAACATCTGGGATGGTGTTGCGTTTCCGGGCCCTGTTTATTGAACCTCTCATCTGTATTACAATTATGACTGCATGGCGGCAAAAAGCATTGCTGCTATATCCGCACGCTTTTTGTCCACATGCAAGGCCTGGGTTGTTGTGTCTCACAAAGCGTGGCCTTCTCCTCCTGCGCCTGCTCCTGTTCCATCACGTCTGCTGCTGCTGGGTTAGCGTTGCCGCGTGGTCCCTGTTTATTGAACCACTTATCTTTATTACATTTATGACTGCATGGCGGTACAAAGCATGCTATCCGCACGCTTCTTGCCCTCATGCAAGGCCTGGGTTGTTGTGTCTCACAAAGCGTGGCCTTCTCCTCCTGCGCCTGCTCCTGTTCCATCACGTCTGCTGCTGCTGGGTTAGCGTTGCCGCGTGGTCCCTGTTTATTGAACCACTTATCTTTATTACATTTATGACTGCATGGCGGTACAAAGCATGCTATCCGCACGCTTCTTGCCCTCATGCAAGGCCGGGGTTGTTGTGTCTCACAAAGCGTGGCCTTCTTCTCCTCCTGCGCCACCCTCCTCCTGTTCCATCACGTGTGCTGCTGCTGGGTTAGCGTTACCGGTCCCTTTTCCTGGAACCTCTTATATGTATTACATTTATGACTGCATGCCGACAAAAAACATGTTACCTGTGCAAAGAAAACAGACATTTCCCGCATTTAAAAGACAGTTTTCCCTTTGAAACTTTAAAATCGATTTTCTCAAAAACTATAAGCTCTTTTTGCTAATTTTTTTTTCCTCTTGTACCCACTCCCAAGGTGCACATACCCTGTAAATTTGGGGTATGTAGCATGTAAGGAGGCTTTACAAACCACAAAAGTTCGGGTCCCCATTGACTTCCATTATGTTCGGAGTTCGGGTCGAACACCCGAACATCGCGGCCATGTTCGGCCTGTTCGGCCCGAACCCGAACATCTAGATGTTCGCCCAACACTACTCTTGGCCCCAGTACCAGTTTTACATTTGGCACCCTTAAGTGCTCTATAAAATTCATATGGGGCACCAAAACCTGCCAAGGACAGCTACAGTGTCAGAGAGGTGTCCACTGGGGTTGAGAACAGTCTATTAATGGTTACAACTAATCAAAGCATGACTATTGCCAGCTGAGCAGCACTAAGAGCTAAGAAAGCGGTTGAAGATGGGCCTGTCTGGTCCAATGTCCTTGGTGTGGTTGCTACCTCTGCATTCCCTATTGCTACTCCACTGCCTAGGACAGAGATAATGGGGAGATCAGGCTGAACATTACTTTCAGAATGGGTTTATACAGTCTGTGTAATATCAGTGGCATAAAACACCAGAATAAAATAGAAAATGTTGAGACAACAGTGAATAGCTGTGTCTCCAACAGCTTTAAGTTTATGCTGTAAGCTATTTTTAATGAAATGACAAGAACATCAAGAAGTTGAGAGTAATCCCTTGCCCCCGCATGATGATGAGAAACAATCAGTATCTGCCATGTTAGACATTTCTATGACGTAAATTAAAATAGAAAATCAAGAAATATTTACATGACTTAAAAAAAAATATTTTTTCCTTTCTTAAAGACTGCAAAGAAAATACATCATTTATTAGATGTTTCTAAAACATTCCCATGCATGGACTGCATTAGACTAACTGTGCATGTGATGTGAGGACTAATTACCTCTAAATACAGAGTAGGAGGATAACTATCAATGCCAACCAGGATTCAGAAGAATTCCTCTTTCACTGAAGTGGTTACAATAAATGTAAATACTGTACTGCCATTGCTATAGCCTGAACCTTACAGATCCAAATGTTACCCCCATGCAGCACGAACAGTGAATTGTGCAAACCAAGTAGGTTTGGTCACATGACCAAAATTGTGTGGAAATCTCATTTCGCGCAAGGCTGGATTTATACTTTCGCCTCCAGGCCAAGGATGTTGAGGTTCCACTGCAATGTGCAGCAGCGCCCATTCATTCCAATTTCCGGCTGGAGTGTCCAAAAGTGCCCCATATATCTTAGGATCCTCGCAATGCCCCTGGAGCGTTGCTAGGATCCTAATGTATATGGGGCACTTTTGGACACTCCAGCCGGAAATTGGTGTGGCCATGCATCAGAATGTGGGTGTGGTCATGGGTGGAGCCAAATTTACATGAACAGCGGTCTAAGTAGGCCTGTCCAGCAAAGTGTTGGATGAAGCCACCTCGTCGTTAATTCAAAGAAAACTCCCTCCAAAAATGGAATATATCACATAAATAGGCAATGTGCTGTGCTGGCTGGTCTGGCTTTCTGCTGCAAGGTTATCTGGCAGTCCTCCCATAGCATTCCCTTACCTTTTAGTGAACCCCCTCCCATGCTCCCACGGGCCTCCCATTAAGGCACCACAACTCCCAGCATGCCTCATAGAAGAACCATAGCTCCCTGCATCCCCCTCATAAAGGCATCGCAGCACCCAGCATGGCATCACAGTACCCAGTTTGCCTACATAGAGGCACCACAGCACCCAGCATTCCCGTTTGTTGCACCGCAGCTCCCAGCATGCCCGCCATTGAGGCACCATAGCTGACTCTGCCTGGGGGACATCCGAGGCACCCCAGAATAGATCCAGGGCTTGTGCTTCTTTGGGGGATAGAAACGCTTCTGTGTAGCCCCTTCTTTCATGTGCATCATCCATTTACTGCAGCCCCTCTCTTTTATGCACAGCTCTCCTGGGCAACGGCTTCCCCTTTTCATGTGTTTCTCCCCATTTGCAGCCTTCGCTTTCACATGTAGCAACCCCTATTTCACATCCAGGTGCCCCCTTGGGCTGCAGCCTCCCAAGGCCCGGGCCTTTGTGGCCTTTACTGAAAGCTGGCCTTGCTTTCACAAAACAATGTCTAAGTAATGTCTAAGAACATCTGAGAACATCTGTTACTGTACTAAGCTTTTAGATGGTATTTTAGATGAATGCTCTCCGACCGTCGCTTCTCCAGGGTAACTAGTGAAGGAGCTTTTATAAGATGAGATCATTTACTTATTTCAGGAAATAGTCAGATTAATTAACATTGTTATGCGGATGCCAATTGTTTAAGTGCTTGCTGAAAGGTGTACATTCAAGGTGTAGTGAAATATTGGTAAAATTACCAATATTCCACTACTTAATTCTGAAAGCAAATATTGGTAATTTTCACCCATATTTTACTAACACCTAACCTAATTCTGTTTTCACAAGAGCCCTCCCTCTACTGATGCCTAGCCCTAACTGATTCCCCAGCCAGAAAATGCCTAACTAACCCCCCAATCAATGCCAAACCCTAACCGATCCCATTCCCCCACCACATTCCGCTATAATTTGCCACCAGTTTTAGTGCCATCATATGCACCCATGTTACTTAAAATTAAATTGCAGTCAGTTCCAGACAAATTACTTGGTTCACCTGAAAGTGTGTACTGTACTTTATTACACTGACCACATGGGGGACACAGGAACAGCCATTGACTATTCCTGTGTTTCCCTATGTGGTCAATGTAATGATTAGCTGTTTCTGTGTCCTACTACGTGGTGTCAGTGTAATGATTTGTTGTTCATGTGTCCCTCTATATGGTCAGTGTAACTTAATCTGAAACGTGTAGGCAAACATAACAAAATAGCATGTAAAGTCACTAACTGACTACTTTACCTGGAAAAGGGGAAAAAAAACCTCAATCAAGCATTATACTGCTGCCTCTTCTCTCATCATGTTCCACCACACTTATGTGGACTAGTGAAAATACATAAAGAAGGGCTCCCACTCTAACTTAATGTAAGCAATTTCAGCTTAGTGACATACATTTCCAAATATCTGGCTACCATCTTAGCAACCCTTTTCTGATTATATGGTAGGTCAACTGTTTTATTTTACAGGCAGAGGAGACTGCGGGGCTCTTTTATGATAACTTGATAACACCTTGAGCAACAAAACAGAACTTATGATAATTAAATATAGGGAAATACAGGTTGCCAAATGAAGATGATCACTGCATCCTGGCACTCCCTTCTGGCACTCACACTATGGAATGGTAAAGGGAGTTTTCTTGTTTTACAATAACTAGGGGGGGGTAAGTGGCAAAGAAATATTTAGACTTTAGGTGCCATATGCAGTTTGCTTTTTCTCCTAAGTTTTCTCCTAGATGATATTTCACGCCTTATTTTATTATTTATGGACACCTTGTCAATAAAATGCCTTTTCAGCCACCACCAAGCAATACAATACTCAGAGTATTGTGACAGTACTTTTTCACAGACTTTTTAGTACTATTTTAATTGCAGAGTGCTAAAAAGTTATTTTAAGCAGAAGATGACAATTTGAGAGAAAGTAAATTGCTTATGGTCCTAGATCTGCTTTAAAAAGATTTAGAGATGAAATAAGTGCAAGCTTTTTTACTTACCCGGGGCTTCCTCCAGCCCATAAGCACGGATGCATTCCTCCCGTGGTCTGCCGTTCAGACACAATCAGTCCCAGTATATGGCTCAGTGACGTCAGCCGGGGTCTTCTGCGCATGCGCAGGAGCTCCGGACATGCGCAGAAGACCGAGACTGAAGCTGCATGAGCCAGTTACTGGGGCTGAATGGGAGACCGTGTGAGGATGGCGAGGGACTCATCTGTGCTTATGGGCTGGAGGAAGCCCCGGGTAAGTAAAAAATCTTGCACTTATTTCATCTCTGAGTCTCTTTAAAGCGGATTTGAGATGAAAAACTAACTATAACCAGTAACTTGTCTATATATCTTATCTAAAGTTTAGATAGTTTACACAGCACATCTATCTGCAAACAGCTTTAATAGAATATGATTATTTCTTCCTGTGATACAATGACAGCAGCCATGTTGTTTGCAAACATTACACAGAGGCAGGCTTATCTGCACTGTCAGCACTCAGACTGAAAAAAACCTACTTCCCTCTCCTCCCCTCTGCCTCTGAAATCTCTGGCTAGTAATACCTCCCCCTCCTCCTGCCCAGACTGAGCTCCCATGAGCCCTTGCTACTGCCAAGGTTCTCTGAAAAACTGTGGGTGGGGCATTTTTAGTTTATAGGGAATTAGAGTTTTAAAACAACAAAGTATTTGGCTTGGGGAATGCCCTCTAAACAATAGAAAAGGAACACAATTATGCAATGAGTAAAAGTTCATCTCGGATCCACTTTAAGCCTGCTTATCATTTTCCAGGCACTATTTTCCTTTCGTGTAGAATAAGTATATTCTATATTTTAATAGTATCTAAAATATTTTCACTCCACCATGCAAGGTATTACTACAATCCACCTTGCTTACCTCCAGTCACAACAGCAACCAATCAGCAATTAGATGTGATCAGTCATATTATACCAGAGAAGAAAATAATCAGATTCCTACAGCGAGTTGCTAAGATTGCTGCACTTGAGCACAATGGAGGATATATACCATAATCATTTTACAAAACACTTAATTCAGACTTCTGATTCACAGAATAACCATTTTCTTCATGGAAAAACTACGCTATACTACTTGAATGCAAGGTTTCATGTCAAAACTGTGTATTGAATGTAAACAGCCATAGGATGTAAATTAACATATACAGATTCTTTTACCATTCTTAAGAGAAAAAAAGTGTTCTTTTGAATGCTAGGCTCAGTAAATACATGTAATCTATGGGAGCAGAGCGTAATTGCTGGCTCAGGGAACAGACTTCCAATTAGATGCTGAGAAAATGCACTTCAAGAATGAAATAGTTGACTTGATGAACACATGAATCTTCTCTATGGTGTAATAATGATGATGTTTTGCCACATAAATATGTAAACTATCTTCAACTGCTGAGAGTTTAAACAAAAACATACCATAAAGTTCCATGATCACTGAAAATGATTTATTATTATTAGATCTCCATCGCTGGAGTATATTAAATACTACTATGCACTAAATACAAAGAGTAGGTTTCATAACATGGCATATTCTTGGGTAGATATATGTCCTCTCAAAAACACATAAAAACAAAATACACCCCTCTAGAAGGGAACACACTATTAGCCATTGAGGACCATATCAATCCTTAAAGAGACACTGAAGCGAGAAAAAAAAATGATGATTTAATGATTTGTATGCAGGGCCGGATTTACCATAAGGCACTGTAGGCACGTGCCTACAGGCGCCAAACATTCCAAGGGCGGCTCTCCTTCTTCCCCGAATGTGTGCCTGCCTATGCAGAGTGATGTGAGTTCGCAGTGTGACTCACCGCCGCTCATCAGCCCAGCCGCACAGCCAGCGTCCCCAGCAACCGTAGTCATACACTCCAGCGTAGTCAGCAGGGGGCGGTGCGCGCTGACATCTATTTGTTTTCTTCCTGCTCTGGCCACCAGGAACCAGGGGGGAACGGATCAACATGGGGGCTGTGGAAGGGGGGACAGAAAATGCTCGCTCCCCGTTCTCACATGGCCTTGTCTCACTGGCCAATCATGTGCCACCCCAGGATCTGCCAGGGGAAAAGTAGGCGGAGGCGGAGATTGAAACTTTGCAGCGGCAATGCTGCATGGGATGTCAGCCAGGAAGACAAGACAGCTGAGGACAGTGAGGCTTTTGGTAGGTGAATGCTTCCATTGCACTATCCCTCTCTCCCCGTGTTCCCTTGCCATGTAAATGTGTCTCTCTCTCTCTCTTTCTTATCTCCAGACAAATGCAGCGGTGGTTCACTAGCCTCCTGCTGCTGGAGCCCACCCCCCACAGCTTAATGTTTCTTCTCTGCCTCTCTGCTCCAACCCGCTGATCTTTGCTTCCTGGATAAGGGATAGGTGTGTGTGTGAGTCCCCCGTGTGTTTATCTGTGTGTGTGTGTGAACCCCCTGCATCCTGTTGTCTATCTGTGTGTGTGTGAGCCCCCTGCGTCCTAGTGTCTGTCTGTGTGTGTGTGAGCCCCCTGCGTCCTGGTGTCTGTCTGTGTGTGTGTGAGCCCCCTGCGTCCTGGTGTCTGTCTGTGTGTGTGTGAGCCCCCTGCATCCTGGTGTCTGTCTGTGTGTGTGTGAGCCCCCTGCGTCCTGGTGTCTGTCTGTGTGTGTGTGAGCCCCCTGCGTCCTGGTGTCTGTCTGTGTGTGTGTGAGCCCCCTGCGTCCTGGTGTCTGTCTGTGTGTGTGTGTGTGAGCCCCCTGCGTCCTGGTGTCTGTCTGTGTGTGTGTGAGCCCCCTGCGTCCTGGTGTCTGTCTGTGTGTGTGTGAGCCCCCTGCGTCCTGGTGTCTGTCTGTGTGTGTGTGAGCCCCCTGCGTCCTGGTGTCTGTCTGTGTGTGTGTGTGTGTGTGTGTGTGTGAGCCCCCTGCGTCCTGGTGTCTGTGTGTGTGTGAGCCCCCTGCGTCTTGGTGTCTGTCTGTGTGTGTGTGAGCCCCCTGCGTCCTGGGGTCTGTCTGTGTGTGTGTGAGCCCCCTGCGTCCTGGTGTCTGTCTGTGTGTGTGTGAGCCCCCTGCGTCCTGGTGTCTGTCTGTGTGTGTGTGTGTGTGTGTGTGTGTGTGTGTGTGTGTGTGTGAGCTCCCTGCGTCCTGGGGTCTGTCTGTGTGTGTGTGTGAGCCCCCTGCGTCCTGGTGTCTGTCTGTGTGTGTGTGAGCCCCCTGCGTCCTGGTGTCTGTCTGTGTGTGTGTGCGTGTGTGTGTGCGTGTGTGTGTGAGCTCCCTGTGTCCTGGTGTCTATCTGTGTGTGTGTGAGCCCCCTGCGTCCTGGTGTCTGTCTGTGTGTGTGTGAGCCCCCTGCATCCTGGTGTCTGTCTGTGTGTGTGAGCCCCCTGCGTCCTGGTGTCTATCTGTGTGTGTGAGCCCCCTGCGTCCTGGTGTCTATCTGTGTGTGTGTGTGTGTGTGTGCCCCCTGGTGTCTTTCTGTGTGTGTGAGCCCCCTGTGTCCTGGGGTCTGTGTGTGAGCCCCCTGCGTCCTGGTGTGTGTGTGTGTGTGTGTGTGTGCCCCCTGTGTCCTGGGGTCTGTATGTGAGCGATCACCCTGTGTCCTGATGTGTGTGTGTGTTTGTGTGTGAGCCCCCTGTATCCTGATGACTGTGTGCCCTAACCCCCACTTATTCCTAACACTAACCACCCCACCTACTTTCTACATTACTTAGCGTGGTTTTATTTAATATGAAAAGGGGGTGTGATTTGAGGGGGTGTGGCCTGTGTTAAGGGGCGGGTTTAGGGCGCCAGCGCTTGAGTGCCTATAGGCTCCTGAGCTGTAAATCCGGCCCTGTTTGTATGTGTAGTACAGCTAAGAAATAAAGCATTAGGAGCAGAGACATAAGTCTGATATTGTTTCCAGTACAGGAAGGGTTAAGAAACTCCAGTTGTTATCTATGCAAAAAAGCCATTTAGCTCCATGACTTTCAAAGTTGCAGAGAGATCTGTCTTTCTTTGCTACTAATCTTCTAGTAATTATCCGTACTACACAACCAATTCATTATATCATAATTTTTTTTCGCTTCAGTGTCTCTTTAAAGAGAACCTGTACTGAAAATTCAAATTCAAAATAAACATACACAAGTCATACTTACCTCCAGTGTAGGCTACTCCTCAATCTCTTTCTCCTCCCTGCGTCCTGTTTGTCCACTGTGATCAATGGAATTCTCCGTCCTCCATTTTGAAAATGGCCAATACCCCATAACAGCTTTCTGATGAGTACACTGTTAAACTGTAACCTCACCCGCTTGAGCCATAGGGAAACATGGGCATTACCTGGCACATCAACTGTCCTCTCAGCTATAACTGACAGCAACTGATATATAACTGACAGAATCTCATATATTTCAGTTCTGACAAAATGTTGTCAAAACTAGAAGGGATCATTGTCAGAAGAAAATGTTGAGCTTCTGAGTGGAACTGATGGCAATGTATTGTTCTTTTGAAGTTACTTCATGTGTCTATTTATTTTAAATAATTTTACTCAGTTCAGGTTCCCTTTAAGTGGCAACCTCTGCTTTACACAAATTAAACCAGATATTGCCTTCCTGCACCTGATGATGTTAAAGTCCATGGAGTTGGTGATGCCTACTACTCGTTTCAGAAGAAAAATTCATAAAAATGTGTAGAATACTATTCTACACATGACAAAAGTGCTCCAGGTTCCACTGTTCTCCAGATCTAGCACTATATTGACCTGATAAAGCAGCATTCAGCTATGAAACAAGTTATCCTTGACTTTTCATTGTTTGTGTAAGAGTTTGGGTCCACCTTAAGATGGAGTCACGGCCTTACTATTAGTATTGATTTATATAGCGCCAGCATCTTCCGTGGCGCTGTACAACAGCATACAGGGTATAACAATACAAAATAAACAATACAACAGTTAATACAAGATAAGACTGGTTAACAGCTAATGCAGTGAACAAATTAACTACATATTTTTACACAGGGGTGGGAGGTATGCAAAGCCGGGCCGAGGCAAAGGCAAGAGAGGCTCGAGCCTCAGGGCGCACTTTAGGAGGGGACACACAACTCACTCAGCTATCATTCCCCTATTGTGTTTGCAGCAGAGAGAAATAAGAAAAGGGGAAAGATGGCAATGACTGCAAGCCAGATAACTAGAGATTAAGGAGTTGGGGGCCCTGGAGCGCCTCTTAGTCTAATAGCAATCAGTGCATGATGGCTGGGGTGGGAGGGATGAAGGGGCGCACTTTGGTGTCTCAGCTTGGGTGCTGGAGGACCTTGTCATGGCTCTGGAGGCAGGGGAGGACTGGCCAGGGGGGAAGGGGGGAGATTTCCCCCCAGGCTGCCTCTAATTTAATGATTTAGGGCTGGCCGATCTACCAACCGTTTCGATAATTATTATCAAATCAGATGAAAATCTGTGGCACCACAAGCATGCTCAATCAACGTTTTGACTGATTTTGGGTGGAAATTAGTTGAATGTATTGGTCTTAAATGCTGGGAAATCTCAGGTTGATGTTGGTGATCAAGTACAATAATCACGAATGATGAACGTGAAGGAAACCCCAGCCGTTGTCTCTCAAAATGTATTATGTGCTTCCCATTGCCAGTGCATTATACGTTACCTGTCATGCTGTCCCTCAAATGTCCTTGCTGTATTTCTGCATTGGCACCCCACGTAACTATCGGCATATAGCACATGGGGCGCGTGTGTGACATCATTTGAGCTGAGGCTGCCATGAAAACAGGCCTCGAGTTTGTGTTTTCCCTCCTGGCCAAAAGGTCTCAGTCCTCCCCTGTCTGGAGGTATGTACAGTACACCCATTACACCGCATTGTGAGACAGAAGGGGAAGAGAGCCCTGGCCAAAAGGCCCTACAGTCTAAAGGTTTAAGGAGTTTTCAGATTGCACTTAATAAGAGTAAGTGTTAGACATGAATGTGACCGCTAATGTGCAATGATATCATGGCTATTGTTAAGCTCCGAGTGAAACTATGATCTGTGCACAGTAGCCCTGACAACAGGAACATTTCTCTAAGCAGCACTATATTACCTTTGGATTGGTGTTTTTGGAGAATAAAGCACTTTCTGAACTATTTTGATCTTCTACTAATTGATAAACCAACTCTGCCAGTATATCTCAGTATGCAGGGCCGGTTCTAGACTTTTTGCTACCTGAGGCAAACTTGTGAGGATGTGCCCCCCCCCCTCACCCCTCACCCCGATTTGGAATGTTCGTGGAGCACCCAACAATTTACTCTGCTTCATTTAATGTTCTCACATGACATGCAGCTGAACACAATAACACGCTAGCTTTGAGTCTGTGAAAAACAAACTACTCACCCTCAGCCACTCCATTCCTCCTCAGTCAGGACAGCAGTGCCACATCCTCCCTTCTACTGTGCAAGTCAAATGAAACACTGCTGCTCTCCTGACTCCCCCCTCCTCACTCTCTATCATACTCCTCACACAGCACAACAAGCTGCTTTTCCCCAATGATGAACTCTTTACCTCGCTCTTCTTTCGCTTCTCCTTCTATGCTAACTGCATGCTGTTAGCGTCAACACAGTACAAAAATGCTGCCCTCTCTGTGCCTGATGCAAATTTTTCACCTTGCTTCATGAGAGCACCGGCCCTGTCAGTTTGAAACATTTTAGGGATTGACTCACTCTTTTAAATGTAAAACCTGTTAAAATAATTGTTTGGGTGTTGAATGGACATCGATGTCCCTGGGGGAGGGGGGAGGGTAACTAGAGGGGAACAGCCCCTGCAGGAGGTTGCAGGGGGACCCAGAGCTGTTTTGAGGCTCCTACTAATAACCTTCCCTTTCTTCGATGCAGGGGACTATACTTCAGATCTGGTGTTTTTGTCATGATGCTTGTTATGGTTGAGAAAATTATGATGACCATGGAGGGCCCCAGGGATCGGACGTATTAGTACGCCGTTGGTGAGTTGGGCACAGGGCGAGCGGAATGATGGCTCTACCTGCTGCCGCTAGACTCCCCGGCGGTGTTAAATACTATTCCCCTTCTGAGTCGTCGCAACTAGGGGGGAGGTGTAATTTGGGCTCCTGGGATCACCGACGGTCATCAATTCTTCTTCTGCATCTTCTGTGTAATAGAAAAAGAAGCTACAGTAACAACAGAGATTCTATCATGTTGGAGTATATGGGCAAAGTAGGGAGGCAATCCCGAATGGGGCATCTTATAATTTACCACAGCCTGACACATCACGTTATGTAAATACATTGTGAAGCCACACTGACCCTGTCATAAATAGGATATACATATCTTACTCACTTGTTGATCTACGGATTAGTACTTCTTACCATATGGAACAAGTCATAACTGCTGCAGTTGAGTTCCTAAGTAAGTTAAAGTATTTCTTTACCAGTTGATTGGTTGATAACCTGCAGTGTGCTTTTTACTAGGGCAGAGCTGGGTGAGTATAGAGGCAACCATAACTGTTACAGATTTCAAACACACTTTATGATTTGGTTTGTCCTACTAATTTAACTTTTGCAATAAGCAAGTCTTCTGGAGAGTTGACTGCTTAACACCTTTCCGGAATCCACTATGCTGGAGACGGACTGCTTGTCAGAAAAAGTTATGCCATAGACATTCATAAAACCATGCAAGGATCTAAAGAAGCAATTTATCCAACTGACGCTCCAGTTCAGCAGTCTGACTAAACTCAGAAGCTGATGTGGTCTTCCCATGGACCCCAGTTTACCCATGAAAGATAGGCAAATAATCTTTTCAAGCTGAAATGCAATGGAACATCTAATTTCTAGTAAACAATCTTTGTTAGCCTACATGCTTTCTTTTAGTGATGGATGTCATTGTGTATTGTATAATGGACCGAGAGATCGTCAGACTCATGCATAATGTACAAGATCCAAGGCTTACACTGTAAAACTGAAACCATTTTTACTGCTTTAAGGAATTATCTTTTGTCTACAAAAAAAAAAAGTATAACAATAGGAAAAGCGAGCTATATTTCTCTGTAACTAATACTGAAAAGGATTTCTTGAATGCAGTTCCCAAGAAGCGGTAATTCAGTAACATATGACAAAATGGTGAAATGATTCCATATTTTATCAGCAGAATAATGATTATCTGATATTATCTGACAACAGGGTAACATGAACAGTGTTGCTAAACCATGGCTGTGTTAGATTTGGGTCCTATTCACCAAACAGTTATGGTTTCTACCTGAATCTGGACACTACAAAAGCCATATGTGGTGATGAGCTATTTTGATGATGTCTCTTGGGGATCCCTGATGGCAAGTTTAAATTGACTGCAAGGGACGCATAATTTAGTGTCAGAGCTGTCGCTGGTCCAGATTGGCAGGCAGCAATTCCACAATCAAGGAAGATGACATTGTGACTGGTGAGGATTACATTGCTGGACAGCTTGAACATTGGATACATGACTGTATGACATGATTGATGTACATTTACAAGAGCTATAAAAAATTTTTTTCTAAAATAGAGACATGCATTTTTTTAAATAAAGCATTTTAAATCAATGTTTTTCTTTTGTTTTGTTTTTTCACTTTTAGCCTTGCGTGGAAATGGGCAAGAGGTACTTAGTATTCCTTACCCTGGGAACAGGTAGATGTCTGATCACTCCCAAGAAAGGGGGCTATGAGGTTTTGCCTCACCAGCATCAAAAAGCATTTTGGGCTGGCATGGCTAAGTTGGCTCTTAGGCCAGAGGGTCATTAGTGGCACTTTAGCAGCAATTTCCAATCACCGGCAATCAGAAAAGCGTTGCAGCAGTGGAACCCTATGAGGGTAGTTGCACAGCAGCGTTGCTATTGCGGAGCGATCACAAAAGCACTGCGTGCTGCATTTTTGCCATAGTCTCGGAGCAACCGAATTCAAGGGCATTAGGGGCAAACTGTGATCACTCCTTGGAATCACACTAAAAAACCTGGTTCTTCTCTATTCGCAAGTGATTAACGAATCAGAAATGAGCCCGTTAGTGGTCCACAGCCTTTATTTTCCTAATTAGCAACTCCAAATGAAGGTTCATATTGCCTTTTTTTAATTCTTTTTTTTAAATGTGTATAGATAGGCACATTACATTTTTAGCATTACCTGATTCTGGGAATTCCAGAGAATCCCTGGATGATATAACATTTCATACTGTAAATAGGCATTCAATGTTAAATGATGTCCCGTGGAATTCTTCAGTGTATCTTATTTACCAACTGTCTTAACTACGGATACTTGGAAAAGAAAATCACAGAATTTGACAAACTGGGAAGGGAAATGTCTCTCATGGTTTGGCAATTGGCAGAGGAGCTGCCATGAAGATGACTGTGTCCAGGCACTTCAATAGCAGCTGGTACATTTTGTATGGAGGAAAAACTCCAGACTAAAGAGAATCTGTAACAAAAAAGCCCATGGGGTGTTCTTACCTCTGTGGGGGGAAGCCTCTGGTTCCTAAAGAGGCTCCCTCTGTGCTGCTCAGCCATCTTGATCCAGTGCTGGCTACCCCGGACACAGAGCGGCAATACTATTTACAATTGCCGCTGCACACATGCACAATAGTGGCTCTCCTCTCTCAGGCTCCGGCGGAAATGGCCGAGCATAATTGAATCTGCTCTACTGCACAAGCGCATACGGCTCCTGCCTGCGCAGTAGATCAGACCCATTCAGGCTCGGCTATTTCCGCTCAAGAGCCGCTACTGCACATGTGCTCATGCCGACAAGTGGCCAACAAGGAGATCTTTGGGGAGTCCCAGCACTGGATCCCCTCTACTGAGGAGGAAGGGGTAAGCTGCTTAAGGACTCAGAGGCTCCTCCCTCCCAAGGTAAGTACCCCCAGGGGATCTTTTTTGTTACAGTTTCTCTTTAACAGACATAGGGCTTGATTTACAAATGAGTGCTAACTGTTAGCACGGACATTTTCGCGCGAATTTCCACGTTCGTGCGCAATTAAACATTTTCACGCAAAATCGTTATCGTTTTCGCACGCAAACAATAACGATTTTGTGCGAAACCGTTTAATTGTGCGCGAAAATTCGTGAAAAAAGCCTGTGCTAACAGTTACCACTCTTTTGTGAATCAAGCCCATAGCCTCACTTGCCCAATAGACCAAGGTTGGATCGGCCTACCTGACATATGGAGGTACTACCATGCCTCTAATATGGCTCCTATAGCTGATTGGCATTGCCATACCCACACAAATGCCTGGTGAATGTGGATTTTGGGGTGGTGGAAGGACACTTGGAAGTGGTTTCTATGGCTAACTAATCGCTGTTTTCCATTTTATTTCTCTTAAATTTGTATCTCAGATATATCATTGATTCAGGCAGTGCTTAAAGGTTTCAGGCACATTTGTGGGAATCTGCAGTTTCCACCATTCCGGGGCCACTAACTTCAAGATAACCTGGAGTTCCTTCTAAGTTCTTCTTCAAGCAATGTCCTCCTGATCACCAATTCATATTGATGGACCTGGTAGCAGGGCTGGATTTGTGGGCAGGGCCCATAGGCCGAGGACTAGGGGGAAGTCTGGGGAAGGGCAGGTTAACAGTGTCCCAACAGCTGCCCATGATATCTCTCACAATAATGATTGCCTTTGTCAGCGGCCGTCCCTCACTTTGCTCTGCACACAAAGTAACATACCTGTGTGTGCAGCAGCAGCTACAGACAAGGACAGAGCGAGCATCTCTGCTATTGTGACAGGAACAGTGTCTGCATCATTGCAGCCGTGCCTGCTGTCACTCAATAGTTCCTCCGGAAGCCTGGCCGGAGGAATAGCAAAAGTGCAACCCATTGTATCCCGCCCTCCTCCTTGCTCCTGCCAATCGCAAATTCGGAGGGGCAGGGTTACAGGAGATGGTTCAAGCACGCTTTTTAACCTCCAAAGCTGGTAGGTAAGTGAAAGCTGCAAAGAGGTATGGTCTGCCTTTATAGATGTACATTCTCTTCGTGTCTGGAACGTGTCTGTAATGTATTGCTACAAACACTCCCCTGCTTTTGTGTGTCTAGTCACGCTGGCATTCCCTTTTCTCCCATTATTAACACTGGCATCTGCACTCCAGCAGCACTTCCTCCTCAGTAATAGTGGTGGGAGTGACAAATGGAATCCCAGGGCAGAGATGCAGACCTCCATGAAAGAAAAAGTATGTTTAATCTTCTAAGCAGGAGGGGGGGCTGACAGGACAGCACACTGCTCAGGTGCTAGTAAAAAGTTACATTTACTTCTGTAAATATTCTGTATATATTAACTTCTGTAAATGTTCTGTGTTTCCCAGCCTGATATATATACCTTGGCATAACATGTACCTGGCGCAAATGCCTTTGAAAACCAGTGTGTGACATGACACTCTCCACCACTGACACCATCTCCCTTCAATCAGAATAGCACAGTGGAGCAAAGTATTTTATCTACTCCAAGAGGCACAGACTAACCAGCAAGCTCATGGTGACCCAGAACTCATTGGAGTGTGTAAGGGACTACAATGGTCCAGTGGCCGGTCAGATCTAAACTCTCCTGTTCTTCATTGCAGTGAGGCATTTTAATTTTGTGTACTTCTGTACAGCTTCTAGGTGTTCTTGCATGTCATGTGCCATCAAGAGGTATGCTGCAGCATAGCACCCCACTGCAGTGAAGAGGAGAGGAGTGTGAACCTGACCCACCACTCAGTTATTGAAAATAGCATGCTACTCTGCAATTTTAACTGAGCTGCAGGGCGGCACTGGAGGAGGATTCCTTGGGATGCGTGAGAGAGGTAATGATCTGCCCCAAACGTTTTAGTTGGTCGGAGCAGAAGGAAGGGGTACAAAACAGGTAAAACTATAGACAATAGCAGTGAAGACTTATCTATGTATTTTGCATGGAGCCCACTGCAAAAATCCAGATTAAGGGCTCATTCACACCAGTGCGTTTGTCTGCTTTTTTTCAGCAACATGTATCTGTAACATGACGTGCTGAAAAAAAGCGGACAGAAGCGCACAAAGTGTGAATGAGCCCTAAGTGTGGTTTGCCGGAGAAAGGGGGCGGTTGTTGATGCCAGTGGGCCTTGGGTGGTAAAAAGTACAAATCCGGCCCTGTCTGGTAGACCAAACTGGGTTGATAACACGAGACAGATTGAATTCCCTTCAGGAGTTTCAGTTGTCTCCTTGCTCATATTTACAATTGAAAGCTTTTTGTCTCACCCTGTGATTGGGAGAATATTTGATTGGAAAATCCCAGGGACATCTCCTCTCCTCTTTCTATTAAGATCTTTTGATTGATTGACACACCTAAACCCACTATCCGTTCAAGCATAATTGGGAGGCTCAGCTTGATATTTCACTAAAGAAAATGCTATGTTGTCAGAGTAGCTACATTAGAGGGGCAGTTTGAAAATGTTTGAAACAAACTTGTCTGTAAAAATCAGCGTAATTTAAAAAGTATTGTAAATGGGAACTACAGTGTATGTTAAATGAGTGTGGACTAAATGTCTTACCTCTAAGAAATTGCAAGTGAGATTGTCACATTGTTTCCATGCCTTTTTATTACTCTGCCTTTATTGCATAAAATCTGTAGATTTATAAGTTACAGACTACAGAAAATCAGTAAAGCAGCTTTGATTCCATGAGTGATAACAGATAAATTATCAGTTCCACTAAGAATATATTTTATTCCTTGAGTCAGAACTAATCCTCCCACTTGCACTGAGAAAGATGAAGATTAATAAGCAGAGTCAAACCATCTTCAGGTTGTTTTATCTGCTGGCATGTCATGGATCCAAAGTGCTAAACTCTGCCAAGTAACCACTTAAATGTCTATACAGTATAATCTCATTACAGTAAGCTCCGAGGGACCATGAAAAGTGGTTTACTATATCAGAAGTTTACTTTATCAGAAATTGTACTAGAAATTGCCCAGCAGCATGCCCTGGTGCTTTCTCTGCTGCAAAGTAGCAACCCTGTTCTCTCATTGAAGTTATAGTACAAGCATTTGCACATTTTGGTGGACTACAAGGTAAGTATACCTTACCACTCTCTGTACTTTTTACTTTAGCTAATTTCGGCCAAAGTCAAAATAACCAAGTTGTAACCACTCATTTTGCGCTGGTCTCTTCCCAGGTGCTGGATCAAGATTCAAATATTCCTGAGAAATAGTCTTTTGTTATGTTTTAATATTTTAAAATGTGGCTTAGTAAGTTAAGCTACAGAGCCCATAAATAGCCTAATAATTTGGCCTTCACTACTGTGAGAACTGCCAGTGATTTGTGCTGGTCGGTTGAGACTGCTTGTTAGATAAGTTTCAGATAACTGGGACTGTACTGTGCATATATATACTGTATATAAAAATATAGATAGATAGATGGATAGATAACCTATAAAACCTATTTAACCACTTCTCATCCAGACCTTGTTTTCACCTTTTGGACCAGAGCAATTTTGATATTTTAGCCATGTCCCTATTTAATTAGCAATAACTTGATACCTACTTATGAGTTATGACACCCAAATAAAATATATATTGTTTTTTTCAAGACAAACTAGATTTTCATTGTAGTAGCAGTAGGGTATTGTACCGTGTTAGCCATCAGTAAATGCAAGAAGTTTTAAATCAGGATGATTTAAATCAGGATGATACCATTAAGCACCATAAACACACTTTTTCTTTCAGAGTTCCGTGCCTGTCCCCAGAAACAAGCAAATGCATTTTA
The DNA here is from genome assembly GCF_040937935.1 of Hyperolius riggenbachi. NCBI lineage: Eukaryota > Metazoa > Chordata > Amphibia > Anura > Hyperoliidae > Hyperolius > Hyperolius riggenbachi. The sequence goes on along the minus strand of NC_090650.1, from coordinate 131,987,035 downwards.
CTTATGAAATTTCCATTTTTTTTTAGATCTATTTCTTGAACAAAACACAGGTTTCCTATACATCATTTTAATGATTCTAGTCTATGGGGTTGAATGTACACACAGATCTCCAACCTGAGGTCTCCAAAATAAATGCTAAGCACAATTCCTATCGCTGAGCACTGAGTGCTGCTAGAGAAGACAGAGTGAGGCAGGCTGTGCTGGCTGAGTGTCTGTGTGATATCTGTGCAGCCCAGACATACAGCAGTCTGATTCACCTACCTGGATCCTACTCTGCTCTCACTCTCCATCTCACACATCCCCAGTCCCTAATCCATGATTCACTCCAGACATGTACACTTTCTATTTGTAGCCCCTGATCACACTACACTTAGATAACTTTCTTCTTCTCTCGGGAGGGTGGGAGGTGTGAGATATGGCACTATGCTGTGACGGGATCTTACTTACAAAACATATACAACAAGTTATTTCTGCCTTTTAACATAAAAAGATATTGCTCATCATCAACTGCATTGCACAACACGCTACATAAGTTACACAACAGTAGTAAGCAGAGCACTGGCAATTAACTTTGACTACAGTGCTGAACACTCTACAATGCATTAGCTCAGTGTTTCTCAACATTTTATTGTTAAGTACCCCTTTTAAAACCCTGTATTTACTAAGTACCCCCTAGCATAGTAAACATTATCACAAGTACCCCTTGACAAATAAATATTTAAGCAAAGTACATGATAATTGGTTCTAAACAATTTCCAAGAATGTAATATTGCTTATAAATAGCTAAAACACTAATTTGGTGTTGTTTAAATAAGATTTATCATTTTCTAAAACTCTAAATTTGTTATGCTTGGTTAAGTATATCAAGCCTGAGTACCCCCTGGAACCATCAGAAGTACCCCCTGGGGTATGCGTGCCACACGTTGAGAACCTAGGCATTAGCTTATACCTAGAGACTTCATCAAAGCTGATGAAAAAAGCAACACAAAGCAGTATAGCAAAACAGAAATGTACCTTCTTAAAACAGAAGGTATTCGCAATTATTCCGATTTTCATGTTTCCCAGAATGCATCACTGCTGAATATGCAAATTGTCCCTGTTTTGTCCCTGAAAGCTAAACACACCTCCAGAACTGCTGGAATGCAATGATGTGTCAGCTTGTAGAGCCACAATATTCCAACATGCATGCAGACTATTTCAGACTGGTTGGTCCAATACATGCATACAGACTATTTCAGACTGGTTGGTCCTCATTAGTGCATGGCATGGATTAATGTGGCTCTAAGGGTAGGTGCACACATAACATAACATGAAAGGCTGCGATTTAAGTCATGTGCGTTTATTTGTGTGTGCGTTTTTGGTGCATTTTTACTGCGTTTTGTAGTGCATTTGCGATAGCATTTTTAACTGCAGATGTGTTTTTTCAAGGGTTTTGCGTGCGTTTTAATGCGTTTGCGGTTCATGCGTTTTACTATTGTGTTTTATGCGAATAAGTAGGAAGACAAGAGGAAGTGGAAATACTTTACAAAACATTTTTTTTTGTACAAATACACACGGAAAACGCAAGAAAAACGCATACCATTGCGTTTTCATTGACTTTCATTATGTGCGTTTTTTGATGTGCTTTTGCATACTATACAACAAAACCAGCGTTTTTGAAAACGCACGCATAGAAAATGCATATGTGTTTTTTATATGCGTTTTTTCCTGCGGCCCATAGACTTCCATTAGCTGCAAAAACGCAGCATTTTCCACAACGCTAGAGTTTCTGCTAAGTGTTCACCTAGACTAAGCGATAGGATAACTGTAATGAATAGCGGAGATGCCGCGGCGCGGACAAGCGGCAGGGCGGCTGTCTCCGCGTTCAAGCCGGCGGCCGTTTTCGCGCAGCAACATGTCTCTGGTTTACCTGGTCCTTCTAGTGCACACAGATGGAGAGCTACCCGCGCGCCAGGCGACAGGACCTTTATGCCAGCAGAAGGGGAATCAGCTGATCAGGCTGATTAGCTGATCCCAGCTGGACTCTGGATTGGCTGAGTGACAGGGGCGGCGCTTCGGAGCGCTGTAAGTATATATAGGACTTGCTTGTCAGTTGCTGGTTGTCTGCCATTGCGAATACTCACGTGTGAGCACTCAGACCTCAGTCAGATCTTACAGTGTGTTAGAACCAGTTGGAACTGGGAATTCACACTTAGCCAGATTCCGCTTTAGGAGATTACTGTGTTATTACTGTTATACTTCAGACTAGTTCCCAGGTGTTGAGACCAAGGACCTCACACCTCAGACTAGGATTGTGCTTTATTGATACCTGTTATGATCCCTGGCTTTGCTGACCTCTCTGGCTGTCAACCGTCCTTTGGGTGAACAGTCACTCTGTCCTCCTTGTGACACCAACTCTATAGGTGTCCATTAGCTGTAAGACTGCCTGCTCCTCAGGAAGTCCTTCTTACAGTCCAGTCAGGGGACTTTACCTTTAGGAGTCCACTGGCTGCAGTACAGTCTGATTCCCAGCCCATCAGGGAATCCTTGGCTGCAGTACAGTCTGATTCCCGATCCATCAGGGAATCCCTGGCTGCAGTACAATCTCCATCTCCTCCTCTTAAGGAGGTTAGTGTCTACACAGTCAGAGGTCACCTGCACCTCAGATGTCCACTGGCTGCAGCGCAGTCCAATTCCCTGCTCTTCAGGGCATCCTTTGCTGTAGTAGTGTCTGTATCTCCCGCTCCTCGGGAGATAACCTTTCTTACTGTTGCACCAAACACTCACATTACATTAGGTGTCCTGTGTCAAGCTATACTTGTATTATTGGTGATTCTGCAGATCACCATATAAGCAGGTATAACATCTGTATTATTGGTGATACTGAAGATCATCAATAATCAGATACACTCTGTGTGCTGACACCAATCGTTACAATAACACCCAGAGTTATAGATAGTCCAGCAGCTCATGGTGAACCAGAACTCCTAAGAGTGTGTAAGGGGCTACAAAGGACCAAAAAGCCCTCTTACTAAAATGCTATACAAAACAGAAATTTGCCTTCTTAAAACAGAAGGTATTTGCGATTATTCAGGTTGAAGTGAGCATATGATGTTTCCCACAATGCATCACTGCTGAATATTGCAAAGTATTAATTTGTGGTCCCTGAGAGTTAAACACACCTCCAGAACCAACATTCAGCAGTGACGCATTATGGGAGACACATGCTCACTCCAACCTGAATAATCACAAATACCCTCTGTTTTAAGAAGGCAAACTTTTGTTTTGCATATTGATTTATTAAGAGGGCTCTTTGGTCCTTTTTAGCCCCTTACACGCTCGTTTGTTGTTGTTTTTTTTTTTGGGGGGGGGGGGGGGGCAGGAAGGGTCACAGTGCATGAGGAGAGAGCATTGGCCACCCACATCGGTGGGGAGGGGGCCAGGGCCACCCCCCCCCCCTCGCCTCAGGCTCACCCCTCAGTGCTTCTCCCTCCAGCATTAATCAGTGGCAGCAGCAGCGGGCAGGAACACGGACATACCTCCCTGTGTGAGAGGAATGCATGGAGGTATGTCTGTGTTCCTGCCCGTCGCTGCTGCCACTGATTAATGCTGGAGGGGGAAGCACTGAAGGGATAGCCTGAGGTGAGGGGGGGGCAGTGCCCCCCGCCGATGTGGGTGGCCAATGCTCTCCCCTCATGCGCTGCGACCCTGGGGCACCCATACCTGGCTATAGTGGGGGCACCCATGCCTGGCTATACTGGAGGCATCTATGCCTGGCTATACTGTGGGCACCCATGCCTGACTATGGGCACCCATGCCTAGCAATACTGTGGGCATCTATACCTGGCAATACTGGGGACACCTAAACCTAGCTATACTAGGGGCGGCTATAATGAGGGCACCTATACCTCGCTATACTGGGGGCACTTTTACCTAGCTATACTAGGGGCACCTATACATGGCTATACTGAGGGCACTGCACAGATCTGACTATACTGGGCATGGGCACTAGAGTTGGGCCGAACGGTTCGCCTGCGAATGGTTCCATGCGAACTTCAGTGGTTCGCGTTCGCGTCCCGCAGGCGAAGTTTTGCGGAAGTTCGGTTCGCCCCATAATGCACCATGAGGGTCAACTTTGACCCTCTACATCACAGTCAGCAGGCCCAGTGTAGCCAATTAGGCTACACTAGCCCCTGGAGCCACTCCCCCCCTAATACAAGGCAGGCAGCGGTGGCCATTACGCTCACTCGTGTGCCTGCGTTAGTGAGAGTAGGGCGAGCTGCTGCAGACTGTCTCTCATAGGGAAAGATTAGTTAGGCTTAGCTTGTTCCTGGCTGCATACCTGTTCTATTCAGTACCTGCATACCTGTTCAGTGAACCTGCCACTGCATACCTGTTCTGTGAACCCACCACTGCATACCTGTTCTGTGAACCCACCACTGCATACCTGTTCTGTGAACCTGCCACTGCATACCTGTACTGTGAACCCACCACTGCATACCTGTTCAGTGAACCCACCACTGCATACCTGTTCAGTGAACCCACCACTGCATACCTGTTCAGTGAACCTGCCACTGCATACCTGTTCTGTGAACCCACCACTGCATACCTGTTAAGTGAACCCACCACTGCATACCTGTTCAGTGAACCTGCCACTGCATACCTGTTCTGTGAACCCACCACTGCATACCTGTTCTGTGAACCCACCACTGCATACCTGTACTGTGAACCCACCACTGCATACCTGTTCAGTGAACCCACCACTGCATACCTGTTCAGTGAACCCACCACTGCATACCTGTTCTGTGAACCTGCCACTGCATACCTGTACTGTGAACCCACCACTGCATACCTGTTCAGTGAACCCACCACTGCATAACTGTTCAGTGAACCTGCCACTGCATACCTGTTCTGTGAACCCACCACTGCATACCTGTTCTGTGAACCCACCACTGCATACATGTTCTGTGAACCCACCACTGCATACCTGTTCAGTGAACCCACCACTGCATACCTGTTCAGTGAACCTGCCACTGCATACCTGTTCTGTTCAGTGAACCCGCCACTGCATACCTGTTCTGTTCAGTGAACCCGCCACTGCATACCTGTTCTGTTCAGTGAACCCGCCACTGCATACCTGTTCTCGCCATGGTGCGCACCAGACCAGCACGGCCGTCACTACACAAACAGCTGTTTGCGGTGCGTTACACGTTGAGTTTGGTGTGTCAGTGTGAAGCAGTACCTTAATTACACTACCTGATTGATGTATACGCATGCAAGATGTTTTAAAGCACTTTAGGCCTGTCATTTAGCATTCAATGTGATTTCTGCCCTTAAAACGCTGCTTTGCGTCAAATCCAGATTTTTCCCGGGGACTTTTGGCATGTATCCCACTCCTCCACCTGGGGGTCCAGGTGTTAGACCCCTTGAAACATCTTTTCCATCACTTTTGTGGCCTGCATAATTTTTTTTGTTTTAAAGTTCGCATCCCCATTGAAGTCTATGGCGGTTCGCGAACTTTTACGCAAACCGAACCTTAAGCGGAAGTTCGTGAACCCGGTTCGCGAACCTAAAATCGGAGGTTCGGCCCCACTCTACTGGGCACCTATACCTGGCTATACTGGGGAAGGGTACCTATCCCTGGCTATACTGGGGGCACCTATACCTGGCTATCTGTACTGGGGGCACCTGGCGGTAAGCTCCATGCTCTGAAACCACCTGCTTCGGGACCTATACCTGGGGCATCCAAATTTTCACAGGGGGGGCCCAGTGATGTCTAGTTTGCACCCCCCTTGCACTTTTTTTTTTTTTTTTTTTACAAAACATCCCTTTAGATCTTGAAATTGACTGCATGATTTTCCAACTTTCATCTGGAATTCCTCAAAGTGGTCCTTTTATTGTGGAACACTGCTAGAGTTTTATACACTAGCTGAACTGTCGCATTCAACACGTTGGCTGCTTATGCAGTTTGAACATATGTATCAGTTATTTTTCTATTAGCTGTTGAGGTCTAATGCTCTTCTATGTATGTAGTGCAATTTTCAGAAAGTATAGTGCAAGTGACTAATTTGTATCCCTGTACAGCTCAGGGTATGATTTATTTTTGCCGTAATATAAAAGAACAGTGGGATAAGGGATTTAAATATCAAGAGAGATGCAAAGAAAAGAGAATCATAAAAGGAACTATTGCTCAGAACAGCCAATCAGGTTCAAACTGTTAAATAACGCTTCTTCAGTTTACTTGGAATCTGTTGTGATAAATCTGTCATTTTGAGTGCAATTAAATATCATATATAGATTATTAAAATTGAATTGATGTATTGTTTTGATCCAGGTTAAAGCCATCACACGTATCAAATACTACAGTATATCATAGGTAAATAGCAAATAAAAACTCTCCAACTTGTTGAAGCTCTGTACACCTGCTATACCATGGTATGATGGTCATGAGGAGCGAATGGCTTCACTGCACATTTGAATTGGCACACGGTCTGCCGATCGGATTGTTATCGGAAGCATGAAAATGAGGACCCGGATGTGAAAAATTTGCCACGCTACATGGATGATGATTGCTGTCTTTTACTGTCATTGGGGCATTACTTCTAAACAATTATTGTCCGACCCTTCGTACATCGTTTCTTTCTGACGACTGCTGCCTAGAATGTGTACAGCACCGGTACATCAGAGAGCAAAACATTTTTTACAGTTAAAGTGCACCTGAGACTTTAGCTGGGGCTTCCTCCAGCTCCCTCCAGGCTATTCGCTCCCTCACCGTCCTCTTGCTCCACCTGGATCCTCCACAATTCAGCCCCAATAGTCCTTCTTTCGGGAGCAGTCAGCACAGTCCGGCCGCGCGCACTTCCCCAATGCGCTCCAGTTGTCGGGAGCTTTCTGCACCTGCGCATTAGTATTGTGCACTACTATTATAGTAGGAGCAGGATGGGGGCACGCACACGGCCGGGCCACACATGTGTAGTATGCCCCAGACAAAAGGACTTTTCGGAACGAATTGTGGAGGATCCAGGCAGCGCAGGAGAACGGCGAGGAAGCGATCAGCCTGGAGGGGGCTGGAGAAAAGCCCAGGTGTGTATCATTTTTTAAAATTCCCCCCATCTCAGGCTCCCTTTAACTTGGCAATTGATAATTCAATTCCCAAGCAGTTTGATCACTACTGTGAAGGGGCATAACTACAGGGGAGCATCCCCTGCGACTGCATGGGGGCCCAGAGCTGTATTACCTCCCTCCCTCCAACAAATGGGGTCCATCCTTCATAGGGGGGGGGGGGGGGGTTGTGTGGCTACACTTGTTATGAATCTGATGGTTATGAAGTCCACATTGAATGAACCTTGTGAGATTGACCCCAGACTATGAGGGGAGGCAAGGGAAAGGGTGTGACCATTGGGGCCACATACAAGTTTTGCTGAGGGGCTCCATTATTTGTAGTTACACCTCTGCTGCTGTCAATAAAAGCAATAATTTTGCTGATCAGTGATGGGAGTTATATGATACCAAATAGTACAATCAGTCAGACACTCAAAGTTGATAGGAACTTATTAATGATTTATCTTATCAGACCAGCCAGAAAGCTTTGATATTAGTCAGTCAACATTTGTAAAAGTATCTAAGCCGGTACTCAGACGCCCAGTCCAGTAAAAACTGAATTGAGAAGAATATGGAGGCTGCCCTATTTATTTCCTTTTAAACAATACCAGTTGCCTGGCAGTCCTGCTGGTCTATTTGGATGCAGTAGTGTCAGAATCACACCAGAAACAAGCATGCAGTTAATCTTGTCAGATCGGACACTAATGTCAGAAACACCCCATCTGCTGCATGCTTGTTCTGGGTCTAAGGCTAAAAGTATTAGAGGCAGAGAACCAGCAGGATAGCCGGGCAACTGGCATGGCTTAAAAGGAAATACTGTAAACATGGCAGCCTCCATATCCCCCTCACTTCAGTTGTCCTGTAAAATAAAGTTGTAATTTATATTTTTTAATTTCCTTTAACCCAAGTGGGTGTCTAAACCAAACACCAGTTCAGTGGTTATTATGTATGAAATAGCATCAGTGCTGAAATATAGGCTCCAGTTGGGTTGAACAATTGAGTACAATTAACTTGAATTATGCAGACGCCTGTCAAGAACTCGTAGCACAGCCAAGAGATATATGTAATGGACCAAGATAGATGAATTTGATTGCTTAAAGTGAAAAAAAAAATCAATATCTGTCAATAGAAGGGATAGTGTGTGACATGACTGACTGAGAAGTGAAGCAAACAATCCAAATCTCTATGTGTATAAGATAATCAGACAATGTTTCTAATAAAAACCTTTATAATGGATTATAAAGATACTTAAAGAAGTATAGCTTACAGCTATATGCTGAAATCAACTGTTTAGGCAATAAAATAGACAATGGGCTACTGTTCTCTTTAGAAGTGGCCACTAACGATACAATTTGTAGAACGATCCTTTATGAACGATTCTTCATATGAATGATCGAAAATGCTTGTTTGGGACCACTAATGGATAAAAATCTCCTAACCAATCCGATCAGATGGAGGCCACTAATGATCCAATCTTTTTCATCCAATTTTAACAAATCTATGTAGCAGAAGGGTAAATTGAGTAATTATATTGAATAGATAATTTAGGCAGTCCCTTGTATTACATAGAAATAGTAAGATTGGATGAAAAAAGATTGTATCATTAGTGGCCACCATTAATGAAATCGATCCAAAACTCAGATCAATTTCATTAATCTGATCAGATTGGTTAGGAGATTTTCATCCATTAGTGGTCCCATTGATCATTGTCAATTGTTTAAATGAAAAATCGTTCATAAACGATCGTTAGGCAAATTGTATCATTAGTGGCAGTCTTTAGACCTAAAATGAGCTATCAAAAGGTAATGCATGCATGAAAACTATCCTGAGGGCCCTTTTCCACTACGGCGTTTGCGATGGCTGAATCGCAAAACCGCAAACCGCTAGTGATTTTACAAATCGCTACAGTTTGCTTTTAACATAGGAATCGCGGTAGGTCATTTCCACTACCGCGATTCGTTTTTGACCTGATCGCGATCGCGCGGCGGAGCGATTATTGCCGCGATTTTGCTATGCAGTGCTTAGCATAGCAAAATCGCGGCCGCAAACGTCGGGAAATCGCCGGTCATTTTTTACATTTTGCGATTCAGCAATCGCTAGCGTTCAGCGCGAACGCTAGCGACTGCATAATTAAATCAGTGGAGCAGGGAATCAACACTAAAGCTGTTTCATATTTTCAACAAAGTTTAGTCACTCTTGTTATCTAGTCTGTAAAATTTGCTAAACTCAATTTAAGCTGGCAGTTATTCCAAATGAAAGCCCCCATTACAGTCAAACAGTGTGTAAATGGCATTACACTCATCCTTGTGCTGGAACAGACCGCGCTGCTCGACGTACTACATGTGATTGACATAATGCACTCAGGGTTTCCACGCACATTATATATTAATCTGTTTCAGCTGTTTGTTTCACCGCTAATGGTGGTTTTATTGCGAATTAGGTTAATTCCAGTTTATATGCATTAGATATTCATTTTAGTCCCCTTTTTTTTGCACAGAGTTTTTCTTTTTTTAAATATAATACCTTCAGATCTGTCAGCTCATCACATATAAATCAGACAAGATCGATCTCACATTTGTCACATGGCACATTTGGGCTGTGCTCATTGCTCACAGATAAATGACATATCACAGGCATATGACTCTATTATCACAAGCAGTTACACTACTTGGGGACCCCCCACCCCCACTCTGGAACTCGTCAAACGGGATATTTTGGATGACAGCTATATCACTTTAATTTTGCATTACAGTACAGTGGGGTAACTTTTTCTCTCCAATGTGATTTTTTCCCATGGGTCTCCTCTGATTTTGCACCTTAATTGCTTTAGAAAATGTTTATAGACTGACACATAGCTGTTAATCATTTTTGACAAGTATCCTTTCTGCTGCATAGTAAACGTCAGCTGTCATTTAACATCACCGCCAGTTTTAATTATTGAAAGGAATGACCAGCCTGCTCAAGCTTGCAGAAGTGTGATATAATAATGACATGCAGAGTTGCTTTATACCTATCCTATTCATCTACAGATGTGTGTGCTTCTATAAAGTGTTGTCTTGAAGTCTTAACACTGCCTGTCTATCCATAGTTTGGTTGTAGTTGTACAATACTGAGAACTGAAAGTACAGCAGTTATCAAACTGAGATTTGGTGCTGATGCTGACGAGGTTATGTTAAGCATCATATTACCAGCCTTGTCTGGGATGCAATCAGTTATGTTCTACCTATGTGTCCTTACAGCAAAATGGTCAGGCAATATCACTTGTAAAAAATAAAGTTAAAAGGATAACCATGCATATGTTTCAATGGTGATTCATTAGCATTTAATATGATAATAAAAGCTATTCAGGTGTTTGAGATTAACCTACCTCAAGGTAGAATTTCACTGCAGGTATGACTGCTCCAGATGCTTTCATAAAGTTCCCTTCACATAGACCTCTCCCAGTTCCTTTGGCTGTAGTTATATAAGGAAGATAATAATCTTGTAAGCAGACGAGTTTGAGGATACCTCTGGAAATCCCATCTCTGTTCTGTGCCCGAGGAAGTTAAAGGGATGCCCGGGGGTGTGGTGCTGTTCCCAGATCTTATCACTGTGCTGGAGTGCTAGTCAGTCAAGAGGAAGAAGGAGATGTAGAGTGCTGAAAGTGGAATGAAAGGAGTGAGAGGTTTGTGACTGAAGACGGCACACACAATGAGAATTATCCACCTTCTTCGGCTCATCACCGTTCTCAAGCTAGAAGAGCCTTCTATTCCACTGAACGCTGAACACGGGCGCCCTCTAGTGGCTCTTTTATATATCACGACAAATATTCACTGCAAGTCCCAAGGGTGCTTATTGAACGTTTTCGTATACATACTGTAGTCTGTGACTTCTAGCTCCTGAAGCGTCAGCTGCTTCAAGGGAGGAAAAAACACTTACAGGGAAAATGGTGTCACAGGTGTTTTTTTTCAGCAGAATCGTAGATTTAACTATCTGTTACAAGTTTTCTGTTTGAATGTAGGTACTTTGAAACTAATGTCTATATGGCTGTGGTTGGAATTAAATATTGGAAGTTCATTAAGGGCCCTTTTTCTCTGGCTACCCCACGATCCAGTTATCGCGGCTCGCATTTTGCTTACCGCAAGTAATCACCAAATCGCAAACGCTGTACATGCTGCATATTTTTTTGTCCATTTGCGATTGGCCTGTAATCATTTTTCAATATCCGTCTCAAATCGGCACTAAAAATACATTTGTTTTAAAAGAAGAAAATTATGATCAGAATATTTGCAATGCGTAGTGTGATTTTCAGCGGAAAAAGCCCAAATAGGTAGAGAGATGTGTTAATGGTCATGTGTAGTCATCAAATAGCTGTGTAATATGTAAACACTATGCAGCTAAATCTGCACACACAAATAGTAATGTCAACATCGACAGACATAAAATGACATTGTACACTCATACCAATATTCCACTAAAATTCCAAAGATTTGTCATTCGAATACTGCATAGTAGACAGCGCTTTTTACCCATGCTTTGGAACTAGTATGATGGAAGATCATTTAAACGACATTGTACACACCATCAAACTACACGATATCTGCCCAATAATAATCAGAATCGGTCTGCCTGTTGAATCAGCTTCAGTACATGATATTGGCCATATTTCATTGTTGTTCAGTGTCGTTAAGCTACATTTTTCATACCGATTGGCAATGAACGCAATTTTTTGGGGGGTTTGGTTTTAAATGGTTTTTATTTGACTTAAACTAAATCTGTAATAAGGAAGAAAGTTACATATTTACGTCTGTAATCCACCACAACCCCTCCGCCACCAGGCAATACCCTCTTATTCATAGCAGAGGGTGTATATGAGCGTGGCCTCAATGTGCAGGCGCCAGGAGATTCATGCCTATGCAGTAGCACGGAGTCGCTCTCACATGGGGAAAAAAGCAGTGCATGAGTGGTTCCATGCCACTACACAGCCATGGATCGTACTTTGCGCACGCGCAGTGTGGCCGCGCTTGTACACGGAGGGAAGCATGGCCACAAACAATCTTTAAAATGAATATAGATTTCTTAAAGGGTCCCAGAGCATGAGGGTTGTAGGTAGATCGGGGAAGCCTGTGGACTTTCCATGCACTGGAACTTATATGACGAAATGTAATTTGAATGACGTTGTACACACCTGATGGTGTGTCAGATTACACAATATCTGCCCAAGGATAAGGTAGGGTTTTGGACTAGTCCAACTCCTCACAGGTGAATTATATTTTATTTACAATGCATTCCCTGGACAGAAGTCTTAATTGCCAGAATAGCATGCATGGCAGGCTGGCCAGCATCTTCAGAGAAATCCTTGGCAGGCAGTGCTTTTGTAAAGGAAATCCGGAGAATCCCTCAGAAGATGTATGTAGTAGCTTAATAACCTGTCATTATGATTACAGCTGTCAGATTAATAATGCTGTTTGTAAAAGCAATATGCAGAGTATTTTTTTAAAAGGTGATTTTTTTATTGAAAGTTTTTGTTAAACAGAAAAAAAAAACGAACAGTGCAAGTGGCTCACGAACAATTGAGCCATACATGTTGACACATAAACCAGCCTAAAGCATCCCGACCTCCAAACAGCTACAAATAAGTTACCCCCCTCCCCTTTGTGTGTCAGTTCCAGTCCCCCCTTGTGTTGCCTGGTTACACATGCTAGATTCTTCACAGAGGCAGCACCAACCAGCCACCTCAGCCGCGAACTGTCTAGCATGTGCCCAAGGCTTAAAGAATCACTGAACAGGGGAAAAATCTATTGAATGAAGCCCATGGTGGACTAGATTACCTCTTGCTTGTTGCCCTGACATTGCTTGTTGTTCTCAGAGTTTACAGGTGTGAGTTTTGTGTATGCACAGTGAAAGAAAGTGTTTGTGGATGAACGAGTGTGGTTTGGAACTGCAACCACAAAGTTGTAAAATCACATGGCGTTGCATAGGGGAACTTCCTGAAGCGAAAAAAAAAATGATATAATGAATTGGTTGTGTACTATGAATAATTACTAGAAGATTAGCAGCAAAGAAAATATTCTCATAGGCCTGGTGCACACCAGAGGAGTTTTTCTGAGCGTTTTGAGTTTTTAAATCTGCTGCTAATGTTATCCTATGTGTCTGTGCACACTGGAGTAATGAGGTTTTGTAAAAAAAACCCATAGCATTACATTGGGAAGAGCTTTTGAAACCTCTAAAAGCTCTTCCCAATGTAATGCTATGGGTTTTTTTTACAAAACCTCATTGCTGCAGTGTGCACAGACACATAGGATAACATTAGCAGCAGATTTAAAAACTTAAAACGCTCAGAAAAACTCCTCTGGTGTGCCCCAGGCCATACTTTTATTTTCAGGTATATAGTGTTTTTTCTAGCATTGCATCATTCTATAATATGTGCAGATTACACAACACTCAGCATTCAAAATGATTCTTTCAGCGCAGTCTGTGAAGTAATGACATCTCCTCTGGCAGAGGAAAAGTAAATAGTCCGGGAACAGTTGAGATAATAAAAGTCAGATAACAGCCCTCTCCACGACTAACTTGGTCGGAGAGCTTAATGGCTTGTTTGCATAGAGATAACAACTGGAGTTTCTCAACTCTTCCTGTACTGGAAACAATTAGACTGATGTATCTGATCTTAATGTTTTATTCCTTAGCTGTACTACACATACAAATCATAATATCATAATTTTTTTTTCGCTTCAGTGTCTCTTTAAGTATTTGACTGGAGGATTCTGTTGAATATTTTGAGGACCAGGAATGGGGAAAAAAGGGGGGGGGGCGTACGTATATAAATATGCCGCCAAGGGTGGGGCTCAGGGTGAGCCCTGCTGCCGCTCAAATTGAGCCCTGCTGCCACTTAAATTTGCGGCGGTGCAAAATACTATCCCCCCTCCAAGTCATAGCAACTCGGAGGGAGAAGTAACGGGGCCCAGTGATTTCCGGAACCATGAATTACCCTTGCATTAGGCCTAGCATTAGGGGGTTGGAAGACAACATAAGCAGCATCAGGACACTAGAAAGAGGTAATCTAACCCACTATGGGCTTCATTACTTTGTTTTAGGTAAAAAAAAAAAAAAAAAGGTAAATGGCACCAGGGAACTGTATAGGTAACTTTTCAAGGGTACTTTCATTATGATTTCAACAAAAATACTACATGGGAAACAAGCAGCAGCCAAGCAGTAATATTTCATTCAGTGGGAAAAAGCGAAAACCTGTGAAACATGATACATATGGACTATAAATACAGTTGGTTATCTCATCTGTTTATTTTCACTTCAGGTTTGCTTTAAAGAGTCGAGTCATGGCAGATGGGTAAAGCCATGCAGGACAGCTGCTGTATTTATACTCGACTTTGTGACTTTTATACATAATTATTTTATTTAATAGAATGAGCAGGTTTTCTGACAAGTCTAGCCTAGATGAAAGGCTACATTAACATTGATGTTTAAACCTGATATTAGGAATCTTGTTCCGTTAAATGTAACACTAATAATTGTGTGTTTACAATGTATAGATTTCTCCAGATGCTGATTGCCAGGATGAATTTGCATAGGGGCAGATGCAGAATACACAGCATGACTGACAGCCTCCTTACAAAAGTGGGTCAGATTACATGCTAACATTGCTGCGCACTGATCATGCATTTATTTATGTGCTTCCTACAGCTTATCAGTTAGTATCACTTCCTGAGTAAGCTGATGTGACTGTTAGAGTTGATGAACTGTTCAAAGATAGTTTAAAAATAAAATATAGCCATTTTGTTCAATCTTAAGGTGGCCATACACAGGTTGATGTGGCCGACAGATAGATCCCTCTCAGATCATTATCTTATGAGAGAGGGATCTACTGTATCTGATTGAATCCCTCCACACTGATTTTCATGCTGAAATCTATCGAAAATCTGGGTGCACTGCCTGCCGGGTCTTCCCATCTTTGCCCCCATCCCCCGTGCAGAGTGTAGGCAGCAGAGCTTACACTCACCTGGCCGCCAGCACATGTCTTGTGTCCAGCGCCGACTTCTCCCTGTCTCTTCTCTCCCATGGTGTCTCTATCTCGTCACTAAATGCTAGAAGCTATGCTAGAGGCTAAACTTTAGAGTAAAGGTGGCCCCACACGATACAATAAAATGATCCGATTTTACAGCAATTTGATAAAAATGATCGGATCTCCCGTAAAAATCGAAAGATTTTTTTTTCATTTGACTGAAAAATCCGATCGGATTTCCTGTTTTCTTCGAATTTTTTAGATTCGGAATGCCAGATATTTTTCTTCAATCTTTCTCAAGATTGTATGGTGTGTGTTAGATTGTCAATTTATTAATATACACACCCTAGCAATTTTGTCAGAGTTTCCAATCATTTTTATCATAATTGGGGAGAAATTGAACATAGGTGTGTGGTACATTTGTCATATTTTTGAAATGTTACAATCTGTCAGAAAAATTGATTGAAATTCTTAAATTGAACAGATATTTAAAAAATTGTATGGTGTGTGGCCACCTTTAGGGTGAGCAAACTCTTCTTTGATTTCATCCAGAATGCGGCCCACAGTAACAGTGTCCACCTCCCTCCATCCCTCCAGAGAAAGTGTGCGCAGGGGGCGATTGGGTGGTAACTCATCCTATCCCCCTTTCCAGCTGCGATCTACATAGCGAAGGTGGTGTCATGTGACACACCGGTATGTACTGACGGCAGGTTACATGGTGGCACCTTTGTTGCCATGGAGACCTCCGCTGGAGAGTGCAGTTGGGTAAGTCCTTCCCTGGTACGTGCGATGCATGTATTATTGAATTAATTGTGGGAGAGAGAAGAGGAGCAAAATCCTGCCCTCTATTGCTGGGGTTCATAGCGGCCATTGGCCGAACCTGGCCTGCGATAGTTTGCCTAGCCCTGCTCTAGAGCCACTGTGACATGTACCTTATGGGACCACTAGAGGCCTCTAGTCTTTGTCACATGACAAAGGTGCCCTGGGATAGAAGAGACAGAGAGCAGGTTGAAGCACCGGCAGATAGGTGAGAGTAAGCACTGCTGCTGTATTGGTTATCCCGAAATAGAACGCCGCTAGTAGTGATATACTCCAGGCCTGCCACCAGATTGCTTTTGGCCAAAAAATGATTGTGAATCGTTTGTGGCATCGCTTTCTAGCATATTCGATCAAATTATCAAAGCAGCTAAATATTGATGAAAAATATCGAACAGTGTGTGGCCATCTTTACAGCATCTTTGCATGAAAGCCTACCTTCATAACCTATTCAAGACATTATATGTGAATTCATTATATGTTAATTGTATCTTTACACTGTATAGATGTGGTAAGACATTTTCCTGTGGTAAGAGACATGTTCCTAGATGGGAATGGAGTGTGTTGTACTTCATAAACAGCAGGGCAATCGATATATATCAGTTCGGTTGAAACCTTATCAGATATTGAGTGGTTCAATGTGGCATATAAGGCAAACAATCAATATCAGGGAGATAGCAATCTCTTTCCTGACATACAATACATTGGATTGTAAATGACCTTATCTGCTGCAGAGAATCACTCTCATTTAAATCAGTGTAATTATGGTTCCTGTTGTGTAATAGTGAGGATAATAGTAATCTGCTAATTACAATTATGTGAAATGTCTTTGCAAAAACCACCATATGTAACAACAATTTGGACATTCAATAGATTTTTTGTAATTCATCTGTAATTTTGCATTATTTTGTGTAATCTATTTGTAAATTTGCGTAATTTAGTGCTGACTTTAGTGGCTAATAGCAAAGCCCCCATGGGCTTGATTCACAAAGCAGTGCTAACTGTTAGCACGCCTGTGAAAACCCCCATAGCACGTCTAAACGAGCTTTACGCGCGAACTGATTGATAAATCCGGTGCTAACCTACTTAGCACCCTGGTTAGCACGTCTAAAGACTTTAGGGGCTTGATTTACTATGCGGTGCTAACCTACTTAGCACGTCTAAAGTCTTTAGGCGCACTAACCAGGGTGCTAAGTAGGTTAGCACCGGTTTTCTCAATCAGATCGCGCGTTAAGTACCGCGCGCACAGTTTTGTGCACGCAAAGTCCTATGCGCGCGCTAAGTCCCATAAGCTTTAATGGGCACTTCACGCGGAGCACCCTGCGCTCTGTGCAGTGCGCGCGTAAAGTTTTACACGCAGAAAGTTTTGCACGCGAAAAGCTTGTTTAGATGTGCTAAGGGGGTTTTCACAGGCGTGCTAACAGTTAGCACCGCTTTGTGAATCAAGCCCTAGATGTGCTAAGTAGGTTAGCACCGCTTTGTGAATCAAGCCCCATAAATGCTAACCAAAATTGCTACGTATGTTGAGGAGAATAGTGGGAATACATACAAAAAAATTTTTTTCAAAAAGACTGACATTTTTGAAAAAAAAGTAGTTTTTGATCAGTTTTAAAAACATTTTTCTTTTGAATTTTTAAGTCAATTTTCTCAAAAATGGCTAAAGTCGGTACGAAATTATGCAAAAATTACGTGAAATTGTGAAATTACGGCTCCTGATTCTGTTTCTAAATTAAATTAATTACAATTTTTCCGGAAATTTTGCATTACAATTTAGCATTGTAACTGCAAATTATGATGTGAAATTACGATTATGCAAAATTTGTGCTCTCATCACTATTGTGTAACATTGTACACAGGGCCACGTCTTCTGCATACACGACTTTCTTTCTTTCTTTGGATAGAACAAGCCCTGGTTATTGATTGTTTCCTTCCTGTGATACTCCGCAGCGATCTTTGATGAACATATGCCGACTAGAGATGTTCAGTTAGATGCAAATTTGCATGCTGCTTGGAATTCAGCCAAATAAATGCTGCCGTTCAGTCATTTGTTTAATTGCATTCCAAGCTGCTTACAACTTGCATGTGAACCGGGAATATTCGCATCTGATCATCCATGTCTGACGCCTACTCTTGTGCACTCCAGATCCACACTTTGGGCCTCCTTACAGGTTAAAAAGGTTCAGATTCAAACCTTATGTACTACTACTAATAATAATATACTAATTTTGCGGAAGAGATTAACCAGTTTGGGACTGGGGTAAGTATAATCTATGCTGTATCTGCTGCTCTCTAACTTAAATACATCATATATTCCCTGTTGGACAGGAAATACATCACCGGGATTCCCAGGGATCCCCGACGTATTTTGTTGTTCCGTGCATTCCCGCCAGAGCCGGGACAAGGTCCTCCAGCACCCAAGGCTGAGACACCAAAGTGCGCCCCTCCATCCCTGCCACCCCAGCCATCACACACTGATTGCTATTAGACTAACAGGCCCCCATGGGCCCACAACCTCCAAAACACCTTAATATCTAGTTATCTGGCTTGCAGTCACTGCCATGTATCCCATTTTCTTATTTATTTCTGCTTCAAACACAATTAGGAATGACAGCTGAATGAATTGTGCGCCCCCTCCTACACTGCGCCCTGAGGCTGGAGCCTCTCCAGCCTATGCCTCGGCCCGGCCCTGATTCCCGCCGCAAAAAGGTTTGCATCACCCAGTGAGTGACTTTCATTACTTATACTGGCACAGAAGTCCAGTTCGGCGGCAGATTGGGCAATTCCGCACAACAAGGTAAGTGTGCTAGGGCCTATTGCCTTACATTGACATTGCATTACCCTGCTGAAAACAGGGTAACGCGATGCACACTTGCAATCCAAGTGTAAAAGGGGCCCGAAAAGTATAATGGAACTTTGACCGGGAGAATCCGGAAATAAATATAAAACTTTGGGCAACAGTGTCATTTTTAAAGAATTGATGCAGCCCAACCCAAAAAGGTTATAAGTGGTCCGGCCTGTTAGCCATTTCATTACTGTTTTCATCATGGAATGAAAAGTAAATTATGCTTAAATAGTGATTGATAGATGGAGAATGAAATCAACCTTATCCCCAAATAATCAATAAAAGTATTGGACTATTGAAAAGTATACAAAGATTTTAGTCTAAGTGAGTCCTCTTGGTCCAAGTTAATATCTAACACTGTGAAAAAGCAATCCTCTAGCCCTGTTTCTTTATTGCAATGCTTCATTGGAACTGGCATATTTTAATCAGTCAAGCTCCTCTCTTCAACTAGAAGCCATTCAATATATTTCCAAATAATAGTGTTGGTGTTTGAATTTGGGACCACATGATTTAAAAAAGCTGGATTCAGCACCCTTTTAGCACCAGCCAGTAGTACTGGGTCCGTTCCATTTAGCTCTGATACTTCCTCCTTCCAGCTTGGAATCAGGAAGTATCAGAGCTAAATGAAATACACACCACCCTTCTGTCCAGTACTGAATTGGTGCTGAATGCAGCTATTTGGGTTCCGAACCAAGTAGTCCTGAAATCAAACACCAACACTACAGAGTTTCACTGTAAAAAAAAAAATAAAAATAAAAAAAAAAATCTCTGGCTTTTCTTCCATGCTGACACTGTTTATAAACTGGCATATTTTCAATTAAGTCCCTCCTTTGATCTAGCAAGCCATATAAAATAACCACTGATGTTCCAGTGTGACATTCTACCACTATATTTGCTGAGCCACTCCTCTGCCCTAATATCCATAAAGGTTCTTTCACACTACAGCCCTTCTTCAGCGTTTCAATGCCAAGTCGAAACTTTGCGTTGACCAAGGTAAAATGAAAGTCTATAGACTTTCATTTTACCTTTCACACCCGACGCTGCGTTTCGATGCGTTGTGGTACGACGCACCCGGGAGCATTTTATCGCCGGGAATCGGCATTTTCCTGTCGGGTAAATTAATTACTACCGCCGCTACTCAGCGTCTCACCGCAGATTCCCGACGACACGCCACAGCCTATTCAACGCGTGCAGGAAACGGTTCCGGCACACGTTGTCTAATGTGAAAGAGGCCTTATTGTTTGCTGGGTTGTTTAAGTCACAAACTTATAAAATTGGCACAAACTAAGTCACACACTTATGGTCTCATGTGTCATAGTGCTGCTACAGTGTAACATTGTACTCAGATGTAGAGATGGTCGGAAATGCTAATTTGCGGTAAATCTGCATTCCGCCATTGCCAATTACCGATTCTGCTTTCCGCTACCAATTTCCGCATTTCAATGCGGAATTTCCGCAGGAAATCGTGTAAATTCCGCCCGACTTTAACATCGATTTTCTCAAAAACTATAAGGTGTTTTTGAAAACTTTTTTCTGCATCTTGTTCAGAAGATTCTGTTTAATAAACCCTGAACATGTGGTGTTTCTAGGACTTACGGGGGCTTTGCTATTAACTGCTAAAGTCTGTGGATTTTTACTGTAATGTAAAATGCAGAAAATAGGCAGATGCAGATTTTCTGCATTTTACATTACAGTAAAAATCCGATTTAGCGGTTAATAACAAAGCCCCCGTAAGTCCTATTAACACCAAATTTTCAGGGTTTTTTAAACTGAATCTTGTGAACAAGATGCAAAAAAAGTTTTCAAAAAGACCTTATAGTTTTTGAGAAAATCGATGTTAAAGTCGGGTGGAATTTCCGCGATTTCCGGCAGAAGTTTCGGATACCGCATACCGCACTTATAATTTCCGATCGGAATTTTGTAAATTGCATTTCCACAGAATCCGAATGAGCATCCCTACTCAGATGTACACATTAGACAGAAGTACACTAATAATACTTTCCTTATAAGCAAATACATTTCAGTTCTGTCCTACTGTCTGTTGATTCCAAGTCTTGACCATCTATGCAAAAATTCATAAGGGCTGTTTTAAGAATGTTTTCCTTTCCGTTAGCAAATTTGTTCTGTCTCCATTATATCTTTTTTAGGGCTGTCCCTTTTGGCTTTTGGCCTTCGTTTAGCCATTCCACATCATTTAGGGTCAACTCAATATAGACATCCATGTAGCCGTTCTATACATTTACTGTATATGCTTGTGAATAGGCCCATCTGTGAATAAGCACATCCACCAACTTTTGTTAAAAATTCATGAAAAACAGTCCTACCTCCCCATGTGTTCTCCTAGTTTCCTCATGCAATGCTCTGAGCATGCTTCCAATACACTTCTCCCAGCTCTGCCATCAACATTTCCTGCATTATCTCTTCAGCTTCAAGCTTTCCGCCAAAACTTCAAGGTTTCAGAGCTTCATGGTTTCACTGCAGTCACATGGCAGTGAGCCCCAGGTTTCTTTTGTTTTAAGTTTAAAAGTGCAGGGGAGATGTGAGAGCTGCTGCCAGAGATGGTTAGAGGCACTGTTCCATTGCATACTCTGTAGCATGTACACATAGTGACATGAGCTGGCCCCTCCCTGAGCAACTCCCCAGGATCAAAATTTTGGCTGGTGTTTCCTACATTAACCCCTACCTCAAATTAGTATAGTACAGAAGTAACTATTAGTATAGTACAGAAGTAACGAAGCAGTTCATTTTGGCATGCGGCTCTAAGCGGCAGGCACTTCGGCTGGGCGCCATCATAGCAGCAATGCTATGCTGCGCGCCCCGCGTAAAGGTAGTTCTGGGCTTGCCAGACCCTGGATTACATCTCCCTCCTAGTTGCAACAACTCTGAGGGGAATAGTATTTAACACTCCCAGGGAGCTTAACGGCAACAGGGAGAGCCATCATTCGGTTTGCCCTGTGCCGAACTGCCCGGCGCCCAGATGACCAGCACTCCAGAAGTAATATACATTAACTGCTTTCAGCAAGGTACATGTCATCCTCATTCCTGTATTCAGTTGCACTGTATATTCTAACTCTATGCGGTGCCTAGTGCACCACACATGACATGCAGGGACGGAGGCCGCAAGGAGATAGACTGTACGGGAGAGGAGTGAGGAGGACGTGTAGCTCCACTGAAAACAGGTAATGCATTATACTTCTGTAGTCACAATCTGCATCTCCCATCTTTGCTTCCTATGCTTCCAATGTGCACTCTGCAAGGTGGATCCTCACACATAAACCAAATCTGGGTCTTCACTCATGCAAAAGACAACCCCCGTTTAAGCCCTATTTTTGAGTATAAACCTGTTGGCTTGTCTGCACGCAAGTATATACGGTACTATAATGAATGCTAAGATATGGTTGAGAATACATTATCTTAAAAATGTTTTAATCTGTATTCCAAGCAATAACCAGGCAGCTAGAAAACACAATGAGAATAATGAAAGTAGCTTAAGAAGGCTCATCCCCTTCACCCAACCCTATATTTTTGTGCAAGTGCTACAAGAACATTGGAGAGAATATATTGTAGGTTTTTTTTAAGTAGGAGTTTATGGGCAATATTAGTGCTTTCAGTGGATTTCATTAAACATCGCATCAGGTTTAGTGTTGTAAGTCTTTTGCAAAATGGGTTTACATGAAAATATCCTGTGAAAAACTGTGCTATAAAGATAGAATGGGACCGAACATCATTTTTCTCATGCTTCGGAATCTGGACAAAAAAAGGTTATAGGATGCAAAATGTTGTTTTCATAATATGACATGTATCTAAAACAAATTTCATTTCTCAAAAATATGTAATAATATAGTAACTATATTCTCATAAATATGATATTGTGCATGTACAGTATATCAACAATGGATTAAAAAAAACACATATTTTTTCCATAATTTTCAAGAGAAAAATCCCCTAAAAACATACAGATAAACATACTAGATAACACATTCAGTTTATAACAAAACAAATGTAAATTCCCGCTTAACATGACTCATATCATGATGGCATTTATTACTAGTATACTAATGTAAATGATCCTTAGTACTGAATTGGTTTTCATGTCTCCTGCATACAGTTACAATGGCCTACTCCGAAAAACAGAGTAATAACCAGGTTAATTGCCATCGAGGACATTAACACAAATAATCTTATTTATTTTTTGTTCAAAAGTTTAATTCCAGTAAATCTGGTACAATAATTCTACTATTAAGATAATTAGAACAGAGAACAGGACACTGTATGCTAGTTATATTCCGCTGATTTGTTTTGTTGGCATTTTTATTCATTGCTAACAGCATAGGCTATGATATGTACACCCAATTTTAAAACCAGATTTAGTGTTTGCTAACTTTTTTTATTGCAATTACACATTATGCTTATTTATAGATATATTTATTCATATCATAGTTAGAAAATGTAATTATATCCTCAGATGAGCTACACTGTTTTGTCATAGTAACCTCAAAACTAAAGCATGACATTTTCCCTGTAAGAAATAAATTTCTGCTCCATAACTTTATATAGAAGTTCCCACCTACGTGTTTATAATATTTTATAGATATTAAATTAAGCTTTTTCAGCTCAGTTGTAAAGCTTAAGTACTTAACAGAATTTACTGACAAGGTCTACCATTATACCTACAGAACAGAAGTAGTAAGGGAATTGTGCTGGCAAGTCTTTAGTGGGGTTCTACAAGCAAGTTGCCCAAATAGGTGTAAGGCCTCCTCGCCATCTTTGAATTGCTGATCGGCTTTTCAGCAACGCACAGTGTTTGCACACAGGGTATGCGATCCGCAAGGACATCAGAAGTACATAGACTGTTTTCATAAATGTGTAGCAATTCAGCATGGAATCTCAACACATAGTTACATGCACTTTTTGTGCAATGCAGTGCAATTTCATTCATAATAGTGAATGGGATTACGTTGTGAAAAATCACATAGCAATGCAAGTGCCGTGCGTTGCAATGGCAATCTGTGTTGCACGCAGCCCAAAAGTGGGGACAAGACATGTTCTTAAAGGGACTCCGAGCAGTATGGAAACTATGGAAAGATGGATATCATTTTAAAGCTCTCTTTCTCCTCTTTCCAATGATATATAAACCGCCGCCCTACGCCTTTTAGTTTTCGCGATTTTCGCGATTGAAATTGCCGCGGCCGCGATTTCAATCGCGAAAATAAAGAAAGCTAAAAGACGTAGAGCGACGATTTAGGGGTCGTCAGAAAGAGGAGAAAGAGAACTTTAAAATGATATGCATCTTTCCATAGTTACAGTGTATTACACAGGGCGACTTTTTCTCAAAGTCAGCAGCTCCATTCAGCAGAAAAAGTCGCCCTGTGTAATACAATGTAACTATGGAAAGATGGATATCATTTTAAAGCTCTCTTTCTCCTCTTTCTGACGACACCTAAATCGTCGCTCTACGCCTTTTAGTTTTCTCTATTTTCGCGATTGAAATCGCGTCCGCAGCAATTTCAATCGCGAAAATCACAAAAACTAAAAGGCGTAGGGCAGTGGTTTATATATCATTGGAAAGAGGAGAAAGAGAGCTTTAAAATGATATGCATCTTTCCATAGTTTCTGCACTGCTCGGAGTCCCTTTAAAGTAGATCTGAATTGGTGTATTATGTTAATTAAAAAAACATAATATCACCATTGTCCTTGTGCTCTAATCTCCCAGACCTTATTTCACTGCTCTCACCAGCTCTCTTCATGTAAAAAAATCAACTTTTTAAAACTATTTTTTAAGGGTGTGACACTGGAAGTACTTCCGGTTCATCACGGTGCTCGCAGAGCTCGTACACTCATACATACTGGCATTCAGGAGAGGACATCAGCCTTGGGTGTGCATTGTATGCCCTTTAGTGCACTGCGCTGTCACATATACGAGCGCACAAGGGGGAATGGTGTCTTTGCTGACAGAGCAGCAGCGGGCGTAAATGGGTGGAGCGGGGGCAGGTCATAAGTAGAAGATCGGCCTCTTCCTTTACTACACTGATTTGACTTTATTGATGAATGATAAATGCTGAGAATACTGAACACATTTTTAACAATTTAACGAGAAGACCTAGGCAAAAAGCGGTGGGTCTCTATTAACCTCCCTGGCGTTTTGATTATGCGCAGCCGCATGGCTGCGCATGGTTTTTTTAAACCTAATTTTTTAAAAAATTATGTAACTAGCCTAGCGCTAGCTACATGATACCCCCCTCCCTTCCGATTCCCACCCACCCTTCCGCCTATGCCCATCAGGAAATCCCGTTCTGAATGGGATTTCCTTCAGGGCTTTCCCCGTTGCTACGGAGACGAACAGAATGACATTATCGACGTCATCGATGTTGTGACGTCATCGATGTTGTGACGTCATAGGGAGTCCCGATCCACCCCTCAGCGCTACCTGACACTGATTGGCCAGGCTGCGCACGGGGTCTGCGGGGGGCCCCTCTTTCGCGTCGGGTAGCGGCGGATCGGCGGCAATCGCAGCAAACATGCAGCTAGCAAAGTGCTAGCTGCGTGTTTGAAAAAAAAATTATTCAAATCGGCCCAGCAGGGCCTGAGCGGTGACCTCCCGCGTCTCTGGACGCGCTCAGCTCGTTTAGAACGCTAGGGAGGTTAAAGCGGTTTAAAACTCTGACAAAATTTTCAACAAAAATGTGTTTTCCTACTTTTTATAAACCATACAATTATCATATTTGCTTTTGTGCACAAGTATTATTATTCATTTAGACATTATAACTTCCCAAAGTTCATTTAATTTATTTTTAAAGCTGCTGGTGCATTGTATTCATAACTGTTGTAATTCTGTTGTGAATGCAGCCGCCAGTGATTTCTGACCTGTCTTTCACCCCAGGACTCATCAGCTGAAGTCCTGCACAGCCAGAGAATGTTTACATAAATGTATCAAGTAAAGAATGTGTCAGGGATGCTGTCACGAGTAGATTCGAGTGGCCTAAGCACTCAAACTCGTGATTCAAATGAGCAATAATTAATGCAGGTGAGGAGCGGGACATAAGGGGTTATTTACCCATAAGGCTGCGTGCTCCCTGCTTGAAGGAGGAAGTGCCCGCAGTGCCTGCAGCGAGGCTTGTAACGCAAAGAATAGGATGCGTGTGGATCCTATTTGGAGCGCAGGGAACACACAGCCTTATGGGTAAATAACCCCTTATGTCTCGCTCCACACCTGCATTAATTATTGCTCATTTGAATCACGAGTTCGAGTGCTTAGGCCACTCGAATCTACTTGTGACAGCATCCCTGGAATGTGTACACAAGATAAGCTTAACAGCAGTTCGGATGCGGGTTCTCCCTGCAGAAGAAAGAGTCAGCCTTGTGATGTAACCCTTTGAATGCTGTTTTACTAAAAATAACATTGTGTTAGTATATTATATGCTGTACATAATCTTTTAGAGCAAAGAAGAAATTCTGGCTTATATTCCGCTTTAAAGGAACATACCGACTTATGATTGTTCTATTTAAAATTGTGACTTCAGTTCTCCATTAATGCAGTAGTGTACATACAATCAATACTGAATTGAGTGTAAGAAGTAGCACAAAATGCAGCAAAAGGACAAACTCAGTATCAAACTATCAACAATCACAAGACAGTAGCCAGTAACAAAATTCACATTACATGAAGGGTTGCAAGTGGAGCAAGGGCAAAGATCTAGGAATTGGAAAATGCCATAGATGGCCAAACTCAGTTGAATATGGGCTGGGGCCCACTATGAGTGATTTTACAGGGCTTCCTGATTGCTGGCAACCAGCACAGTGCTGCAACAATGGAAACCTATAAGGGGGGTCCCACTGCAGTGCTGCATGCAGCATTTTCAGAGCATAGGAATGAGGCAAATCACATTCCTTCAAGAAAGAGAGCTCTTGGAATCTCGCAGAAAATTGCGGTATTGAATTGCAAATAACTGCACGTGCAAAGTGCTGTAGTCTGCCCCGGGTCTTACAGACTGAATGTTATGATCGCTTCTGCAGCGTTTACTGCTGACTGCAGTGGTATTGCAAACCAAGCAGTTCTAATGTCATTACATGCATTTGCTTGCATAGTTTGGTTTGCACTTAAACTAGTTGCTGATTCCATCTGCAGTCGCTCTGAAGTTAATGACAGTTTAATATGCTTTTGTGTAAACAAACATTGTCTGCTGCAATGGAGGGGCAATCCCTTTCCTGCAGGCTGCATATCATTGTCTGCCTTTTCCTGCTATCAGCCTGTGATTAATTACCATTCACTTGTGTGGGAATCTGCAGGTCTGCTCCCATTGGATGACCTCAGTATAAAGAACTGCTTCCTGCAATGCCTCATGGGCTACCATAGTCTCAGATCCTGTCTGTTACTCTGCCCGTGCCCCACCTCGTTCCTAGTCCGTGTGGACTGCGCTGACTCCTGCGAAGGGGTCAGCGAGTCCTCCTAGTTCTGCTCTTGTTTCTAGAAGTTGTTACTTTGCTTGTCTTGTGTCATATATTGGTTCATCGCCAATATATACGCATACTTGCACGTTTATTATTTTCCTTGTATTCGTGTTACGTTGATACATCAGTGTCGCTGATATATACGTACACGAACTGTTTATATCCTGTGTTCCGTTAGTCAGCGTTCCAGCACGCTGAGCTAGTTATCCTGTTCCTGGTCCTGTTTGTGGATTGCGTTCATCTCTGCGAAGAGATAGCGAATCCTTCTGAGTACTGTTCCCTGTATTACTCCAGTCTTAGTCAGAGTTCCTGCTTATGTCATATATCGGTTCATTGCCGATATATACATATGTTAGTCAGACGTTACAAATAGTTTCATTGATAGCTGTAATTGTAATACGCTAGGAAATCATGCTTATTGTATATTTATCTGTGTTACGTTCATCTATCTTGATCCTGCTATTTCCTGACTATCCTGTCCTGTCTTGGTGAGGCACGCCATCGCTGCAAACGCATTGGCTACCTCATTCCAGTCTGTTTTATTGTGGACGCTTGCTGTCACTAAGTAGTGGCTAGTTAAGCAAGCGTTCATTCTGTCTACCTGTCCTGATCTCCTCAGTCCTGGTTTATGCGTCTCAGCACTACTTGCGCTGAGACGTTATTACGAAAGTGTTGTTTGTGGCTGTTCGGATCTGCACCGGCTCTGTGCACCACAATCTCCTATTGGAGTCAGTCCTCTCCTCCACTAAACTGGGGATATCCTGATTCCTTGTGCTGGTGTGTGTACCTCCTTCACGTCAGCTTATGTGTTGAATGCTGACGGTGGAGATTACACCTCCAAGCTTAACATTATGGTAGCCCCCTTACCAATCCCCATTGTGGGGGGGGGGGGGGGGTTTCCCAGCAAAAATGACACTGTTTGTTATGGTTCCTGGTACTTTAAGAAATTTGAGAAACTCAATTCTGAAACAGAAAATGAGTTTTTTTCTGAATGTACCAGGTTCCTGGCCAATCCCGAGCTCCAGGCTACTCCTGTTTCAACGTGGGCCCCCCAGCTAGTTTATGTTTTATTTAAGGGAAGATTGTTTCAGTGGGCCTACGATGTCTTGGATCATACCAATTTAAAAGAGAGACCACTGGAATTTCTAGCGTTTGTGATCCATAACTGGCTGCGCAAAACCGATTTGCCTAGCCCTTTTGATAAGCTCCTGGCAGCTTGTCAATCAGCTGCTCCTTCTACTGCCTACAAAAATAATCAGCAAGCAGATAATTGTTCTGATAACTTTTCTACTGCTAAGGCAGCAGGGTCTAAAGCCAAACGTAAACGCTCCAAAAGAAAAGCGTTACAATCAGCGGAGTCGTTGCCCTTGGCGACTGCGCATCAGATCTGTAATGAGACTCCGCCAGTAGCAGATAATGAAATTCAGTCACCATTCAGGGGAGTCAAATGGACCTATGAAACTACTAATGAACTTTCATTGCTAGCCAGGGAAAATAAAAGTTCTTGTTTAAATGAATTATCTGAATATGATTATGAAGATATATTACAGTAGTGGCTGGATAGTGTACTGGTTAAGGGTTCCGCCTTTGACATGGGAGACCAGGGGTCGAATCCTGGCTAGGTCAAGTACCTATTCAGTAAGGAGTTCAAGGCAAGACTCCCTAACACTGCAGGGTGGCCTCCTGAGCGCGTCCCAGTGGCTGCAGCTCTTGAGCGCTTTGAGTCCGACAGGAGAAAAGTGCTATACAAATGTTCGGATTATTATTATTATTACAGAGTATTGAACAGATCAATTTATTCGTGCAGCAAGGGAAATTTGCATACACTACAGTTCAACACTTGCTACAGGTATTGGAGATCCTTAGGAATAAGAAATCGGCCAATCACCTGCTAAATAACCCAATGTATGTTTCTGCCACTAACACATTTGCAAACTATGATCAGCCGGAATGCTCAGCTGTTAAATATGCATGGGGTCCTCCATTTAAGAAAGAAGAGATGGAAGCCCTGGTCTATGAATGGAAGAAAGATGCAAGTTCATTTTGTCAGTTTTACAGTGCAAAAAGTGAATTAGTATTGAATGCATGCATTAAGTCTGCCTATAACCTAATAAAAACTGGTGTGTGTGGGTATGACTTTGTGGCTCCATTGATCGATGTGTGGAAGATGATTTTGGACGATTTTTATGCGATTCAATCAGTTGATACCAGGGAAGACACACTGTCAATTGGAGACTGTCCCACTTCTCCAGTTACTGAGTCCCTGCCATGTCTTGTGAATGTTCCTGTAACTCCACCCTGTACCATGGATAACTCAGTGTTACTTCCCAGTAAAACAGAAGCCACTGATACTTTCTTAACTTTGCCCTGCACAAATTTCTCAGCAGAGAATCCAGAGGTCCTGCTGACTTCTGAGTCCAGCCTAGCCAGTACTCATGAGTCTTTGTTCAGTGAAACAGACATTAGAAAATCTTTGCCTGCCTCTGCAAACACTTCTGTAGAATTTACCTGTGTTAATAAAGTTCAACTCCTGTCTGATCCAGCAGATGCCAATAGATGCACTACATTAGTTTCTGAGTCCCAGCAATCCTGTCTAGAAACCTCAGAACCCCAGCATCTGAATTTTCCAATTTTACAATTGAATAGTGCTTCAGATGCACAAACTTTGTGTCTTGATCTTCCTGTCTCTACACCTTGCTCTAGTTTCGTGAATAGCTCAGAGCATCTGCTATGTGAACCTGAAATCGTAGAATTATTACCTTGTTCAGAAAATGTTCCAGTGAATTTGCCCTGTACCATGAATTGTGCAGTAGATTTCTCCAATGAAACTCAGGTCACAGAATCATTATGCTGTCCAGCAGGTGCTTCCATGGTTTTGCCCTGCAATATGGACTGTTCAGTGATCCTGTCCAGTGAAGCTGTGGTCGCAGAGTCTTATGCTTCACCCAGTACTTTGGATACTTCAAACCCTCTAGCAGAGGAGTCTGAGGCACTGCTTACCTCAGTTGGTGCTGCAGTAATATTCACTTGTCTAGCAGCTGTTTTGGAATTACAGTCTGCTCTAATAAAACTTGATGAATTTATGCCCAGCAAAGCAGAAGCCATTGAAATATTGTCCTCGTCAGCAAGTGTGTTAGATACCTTGCCCTGTACACAGTCTGATTTAACCAATATTGTTGAGTCCCTCTCCAGTGTTGTAACAGCCGAGGAACTCCAGCCCTGTCCTCTGAATGTTTCAGAAGTCTTGCCCTGTAACATGGATAATTCTGACTCGCTGGAAAAAATAGTAGAAATCTCAGAATTTCAGTCCGGGTTAATGAGTGTTTCTGAAACCCAGCCCTGTATCCTGGAAAATTCTGGTTTTCTGCCCGGTGTGGCAGTAGTTCCAGAGTCCCCTTCCTGTCCAGTGAGTTTCTCAGTTTTGCCTAGTTCAGTGGGGATTGCTGCAATATTGACTTGTTTTGCAGCCCTTCATGAGCTCCAGTCCAGTGTATTTGATGAGTCTCTGTCTAGTCCAGAAGAAGCTATGGGAACCCTGTCTAGTTCAGTGCATACATCAGAAGATTTGCCCTGTCTTGTAAATGCCCCTGAACATGATTTGTTAATAACCCTGCTGGAATCAGCGACATCTAAGTCTGATCCTGCAGTTTTTAGTGAGAATCCAGTAACTGTGAAGTCTAGTCATGATGAATTTTTTTTGCCCAGTTCTGGTTTCGGTCCTGTCTTGACTGACTTTGAGGTTCGCAGTTCCTTGACATGCCCAGAGGTTTCTCTTGTGCCGGTGTGCCCAGATGTGCTTCGTATGCCAGAGTGCCCAGATGTGTCTGTGTTAGCGTGCTCACGTGCTTCCCTAGTGGAGACATGTTCTGATGTTGCCGGTTGGCCTGCATGCCCGGAGATGGTTCTGGTCCCTAAAAGCCCTGATCTTGATGTTTGTCCTTGTGACCCTGACTCTGGAGTTGCCCTGGGTTCCATAGGGGTTCTTGATAGTTCTCCATGTGAGCCTAAGGGGCGTTCTGACCTGTGGGGATCTCTTTGGAGCTTCCAAGTGTTCTGGGAGATCTCTGAGGAAACTTGTCCTGGTACCTTGGACTGGTTCAACAGTGGGTTTTGTGTTGGTAAGGACAGTTCCGGTGGGCATTGCAAAGGCTTTGGCGTTTTTGGACAGTCCTTGGAAGGCGGTGGGTATCGCTCAGAGAGTTTCTTGGGGTTGTTTTCTGGAAGTCGTGGTTCTGATGGGTGTCACACTGAGGCTTGTAGTGCTGACGGGCATGGTTCGGTAGGTTCTGGTTCCAATTGGTCTAGTTTTGGTGAGACTGATTCGGGAATTTGGTTTTGTCTGGCTGATCCGACCTTCATGAATTTTCAGTCAGATCAGTTTGCTGGATTTCCCACTTCTGATTTTTTGGTTTGGGTGGTTCAGGAGAAATATGTCAGTTTTCATAGGCGTCCAGAGGCCGCGTTTAAGGGAGGGGGTACTGTTATGATCGCTTCTGCAGCGTTTACTGCTGACTGCAGTGGTATTGCAAACCAAGCAGTTCTAATGTCATTACATGCATTTGCTTGCATAGTTTGGTTTGCACTTAAACTAGTTGCTGATTCCATCTGCAGTCGCTCTGAAGTTAATGACAGTTTAATATGCTTTTGTGTAAACTAACATTGTCTGCTGCAATGGAGGGGCAATCCCTTTCCTGCAGGCTGCATATCATTGTCTGCCTTTTCCTGCTATCAGCCTGTGATTAATTACCATTCACTTGTGTGGGAATCTGCAGGTCTGCTCCCATTGGATGACCTCAGTATAAAGAACTGCTTCCTGCAATGCCTCA
This sequence comes from Hyperolius riggenbachi, assembly GCF_040937935.1. Taxonomy (NCBI): domain Eukaryota; kingdom Metazoa; phylum Chordata; class Amphibia; order Anura; family Hyperoliidae; genus Hyperolius; species Hyperolius riggenbachi. The sequence goes on along the minus strand of NC_090650.1, from coordinate 131,955,024 downwards.
TGGGCTACCATAGTCTCAGATCCTGTCTGTTACTCTGCCCGTGCCCCACCTCGTTCCTAGTCCGTGTGGACTGCGCTGACTCCTGCGAAGGGGTCAGCGAGTCCTCCTAGTTCTGCTCTTGTTTCTAGAAGTTGTTACTTTGCTTGTCTTGTGTCATATATTGGTTCATCGCCAATATATACGCATACTTGCACGTTTATTATTTTCCTTGTATTCGTGTTACGTTGATACATCAGTGTCGCTGATATATACGTACACGAACTGTTTATATCCTGTGTTCCGTTAGTCAGCGTTCCAGCACGCTGAGCTAGTTATCCTGTTCCTGGTCCTGTTTGTGGATTGCGTTCATCTCTGCGAAGAGATAGCGAATCCTTCTGAGTCCTGTTCCCTGTATTACTCCAGTCTTAGTCAGAGTTCCTGCTTATGTCATATATCGGTTCATTGCCGATATATACATATGTTAGTCAGACGTTACAAATAGTTTCATTGATAGCTGTAATTGTAATACGCTAGGAAATCATACTTATTGTATATTTATCTGTGTTACGTTCATCTATCTTGATCCTGCTATTTCCTGACTATCCTGTCCTGTCTTGGTGAGGCACGCCATCGCTGCAAACGCATTGGCTACCTCATTCCAGTCTGTTTTATTGTGGACGCTTGCTGTCACTAAGTAGTGGCTAGTTAAGCAAGCGTTCATTCTGTCTACCTGTCCTGATCTCCTCAGTCCTGGTTTATGCGTCTCAGCACTACTTGCGCTGAGACGTTATTACGAAAGTGTTGTTTGTGGCTGTTCGGATCTGCACCGGCTCTGTGCACCACAATCTCCTATTGGAGTCAGTCCTCTCCTCCACTAAACTGGGGATATCCTGATTCCTTGTGCTGGTGTGTGTACCTCCTTCACGTCAGCTTATGTGTTGCATGCTGACGGTGGAGATTACACCTCCAAGCTTAACACTGAACTAGCAGACTGAAGATGCTGAATGAAATATGACAGTTAGTGATAAAAAAATATAATTACATTAAAATCTAAGTAATTAGGTGTAGACAAAGGATAATTAACAGAGAACTGAATGAAGACAATCTTGCAATGCCCAGTGAAACTATGTGCCATATATTATTGGAACACAATGCTGCCATCATGTGAACTGAATTTTTCCTAGCAATAGTGTCTCAGACGCTGTCTTTGTGAAGAGAAGACTCGATATACATATGCAATAGGTTTATTAACTTCATAAGCTTCTGCAGATTACACCTCTGTTGTTGACATGCAAAAAAACAATTGTGATTTGACAACTGAATTCCAAGCACAGTACTCACAGGGATCCAGCAAAACAATACTAAGCATCTCTGCACTGACGGTTTTATGCCTCTCTGTGAGCTGGCCATAGACAACCATGCAGATATATTATTATTATTTAGTATTTGTTTAACACTGACTTCTTCCACAGAGCTGTACAGAGTAGTATATTGCCTTGTCACTTGACTCCTTGCCAACCGTGCCACACCAATTGGCATGAATGCGGCGGCAGCCCCAAGACCGCTCCACGCCAATTGGAATGAATGGCTTTCTATGGGGCTAGCAGGAGAGTGCGCGCGCCGATGTTCAGTCTCCCAGCAGCGGTCGCCGCTCGGAGACTGTTAGACTGCGAGGCCGCCGTCTAATAGGGCTGTACTGCACTGTGATCTAAGGCAGCCCTGTACTGGGGACAGCTGTGTGACCAGGGCCGGATTTGTGGGAAGGCTTCCATAGGCCCATGCCTAGGGCGGAGACAAGGAAGGGGCGGGTTGACAAACAAGCAGTCAACCTTCCAAACGGAGTCCCCAAAGCTGCCGACTCCATTCTCTACTATGATGTATTGCTAGTACCTGTACAATGTTTGTGCACAGCCGCCCCGCTTTGCTCTGCACACAGTAGCATGTCTGTGTGTGCAGCAGCAGTGGCTATTGACAGGGACAGAGCGGGCAGCTTACTTGAGTGTGTGGCTGTGTGACAGGAGCAGCGGCTGTATCCCTGAAGCCCTGCTCGCTGTCATTCTCTTAGATTAGAAGTCAAATCGTAAGGCTGCCCCGCCCCCACTTCCTCCTCCTTGCTTGTGTGCCCGGCAATTTTTAAGCACGCAAGAGAAGCTCTTAGTTCAGCCAACATGAAAGTGACAGGAGGCTCCACTCCTATCCCTCTTTTCCACATGGCTGAACCTGCAGGAATTGAATAGCTGCCGGTGCTCCGAGTGACCGAGTCCAGGCCTCACATTCAGCTGTAAGAGTGAGAGGGCACATTATGATTCAGTGGAGGAGGGGACCTGGGACAGTGTAAGTTTATAAAGATGTACTGGATGTGTTTTGAATGAGACCTAAAGCCTAAAAAAACAAACAAACAAAAAAAGCCACAAACAGGATTTACACATTCCTAGCTTCTTCCAGTCCCTCACCCCCATAGCGTTCTTGCCCCTCAGCTCCTTAGGACTCCTATCATATAGCTGTCACCCCTCTTAAAAAGCTGCCACACTGGGCACAGTCACAGCTGTGACACATGCATGTATGTACTATGTACACAGAACCTCCTCAGTCATGCTTCCCAGTGACTGTGCGCAGTAGCCAGCCAGTAAAGTTGTGTGCATGTGCGATTTGCATTATTTCCGAACTATGCATGTGCAGACACTTGGAAGCATAATGGAGGAGATTGCATGTACCATAGCTGCGACTGAGGGCCAGTTGCAGCTCTTGAAGTGTGGCTGCAGCAGACTGAGAGGAATGTAAAGGAACTGAGGGTCCAGAAGCAGTATTCCTGCCCCCCCCCCCTCCCTCCTGCTGAAAGGAGCACCAGGTATGTGTAAATCCAGTTTTGTTTCTGCCTAGTTCTGTTTTTCTGGAATTTTTTTTTTCATTCTTTAAATCACACCTAAGCTGTGCTTAAAACTATGCACTTTTACTTACTCTACTTACTTACTTACTTACTTTACTTACTTACAGGGCCGGATTTAGGACAAGGCCACCTAGGCCATGGCCTAGGGCACCACAGGAGCAAGGGCACCAAAGCAGCAGGCTGAACTTATACAGCATTTGCAAATGTTGCAATGCAGGGAGATCAGGTGAGCACCTGACCGTGGTACTCTGCTGTCAGCCGCCTGTGCAGCAGCCACCTTGCTCTCTGTACACACTTGCATTGTGGCCAGCGGGTATGGACTTGGGCAGCATTGGAGACAGAGGAGAAAAGGAAGCTTCTGCACTGGAGATGAGCTGAGAAATGAGTGACACTGATGGCTGCTGCGGTGTGAAGGCAAGCTGGCTACCTATACTGAAAGGGGGAAAATGGGAAAAGGAGTGAATAAGGGATACTATACTAGAGGGAAGGGGGGAGGGGTCATCTGGCTACCTATACAGGAGAGAATTGGGGAGGGGTCATCGCACTACCTATACTGGAGGGGGGAGGCTGGTGACAGTGGCCTTGGGCGGTAAAGAGTACAAATCCGGCCCTGCTTACTTACATAGTCTGTGAGGTCACACAGCAATCTCTGGTCCCCCTCCATTCTCCCACTTGCGGCTCTGTAAGTTTGGTGACTGGGACTCCAGGCACTCCGACTGCGCATGCACAGTCCCATTCACGCGGCCTCCTCAAGTATGCCTCCCATTCTATCCTGGTCCTCTGTAAGTTTGTTGATTGGAATTCCAAGCTCTCCTACTGCGCATGCACGGTCCCATTCATGTGCTCTTCTCAAGTGGTCCCTTACCCATACTGTGGCCCCCAGATCTGGTGCTCCTGTCCCCCTAATGCAGGGGTGGGAGAGGGGGTCATTGGTTGAGATGCTGTTTGATCAGGGGGTGGCTGTTTACAGTGGGCCTTGGGCGGTAAAAAGTAGAAATCCGGCCCTGCGTGTGACACGTCTGTCCCCCTGGTGGACACAGAAGCGATCAGCAGTGATAGGCTGACAGGGGGAGGGAGGGAGAGGGAAATAAAAAAAAAAAATTCACAAAAAAAAAGTATTTGGCAAATAAATAAAGAAACATTGGGGGAGCGTTCAGACCCCACCAACAGAAAGCTCTGTTGGTGGGGAGAAAAGGAGAAAAGGGGAGGGGGGGGGGAATCACTTGTGTGCTGAGTTGTGCAGCCCTGCAGCAAGCCCTTAAAGCTGCAGTGGCCTCTTTAGCTAAAAATGGCCTGGTCACTAGGGGCGTTTAAAACCGCGGTCCTCGAGTGGTTAACTCTCCCTCAGGGGGGCTCACAAGCTAATCACTACCCTAGTCAAATGTCTATATGTATTGTGTAGTGTATGTATCGTAGTCTAGGGCCAATTTAGAGGGAAGCCAATTAGCTTATCTGTATGTTTTTGGGATGTGGGAGGAAATTTAAGTGTCTGGAGGAAACCCACGCAGACACGGGGAGAACATAAAAACTCTGTGCTGTGCTAGCCACTACGCCACCTTGCTGCCTTTTATAGTCATTCTCAAAGACTGTGGTTGAATGTCAATGAGATATCTTCATCGCTTGGGCGCGCCGATGGGTGTGGCCGCGGCGGCAGCCCCAGGACCGCCTAATGCCACGTAAAGTCCTGGGGCTCTGTTTTGCAGGAGATCGCGTGCAGGCTGTGCGCTCATCTTCTGCTTGATGGGCGGAGCAGAGCTCCGCCTTCAGTCTCCGAGCGGCAATCGCCGCTCGGGAGACTGTTAGACGACAATTTCGCCATCTATTTACCTGTACAGTGCTGCGATCTACAGCAGCGCTGTACTGGGGACAGCCGTGTGACACAGCTCCCCCGTGGGACACAGGAGCGATCCGCTGTGATAGGCTGGCTGGGGGAGGGAGGGAGGGGGGAGGGAATGTAAATTTTAAAAAAAAACAATTTTTAATAAAAAAATACACATCAATGTTTATAAATAAACAAACAAATAACTGGGGGGGGGGGGATAAGACCCCACCAACAGAGAGCTCTGTTTGTTGGGAGAAAAGGGGGGAATCACTAGTGTGCTGTGTCGTGCGGCCCTGCAGCTTGGCCTTAAATCTGCAGTGGCCAATTACACAAAAAAGGCCTGGTCTTTAGGGGGGTTTAACACCGTGGTCCTTAAGAGGTTAACACATAATTTTCTTAAAAAGTCATTAGTGGCTCTTTCACTCAACATTACATTTAGTTTTGTAATAGTTATCTTTGAACTATTTGGTCCATTCCTTTACTACATTCCATAGGTTTGCTGTAAATCTAAACAAATGGAAGTATAAAAAAAACAATTTAGAGGAATAAAATCCACAATGGTGTATTTTGCTTTTTCTACAGTGTGACCATATGTACATCGTGTGCAGGCAAATGTTTATGAAGAAGACAACAGCAGCACCAGATGTGAATGCTTAATCCACACAGATGAGTGACGATTTCTAAGGGATTTAAATAGTCGTTTAATATTTAAAGCCTGTAGCATTTGCAAAAATGTATCTAGTTCATTGTAGAGAAATGTGAAATCCCCAGAGGCTGCTGTATTAACAAATCACTGTATCACGATCCGGGGAGTTTCGTATTATATCTGTACTCTGCTTACTTAATAAATAGACATGACATCAAAAATGGAGGACGCTTAGGTAAGTGGCCTTATGAGTCACACCTATTTATAAGACAGAAAAGAAAAATAGCAACTTTGTATTTGTTTAGGCTAAATCAGGGTTATTAAATAGACTATTTTCCTATTCCTGGAGGTAAGATGAGTCATAAGACTAGAATAACTAAAGCATACTGACCAGTGACATCTAACTGCTGTGGTGTACATTACATGCAGAAAGATTTGATTAAAGATAATTCTACTTATTGTCAAACTCAAAAGATTAAAGAGTAAGCAATAAATATATTTCTTAGACTCCTGTCCTGTGTCCTGGAACTAGGGTCGTAACTACAAATCATAGGGCTCACCAGCAAAACTTTGATGGGGCGCTCCAATACTGACACCCTTTCCCTTGCCCCCCCCCCCAGGTGACACAGCCTGGGGACCCATCTTGCAAGGATCCTAAAGCAAATGTGGACATCGTAATCTTCACATCCATAACAAGTGTTGCCCCCAAAACACCTGATCTGCAGGATGTATCCCATTATCAGAGGGGGCGAAGTAGTAATTGGAGCCACCTTATAGCTCTGGGCCCTGCTGTAGATGCAGGGATTGCTCCCCTCTAGGTATGCCCTGCCTGGACCTTATGAAGTGTAACATATATTTCCACATTAAAAGAAGGCAATGAGATCTTTTGGTAATACAGATCAATCCCGTTGAAGTAGACCTCCAGTGTTTATTACATACAGTATTCCATTTTTCCTCTTCTCCTATCAAGCTATAATCACCTGCCAGGTCTTCTTCTTTGGAATCACTCAGTCCCTGGGCTCTGTCTGCCGGCTTCCGACACGCAACCCTGCCCCCCGATGAAGAATGCCATTGCGTTTTCTCTACTCAAGCGTAGGGCAGGGTTACATGCCGGAAGTCATCAGACCTGGAGTCCTGGGCCTGATTCCCGAGAAGAAGGTGATTATAACTTTATAAGAGAAGAGGAACAACTGAATATGTGATAAACACAGGAGGTCCTTTTGCAGAATCGGAAAAAATTGAAAAAAGTGTGCTACTTTCCCCCATACTTAAGTGGAAAAGGCTTATGAACATCAGCTTATCTTTGGAAAATATTGCACATAAGAATGGCGGTTGTACTAAGATATCTTACAGGTTCTTGGTCCTCGATTGGAAACCCACTCACGCTGGTTGATACATAGGGGGAAATATCCTTTTTATATGTAAGCTACACTATACGCTTCTAAGGAGATTATTATAATTATGTATTTATATAGCGCCAAAATCTTCCGCACTACTTTACAGAGTATATACAGTGGCTTGCAAAAGTATTCGGCCCATCCATCTTCCTATCATCCCTGACTAGCTTCCCTGTCCCTGCTGAAGAGAAGCACCCCCAGAGCATGATGCTGCCACCACCATATTTGACAGTGGGGATGGTATGTTCAGAGAGATGTGCAGTGTTCATTTTCCATCACACATAGCGTTTTGCATTTTGGCCAAAACGTTCCATTTTGGTCTCATCTGACCAGAGCACCTTCTTCAACATGTTTGCTGTGTCCCTCACATGGCTTGTGGCAAACTGCAAATGGGACTTCTTATCCTTTTCTGTTAACAATGGCTTTCTTCTTGCCACTCTTCCATAAAGACCAACTTTGTGCAGTGCACGACTAATAGTTGTCCTATGGACAGATTCCCCCACCTGAGCTGTAGATCTCTGTAGCTCGTCCTGAGTCACCATGGGCCTCTTGACTGCATTTCTGATCAGCGCTCTCCTTGTTCGGCCTGTAAATTTAAGTGGACGGCCTTGTCTTGGTAGGTTTACAGTTGTGCCATACCCCTTCCATTTCTGAATGCTCGCTTAACAGTGCTACGTGGGATGTTCAAGGCTTTGGAAAACTTTTTGTAGCCTAAGCCTGCTTTAAATTTCTCAATAACTTTATCCCTGACCTGTCTGGTGTGTTCTTTGGACTTCATGGTGTTGTTGTTCCCAATATTCTCTTAGACAACCTCTGAGGCAGTCGCAAAGCAGCTGTATTTGTACTGACATTAGATTACACACAGGTGCACTCTATTTAGTCATTAGCACTCATCAGGCAATGTCTATGGGCAACTGACTGCACTCAGACCAAAAAGGGCCAAATAATTACGCACTCCCCACTTTGCAGTTATTTATTTGTAAAAAATGTTTGGAATCATGTACGATTTTAGTTCCACCTCTCATGTGTACACCACTTTGTATTGGTCTTTCACGTGGAATTCCAATAAAATTGATTCATGTTTGTGGTAGTTATGTGACAAAATGTGGAAAATTTCAAGGGAGCCGAATACTTTTGCAAGCCACTGTAGTCTTGTCACTAACTGTCGCTAAAAGGCGCTCACAATCTAATCTCTACTACAGTCATATGTCTATGCATGTATCATATAGTGTATGTATCATAGTCTAGGGCCAATTTAGGGGGGGGGGGGGCAATTAAACTGTCTGCATGTTTTTTGGATGTGAGAGGAAACTGGAGTGCTTTGAGAAAACCTACACAGACAGAATATTATCTGAATGTGCCACTCCATTGTTTACTTTTTCCTGTCTGGCCTCTCATTGATGAGCACCATTATAGCAATAATGAAATTGAGTTTAAAAGAAACGCTTCGCAAAGTTGAAGTCTCTAAAGTGGAGAAAAAAAGCGTTAGATGATCGGCTCTCCAAAATAGCAACCAAATTGTCAACAGCAATACAGTTTAACCTCTTGAGGACCACGGTCTTAAACTACCCTAGTGACCAGCTGCCACTGGAGCTTTAAGGGTTCGCTGCAGGGCCGCACAACTCAGTACACAAGTGATCCCACCCCCCCCCCCACCCCCCACCTTGTCTGCCCACCAACAGAGCTTTCTGATGGTGGCCTGTGATCGCTCGCAGGATGTTTATTTATTTTAATATAAATATTTTTTTCCTCCCTTCCCCCGCCAGCCAATCAGTGTGATCGGCTGTCATAGGCAATTAGGCATCAGCCTTTGTGCCTCTGAAGGGGACAGCCAAGTGACACAACTGTCCCCAGTACACTGCTGCCTTGGATCGCAGCGCTGTACAGTGTAAATAGACGGAGGTTTCGGCGTCTAACAGTCTCCTAGCGGCAATCGCGGCTGGAGCTCCATCATTCAAGCGGAGATGTGTGCACATCGGTGCGCGCGATCTCCTGCAAAACACGCCCCCAAGACTGCACGCCAATTGGCATTAAACGGTCCTGGGGCTTCCGCCGCGGTCACGCAAGTTGGCGTGGGGCGGTCGTTAACTAGTTAAAGAGAAAGTCATGGCAGCTAAGTAGCACAACCTGCAGGAATTTGTTTAACCACTTGCCGACCGCCCCCAGTCGATGGGCGGCGGCAAAGACTGGGCCTAAACGACCGCAATACGCCCATCGGCGGAGGCGGCGGCAGGCGTGGTTATGCGGCGATCGCGTCATTCGTGACGCGATCAGCCGCCGGCGACTGGCTCGCCCCCCCCCACCGCGCTGTAACCCGCCGGCCGTTCGGAAGCGCCGGCGGGTTACTAGCACCCGGGTCGCCGCTGCACGTATGTATAATAGGCTTTGTAATGTATACAAAGCCTATCATAAAGGCTGCCTCCTGCCCTGGTGGTCCCAGTGTCCGAGGGAACACCAGGGCAGGCTGCAGCCACCCTAGTCTGCACCCGAGCACACTGATTTCCCCCCCCCTGCCCCCTGATCGCCCACAGCACCCCTCAGACCCCCCCCCCTGCCCACCCCCCAGACCATTTTAGCACCCAATCACCCCCCTAATCACCCATCAATCACTCCTTGTCACTTTCTGTCAACGCTATTTTTTTTTAACCCTAAACTGCCCCCTGCTCCCTCCTGATCACCCCCCACCCCTCATATTCTCCCCAGACCCCCCCCCCCCCCCCCTGTGTACTGTATGCCTCTATCCCCCCTGTAATATCCCACTGATCACCTGTCAATCACCCATCAATCACCCCCTGTCACTGCCACCCATCAATCAGCCCCTAACCTGCCCCTTGCGGGCAATCTGATCACCCACCCACACCAATAGATCGCCCGCAGATCCGACATCAGATCTCCTCCCAAGTGCAGTGTTTACATCTGTTCTCTACTCTAAACACCCACTAATTACCCATCAATCACCCCCTATTGTCACTGTTACAGATCAGAATAGACCCTAATCTGCCCCTTGCGGGCACCCAATCACCCGCCCCACACGCTCAGATTGCCCTCAGACCCCCCCTTATCAATTCGCCAGTGCATTATTTACATATGTTTTTCCTTGTAATAACCCACTGATCACCTGTCAATCACCTGTCAATCACCTATCAATCTCCCATCAATCACCCCCTGTCACTGCCACCCATCAATCAGCCCCTAACCTGCCCCTTGCGGGCAATCTGATCACCCACCCACACCATCAGATTGCCCCAGACCTACCCTCAGATCACCTCCAAAGTGCATTGTTTACATCTGTTCTGCCATCTAATCACCCACTGATCACCCATCAATCAGCCCCTGTCACTGATACCCATCAGATTAGACCCCTATCTGCCCCTAGGGCACCCAATCACCCGCCCACACCCTCAGAACGCCCTCAGACCCCAGCCCTGATCACTTCGCCAGTGCATTGCTTGCATCTATTTCCCCCCTCTAATCACATCTTGAGACACCCATCAATCACCTCCTGTCACCCCCTAGCACACCTACCCTTCAGATCAGGCCCTAATTTGCCCCGTGTGGGCTCTTGATCACTCGGCCAAACCCTCAGACCCTCCTCAGACCCCCTTCCGATCACCTCCCCAGTGCATTAATTGCATCTATTTTCCCCTCTAACCACCCCCTGAGACATCCATCAATCACTTCCTGTCACCCCCTCTAGCACTCCTATCCATCAGATCAGGACCAATACAACCTGTCATCTAAGAGGCCACCCTGCTTATGACCTGTTCCACAAAGTTTGCCCCCTCATAGACCACCTGTCATCAAAATTTGCAGATGCTTATACCCCTGAACAGTCATTTTGAGAAATTTGGTTTGGTCTCACGGTTTTGGGCCAGGGCAGGGCAGTATAAGGCCAGGACAGTATAAGAACCCCACAAATGACCCCATTTTAGAAAAAAGACCCCAAGGTATTCTGTTAGGTGTATGATGAGTTCATAGAAGATTTTATTTTTTGTCAACAGTTAGCGGAAATTGATTTTGTTTTTTCACAAAGTGTCATTTTTCACTAACTTGTGACAAAAAATTAAATCTTCTATGAACTCACCATACACCTAACGGAATACCTTGGGGTGTCTTCTTTCTAAAATGGGGTCACTTGTGGGGTTCCTATACTGCCCTGGCATTTTAGGGGCCCTAAACCGTGAGGAGTAGTCTAGAAAACAAATGCCTCAAAATGACCTGTGAATAGGACGTTGGGCCCCTTAGCGCACCTAGGCTGCAAAAAAGTGTCACACATGTGGTATCGCCGTACTCAGGAGAAGTAGTATAATGTGTTTTGTGGTGTATTTTTACACATACCCATGCTGGGTGGGAGAAATCTCTCTGTAAATGGACAATTGTGTGTAAAAAAAAATGGTTATATGTAAAAATACACCACAAAACACATTATACTACTTCTCCTGAGTACGGAGATACCACATGTGTGACACTTTTTTGCACCCTAACTGCGCTAAGGGGCCCAAAGTCCAATGAGTACCTTTAGGATTTCAAGGGTCATTTTCGGGATTTAGTTTCCAGACTACTCCTCACGGTTTAGGGCCCCTAAAATGCCAGGGCAGTATAGGAACCCCACAAGTGACCCCATTTTAGAAAGAAGACACCCCAAGGTATTCCGTTAGGTGTATGATGAGTTCATAGAAGATTTTATTTTTTGTCACAAGTTAGCGGAAATTGATTTGTATTGGCTTTTTTTTCACAAAGTGTCAGGGGCGTCGCTAGCCCTGTTTTAGGGGGGCACGTGCCCCCAATCTTTCCTGGGGTGCCACGGATCTCCGCCCGGCCGCCCCCTCTGTCAGACTCAGCGGCTCCCTCCAGCCGCCGCGTCACTGACAGTCTCAGACCTCAGGATCAGGCGGCGAGCCGGCGACCAATCGTGCGGGCGCTAGGACCCAGCGCCCGCACTGATATGCGGAAGTGACATCACTTCCGCATATCGAGCGGGTGCGTCCAGCGCCCGCTCGTACATCTGGTCGGGTCGCCGCTGATCCTGAGGTCTGCTGAGAGGTAGGGGGGGAGCGGCGGCGGCTAGAGAGGGGGCCTCCCTGTCACTCACTCACTCACTCACTAAAGGGGCTCCCTGGCACGCACTCACTCCCTAAAGGGGCTCCCTGGCACGCACTCACTCCCTAAAGGGGCTCCCTGGCACTCACTCACTCCCTAAAGGGGCTACCTGTCACTCACTCACTCCCTAAAGGGGCTCCCTGTCACTCACTCACTCCCTAAAGGGGCTCCCTGTCACTCACTCACTCCCTAAAGGGGCTCCCTGTCACTCACTCACTCCCTAAAGGGGCTCCCTGGCACGCACTCACTCCCTAAAGGGGCTCCCTGGCACTCACTCACTCCCTAAAGGGGCTCCCTGGCACTCACTCACTCCCTAAAGGGGCTCCCTGTCACTCACTCACTCCCTAAAGGGGCTCCCTGTCACTCACTCACTGCCTAAAGGGGCTCCCTGTCACTCACTCACTGCCTAAAGGGGCTCCCTGTCACTCACTCACTGCCTAAAGGGGCTTCCTGTCACTCACTCACTGCCTAAAGGGGCTTCCTGTCACTCACTCACTGCCTAAAGGGGCTCCCTGGCACTCACTCACTGCCTAAAGGGGCTTCCTGGCACTCACTCACTGCCTAAAGGGGCTCCCTGGCACTCACTCACTACCTAAAGGTGCTCCCTGTCACTCACTATCGGGGTCCCTGTCACTCACTACCTAACTGGAGGCGCCTGTCACTCACTAGCTAACCTGGGGGTCCCTGTCACTCACTACCTAACTTGGGGGGGCTACCATATTAAGGGGGCATTCTGCCTATTTATGTGAAATGCTGTCTATTTATGTGCCTCATGACTGCTGAATGTGTCTTGTTGGGAGCCTTATGATTTGTTGGGGGCCTCATGATTGCTGAATTTGTCTTGTTGGGGGCCTCATGATTTGTTGGGGGCCTCATGATTGCTGAATTTGTCTTGTTGGGGGCCTCATGATTGCTGAATTTGTCTTGTTGGGGGCCTCATGATTTGTTGGAGGCCTCATGATTGCTGAATTTGTCTTGTTGGGGGCCTCCTGATTTGTTGGGGGCCTCATGATTGCTGAATATGTCTTGTTGGGGGTCACATGATTGCTAACTGCGAGACTATGGGAAAAGCTGAATCCTTATCATATGAGACAATAGCATTAAACCTACTTTTTTAGCGTTTTAAAACAGAAAATAAAACTGGGAGGTTCTAAAAAATGAATACATTTTTCAGGAGTAGGATGGATGAAATTGTTTATCTTCACAGTTTATTTTCAACTTGAATTTTCCATAATGTTCATGTATGAGTTAAAACGTTTGTACAGTATTTAGTTTAAATTGCTGTTGCCACTTTGCGATAGATACCGGTAAGTGACTTTTGGGTTGCAGTTTGGGCACTCGGCCTCCAAAAGGTTCGCCACCACTGTCCTAATCTGATGTCCCACCATTGCTAGGTTCATGTAAATTTGTCTCCACCCGTTACCACACCTATATTCTGGTCCATGGCCCACCCATTTTTTGGTGCGGCGCGATAAGCACGCCACACAACGTGATCGTCATATTTTTGGCACGCTAGCTGCAGTGTGCTGAATTCTGCTGCCTACAGTATGTACAGTATACGCTGTTCTCTAGTGCTTGCACTGTGTGCTGATTTACCTCCAGTGTGTACAGTGTAAGGTGTTACTCTGTGCCTTTATTGATTGTAAACCAGCTGTATTGTATGCTGATCCCTGCTACTTTCAGTATGTACAGTATTAGCTGTAAAGCCTGGTACACACATACAATTTTGATTAGCCAATTTTAGCTCTGTTCATAAAATTCATTGTCTGTTGGCCCACTTACTGCACGGGGGTGGGAAATTGGGGGTCAGTGATTGACCAATCAAAATTGTATGTGCGTATACATCTTTGATCTATGCCTATACTGATTGTAAATGATCGAAATAAAGGACAGGGGGCTCCGTCCAATATTTCGATGGGCAGGCCCGTTATCCGTAGCTTACACCGCTGCTAAGTTCATGTACATTTGGCCCCACCCATGGCCACGCCCACTCACCGCATGGCCACGCCCATTTTTTGCCGCGGCACCTCCCCTCCTGGTGCCCACAGGTGCCACTGATCTCCAGGGACCCTAGAAACGCCCCTGCAAAGTGTCATTTTCCGCTAACTTGTGACAAAAATAAAATCTTCTATGAACTCACCATACTCCTAACAGAATACCTTGGGGTGTCTTCTTTCTAAAATGGGGTCACTTGTAGGGTTCCTATACTGCCCTGGCATTTTAGGGGCCCTAAACCGTGAGGAGTAGTCTAGAATCCAAATGCCTCAAAATGACCTGTGAATAGGACGTTAGGCCCCTTAGCGCACCTAGGTTGCAAAAAAGTGTCACACATGTGGTATCGCCGTACTCAGAAGAAGTAGTATAATGTGTTTTGGGGTGTATTTTTATACATACCCATGCTGGGTGGGAGAAATCTCTCTGTAAATGGACAATTGTGTGTAAAAAAAATCAAACAATTGTCATTTACAGAGATATTTCTCCCGCCCAGCATCTGTATGTGTAAAAATACACCACAAAACACATTATACTACTTCTCCTGAGAATGGCGGTACCACATGTGTGGCACTTTTTTGCACCCTAAGTGCGCTAAGGGGCCCAAAGTCCAATGAGTACCTTTAGGATTTCACAGGTCATTTTGCGACATTTGGTTTCAAGACTACTCCTCACGGTTTAGGGCCCCTAAAATGCTAGGGCAGTATAGGAACCCCACGAATTACCCCATTTTAGAAAGAAGAAACCCAAAGGTATTCCGTTAGGAGTATGGTGAGTTCATAGAAGATTTTATTTTTTGTCACAAGTTAGCGGAAAATGACACTTTGTGAAAAAACACAATTAAAATCAATTTCCGCTAACTTGTGACAAAAAAAAAATCTTCTATGAACTCACCATACTCCTAACGGAATACCTTGGGGTGTCTTCTTTCTAAAATGGGGTCATTTGTGGGGTTCCTATACTGCCCTGGCATTTTAGGGGCCCTAAACCGTGAGGAGTAGTCTTGAAACCAAATGTCGCAAAATGACCTGTGAAATCCTAAAGGTACTAATTGGACTTTGGGCCCCTTAGCGCAGTTAGGGTGCAAAAAAGTGCCACACATGTGGTATCTCCGTACTCAGGAGAAGTAGTATAATGTGTTTTGGGGTGTATTTTTACACATACCCATGCTGAGTGGGAGAAATATCTCTGTAAATAGACAATTGTGTGTAAAAAAATAAAAAATTGTCATTTACGGAGATATTTCTCCCACCCAGCATTGGTATGTGTAAAAATACACCCCAAAACACATTATACTACTTCTCCTGAGTACGGCAATACCACATGTGTGGCACTTTTTTGCAGCCTAACTGCGCTAAGGGGCCCAAAGTCCAATGAGCATCTTTAGGCTTTACAGGGGTGCTTACAATTAGGCACCCCCCAAAATGCCAGGACAGTGAACACACCCCACAAATGACGCCATTTTGGAAAGTAGACACTTCAAGGTATTCAGAGAGGAGCATAGCGAGTCCGTGGCAGATTTCATTTTTTTTTTGTCGCAAGTTAGAAGAAATGGAAACTTTTTTTTTTGTCACAAAGTGTCATTTTCCGCTAACTTGTGACAAAAAAAAAAAACTTCTATGAACTCACCATGCCTCTCACTGAATACTTTGGGATGTCTTCTTTCCAAAATGGGGTCATTTGGGGGGTATTTATACTATCCTGGAATTTTAGTACCTCATGAAACATGACAGGTGGTTAGAAAAGGCAGAGATGCTTCAAAATGGGAAAGTTCACTTTTGGCACCATAGTTTGTAAACGCTATAACTTTTACCCAATCCAATAAATATACACTGAATGGTTTTTTTTTATCAAAGACATGTAGCAGAATAACTTTCGCGCTCAAATGTATAGGAAATTTAACTTTATTTGAAAAATGTCAGCACCGAAAGTTAAAAAAGTAATTTTTTTGACAAAATTCATGTCTTTTTTGATGAATATAATAAAAAGTAAAACTCGCAGCAGCAATCAAATAGCACCAAAAGAAAGCTGTATTAGTGACAAGAAAAGGAGGTAAAATTCATTTAGGTGGTAGGTTGTATGAGCGAGCAATAAACCATGAAAGCTGCAGTGGTCTGAATGGAAAAAAGGCTCTGGTCCTTAAGGGGCGAAAAGACTGTGGTCCTCAAGTGGTTAATTGTAAACACGCGCCGGGTCATAGAGGCGGAGGACAACATGGCAAGAGTGCCCAGACTACGGTCCATCTGAAAATGGCGCAGGGAGAAAAATTGGTGCACTGTTCTGCCGATAAATGTATCATAAAACGCTATTTACCGTTTCAATGTAAATACAATAAAACGGTATATTTTGTTTTATGATACATTTATTGTAGAGTGGTGAAAAAATGCAGGGGGCTGTTAGTAAAGGCAGCGGGGGTTGGGAGGGAGAGGCAGCGGGACAATGGAGGGCATAGGCATCGGATGTGTGCAGAGGCATACATTACCATGTCCCAGGCCGCGGATCGCTCCTTCCCTTCGCTCCTTCACTTCCTAGTTTGTTTGCTGTAGTCCTGCAACCGGCCAATCACCATGCGGAGACTGAAACCACATGGTGATTGGCCGGCTGCAGGACTACAGTGAACTAATGGAAGAAGTGAAGGAGCGGAGGGAAGGAGAGATCGCCACAAGATAACGTATGCCTCATGTATAACCCAAGGTGAGAGTGAAATGGAGGCTGCCATATTTATTTACTTTTAAGCTATACCAGTTGCCTGGCTGTCCTGCTAATACTGTGCCTTTAATACTTTCAGCCATAGACCCTGAACAAGCATTCAACAGATCAGGTGTTTCTGACATTATTGTTAGCTGCATGCTTGTTTCTGGTGTGATTCAGACACTGCTGCAGCCAAACAGATCAACAGGGCTGCCAGGGAACTGGTATTGTTTAAAAGGAAATAAATATGGCATCCTCCATATCACTCTCACCTCAGGTTCACTTTAATGCCATGTCTTGTGCGGTTTAGGCAGTAATTGCAAGCCCCTGTGTAAATGCTAATGCATTTCTAATTTTTTTAAATCTAAATTTAATGCAATAACATTTTCTGTTTTCAGAAATGTAATGGAAACAAACCGGGAAATATTCCATCATATCTTAATGTTTATTACTCTTAATTGTTTTAAAGGGCAACTGAAGTGAGAAGACTATGGAGGCTGCCATGTTTATTTCCTTTTAAAAAATACCAGTTGCCCGGCAGCCCTGTTGGTCTGTTTAACAGCAGAAGTGTCTGAATAACGCCAGAAACAAGCATGCAGCTAATCTGTCAGATCTGACAATAATTTCTGAAACACCTGATCTGCTGCATGCTTGTTCAGGGTCTATGGCTGAAAGTATTAGAGGGTCAGCAGGGCTGCCGGGCAACTGGTATTGCTTAAGAGGTAATAATCGTGGCAGCCTCCATATACCTCTCTCTTCAGTTCCCCTGGGGGGTACTCACCTCGGGAGGGGGAAGCCTCAGGGTCCCAATGAGGCTTCCCCCTCCCCTGTAGCTGCATGCAATCCAGCGCTGGCTCCCCCGAAGCGTCCCGCGATCCTGGCTCGACAAGCCTGGCAAGGCTTGATATATTTACCTTCCCTGGCTCCAGCGGAGGCGATGTTGTGGCTCTCAGCATGGAGGTAGGTGGAAATAGCCGATCGCTGTCGAGTCCACTCTACTACGCAGGCGCAGGAGACTTGCACCTGCGCAGTAGAGCGGACCGACAGCGATCGGATATTTCCGCCTATCTCAGATCGGAGAGCCGATATTGCGCCTGCGCTGGAGCCGGGAAGGTAAATATTTACACCCCCGCTGTTCGGAGGGGCACAGTGAGACCGCCGTGGGACACAGGAGGACGGGGGAAGTCTTGATAGGATCCGGAGGCTTCCCCCTACCAAGGTGAGTACCCCTCAGGGGAACTTTTTTTAGTTACAGGTTTTCTTTAAAGAGAACCTGTACTGAGTAAAATTATTTAAAATAAACACATGAGGTAACTTCAAATGAACATTACATAGTTACCTTGCCATCAGTTCCTCTCAGAAGCTCACCATTTTCTTCTGACAATAATCCCTTCCAGTTCTGACAACATTTTGTCAGAATTGAAATATATCAGTTGCTGTCAGTTATTTATCATTTGCTGTCAGTTATTTATCAGTTGTTGTTAGTTATAGCTGAGAGGAAAACTGATGTACCAGGTAATGTCCATGTTTCCCTATGGCTCAAGCGGGCAATGTTACAGTTTAACAGTGTGCTGACCAGGAAGCTGTTATGGGGTAATTGCCATTTTCAAAATGGGGGACGGGAAATTCCCTTGGTCACAGTGGACAAACAGGATGCAGGAGAGGAAAAAGAGATTGAGGAGTAGACTACACAGGAGGTAAGTATGACTTGTGTATGTTTATTTTGACTTTAATTTTCAGTTCAGGTTTTCTTTAAGCTGCCCATACATCTAGGGATGTATGGGCAGATTTGTTCAGAGAGAGAGATTTTTCTCTCTGATCTAATCCGATCAGAGAGATCTGGTGGCTGCCCATACACCGCAGGCCGATTACTGATCGATTTCAGCATGAAATCTCTTTGGAATAGGCTTTTGCTTGATCTATAGATTTGAGCCAGAAATCGGTCAAATCATCAATCTGGCATGGTTGATGCAGCACCAATTTTCTTTCGATAAAATCATCAGATTGGTTGGGCCATTAAATCACTAGATGTATTGCCACCGTTACTGTAATCAAGAGAACAGCTATACTGAAATGTGTCTCCCCTGCGCTTTTCTCCCAGTTGAGGGATATTTATTTTGACAATTTATTACATTACCCATCTCAAATACTTTTTATTATATGTATCAATCTTATAGTAAAAATCCCTCATGTGTCTCTCTGTAACTTTCCCATGTAGTCAAAAAAATAAATCACCCACAACAACAAAGCAATATTATTACATTAAACCTAGCAAGAGAAAGATATTGCCACTCCTATCCCACTAGACAAGTTGATTAATGGAACCCTAATGACTTCAGTAATACCTCAGGACCAATATGAAGGCATTGCTTTATAGATGGGGGAGGCTTAATTGCTGTGTTTCCAAAGATCCTGTGTGCTATCTGACCTGGTTTGCTCTGTAATCCTATATGTTTCCATTATTCAATATATACTCTTCTATAGCAATTAAAGTCACTCAACAGCACAATTACACTGATTTATGTAGCTGTGTAACATACCATGATGATCAATAAGGTTCCTTTGGTAATAATCAACATTCAGAATTAGGCAGGCAGAAAGCTCATCTGGTTGAGTTACATGTGTCTTTTGGATACAGCACTGTTGTGTTATAAGAATAAAATATATTTATATTTCATAAAATGCCCCACAAATCCAAAGGACAAGTTTATTTTTCCAGGAATGATGTAAGCAGAACCTTGCAAATCAGGAAGAAGTGAATCCAGTGCTGACGTAGCTTCAGTGCAGTGTGAATGTCTGGAAGCCAGTGCATTATTCACCTGAATCTTGCACTAACGCAACTGTGTCCAGACAACATAGGCACATGCACATAGCTAGCTAGCTTACAACTGTGCTAAGGTTACTGGCACTGAGATTGCAAACCATTGTAATATTTGTATTAATATCAGACCTTTTTGTTGTGACACCAGGGCATTGTGGATAAGTCATCCCAGCACCAGGGACTTCAGAGCTGGACTGCTTCATTAGGTGAGTATTGTGGGATTCTTTTCAATTTTTATTTGGACGTTGGAGAGATGAATGAGGAGGAGGGTTGCCAAGACCTGTGGCGGTGGTGTTGGTGGTGGTGGTGGGGGGGAGTTAGTTTTTTTTTTTAATTTACATTAATTAGTGTTTTGGGGAAAGTTATTTTACATAGGGAAGAGGGTTTAAAAAAAAAAAAAAGGGATGCTAGGTCTTACCTAAGGACTCATGTAGGACTTTGATTAAATTTAACATTGGGAGTTACGTTTGAGGGGATTGCAAGGACATGGACGAGAAAAGTATTTCCTTGTTAGTGGAATCTGTGATACTCACTTGTCGATTGTATAACAATATTATGGACATTTTGTGTAAATTGTGTGCCCAATAAATGTCCCCCAGTTGGGTTTTGTTTAATCTGCCGCTGTACACTGTGTTTCTTGGTTTGGTTGTATGAGAACCGTCACAGAGGTATTTTGACATATGTACATTTTTTTGTCCTTCTTTTCTTTTCTTTCTTGATCAATTATAAAGTAACACACTTATCAAATAAATAAGGATAGTATGATAATTTCAAAACGTAACTTTGAACAAATTATGCAAATAGAGACCCAACAAAGCAGCATCAGGATAAAGTCCTCTTTATTCCCTTCCAGTTGGGTGAGTACTGAGCTGAGTTCAAAGGAAAAAAATAATTGCTTTGCATTTTGAACTTTATTATTAAAGTGACCCTGAACAGACAATAAAAATGGAATCTGACATTATCTGGGGCTTACTTCAGCCCCCCTGTAGCTCACAAGGTCTCTCTGCTGCCTCTGGGTCCCTTCCATTCTCCCGCTGGTAGCTCCGGAAGGCGTGCAACTTCACCGGGAGTCGTGGGCAACAGCACATGCATGGCCTGTCCGCAGTCCGCACCCCAGGCTCGATCACACTCCCATCACCTTAAGCGTTCTGCGTAAGTGAGTTTAATTATTTCGAGAACCACGTATGCGCAAAACGGCGCATGATCAAGCTGGGCACACAGACAGGCTGTGCATGAGCAGTTGCTCATAACTCATGGCGAAGCTGCCAGCAGGAGAACGGAGGGTACACAGAGCACACACAGAGCACACCAAGGGACCTCGCAGGCAGTGGGGGGCTGGAGGAGCCCAAGCTCGTGCCTCATCCGGTCTGCCTCCCTCACCACCACCTGCCCCTGTATGGAGGGAAGAAGAGCGGCTGAGGCACGAGCCACATGCATACAGCTATTGCGGATGATTATGCACATGGAAGCGTACACTAAGCGGCGGCCAAAAGATTGATCCATCTTGTTATCCTGCTAGGATCCATCGGGTCACGTGAGTCTTGTTTCTTCCAGCCATGGCTGAGGTTCACAGTTGTTGGTGATACAGGTAGAGGTTAGACACTACATTTTAAGTGTCTGTAATGAAGGCATATACAGTATATTATGCATATAGAGACGTGCATATTCAGCACAGCACTCTGACACGCACCACCTACCTAAGGATTATTGTACACCACATACAACTCTTCCTAGGAGAGGACTAAATAGATCTGCTGCCAGTGGGTGTCAAAAGCTAGATACTGCAAGACACCTTGAGTAGTTCATGCCTCAATGGACCAGATATATATAAACACACACTTTGCGGGCTTTAGTTTTGTAATGCTTTGCTAGGTGTAATGTGACTTTTATGCTCCCCATCGCTAATATGCTGGTGATGAGTAATCATACTAAGGCTTTCCATGAGGAACACCTTAAGTTTGTATATTCTGCTGAACATTCTTGACCAATTACAAGGAGCACATTAAACAACATTAGAAAGTAATGAAAAGAAGCCTAATAAACCTTTAGTGTGTAATGATCAGATGTGCGCGGCGTGGGGGAACACAGTTTTAAGTGCACTTAAGAGACTTGGAGAGCACTATAAAAGATTTTACACCCGGTCAAGAACCTGTTTACCAACCACTGATCTGTAATGAAAAGTGCAGCTGAAACTTAATTGAATGGAGGAAGCAACATATATTAAAGAATTACTTAACCTAAATTATAAGCTAGAAATACAAGAGAAGCAGTGGTGATATTATTAATATATATATATAGTGTATTTACAATACAGGCATAGTGTATAGATATAAGAAGTACTGGCATAATCTATCTGCTGAACAATTTTATTTTTTTTTAATTAAAGTGAATGCTTCAATCATCCAAGCATGCAAGATGTGAGGCAGCAAAATAAGAGTTGACAGAGAAAAAATGGATCATCTCGTCAATTCTAAAGCATCTAAAGATAGAACAAGATTAACTAACAAGGTTTATGACGATATAACGGTTTATAATAGTGTATGATACTGCAGAATATTTTTATTATTGTTTGTACATTTTATAGTTAATACATCTTTTTTTCATATTTATGCATTGGGGTCTTAAGGTTTTGTTCTCTTTTTTATGGCTTTTTCCTGCTGTCTCTCTTTACTATTTTTCCTCCTTTCTCCTTTTCTTTTCCTTCCTTTTTCCTCCCGACTCTGGGTGGGGCTGTTTATTGTCCGGCTCACTCTGCTGTGGTTGTTTTTTTTCCTCTTAATTCTCTTTCTTTTTATTCCTTTATTCTTTCCTTACTTTCCTCTCTTCTTCTGCCTTTATTTCTTCATTTTTTCTCTTCTGTCTTTTTATAACAACTAGATTGTTCATGTCTTTGTCATGATTCTATGATCATAGTATACTGTCCCATTTTTTTAATGTATGTTAAATTGTAATTTCTCCTCCACTGTGTTATGGTTGTGGTTTATGTTACTTGAAATAAATAAGAGATTTAACAAGAACAAAATTAACTAATAGCACAAAATAATTTTAAAGATATTTTTGGGGAGTACAGAAAACATATGCCATGACCATGTAATAAACATTTTGTAAGAGCTCAGGACAGGTAAGCATACTATTTTTGAGTGGAAGATTTCTCTATTCGGAAATCTATAATATGAAATTAGCCTTCTGAAATTTGAAGGAACAATAAAAATCCCATAGGCTGATGGCTTCACGACAGCTTACTACAAAATATAGCTTGGAGACTTTTATGGCCCTTATTCAGGCAAATAGCTTATTAGCCTATGTAGAGTCGGTTCAGGAAGGAATCATTCTTGGCAGCAGTCAACTGGACAGATTTAGGGCCTATTTTCACTACACACAGATTGGATGCAGAATGGATGCAGAAAAACTGACTCCAATGAATGCCTATGGGAAAATCTGCATCAGAAAAACTGTGTGTAGTGGAAATAGGCCCTTACCATGGAATCTCAATAACAATTAAAAAAAAGCCCTCATGTTTAGGAGGATGCATGCAGTTTTAATCACACAACTGTCTACTCACCAACCTCTCACCAGCCTTGACTATCATGGCCGTTTTTTGCACCGTGCGGGCCGGGCGACCGCACAGAGCGCAGCCTGGCAGGTGAAGGACGGGGGGCGCATGCGCGTTGATGCGCGTTGCAGGCAAACAAAAGTATGCCAGCGCGATCACCGTCCTACCCACACTCCTCCTGGCGTCCTGCGGCTTTCTACTTCCAGTTTGACGTCAAGTACGTCACGTGATGAAACTTGACATCTGCGGGTCAGGCTGAGCGTGGCGCTGATGACTCCTCCTGGCTCTCTTCACATGCCATGCTGCGCGCCTGTCAGTCTGTGTTCCCCTGCCTGGTGACCCATGCATGCTTTCTCCCCTGGATGGGCGTTTCTTAGGCTGGTGGTCACAGTAAGTAGAATGCTCTCTACTTGTGACCTGCCGGCTGTCACCAGGCTCAGGCTGTCCTGACTGGCTTTGCCTCTGTCCTCCGATTTAGTGGGGGGTGGCGGGGTTGCGCTCTTGTGAGAAAACACGGAAAAGCCGCCGCGAGTGTTCAGAGCAAGGCGGCTGATTCCGTGTCCAACGCGGCAGGTTGCGCGCATGGGCCTGCATCTGCTGGCATGATTGAACGCGGAAAAACCGCTGCATGTCCTGAGAACAAGGCGGCGGATTCCACGTCTGACACGGCAGTTTGCACGCATAGGCCTACATCTGACAGTATGGCGGAACGCGGAGGAACCGCCGCATGCTCTGATAGCGGTGCGGCTGGTTCCGCGCCCAGCACAGCGGATGGTTTACAGCATAGGTCTGGTGTGGCTGGGACTGAAAGTCCACACAGGTTTAGAAGGACGCGCGCACGCGCTGAGAGGCAGAGCTTTTATGACAGCCAGAAGGGAGTCAGCTGACCAAGCCAGTCAGCTGACAATTCCACCATTTCCCATTGGTCCAGCACTTAGGGGAGGCGCGGGAGAGCGCCTTGCTATATATACTGGGTGCTGGTCATTCTCTGGTTGTCTGCTACGTGGTAGCACTTAGACCTTGCCAGTATCTGTGATATTATCTGTGTTATTATCTAGACCAGTTCCTGGGTGTTGACGATCAAGGACCTCACACCTCAGACTAGGGAAAACTGTATATTATCTGTGTTATTACCTAGATTAGTTCCAGGGTGTTGATGATCAAGGAGCTCACACCCAAGACTAGGCATTGTTGATTATTTGTTATGACCTTCTGCTTTCCTGACTACTCTTCTGATCTCTGATTAGGCACTTCGCTATATCTGATATTCCGTTGCCGATCTCTGCTTGTCTTAGATTTCCGTATCTGTCTCCTGTCTCTGTCCCTGATCTGTCTGTCTGTTGCCGACCCGGCTTGTCCGACCTTGAGAACTATCTCCCCAGTTTAGAGATAGCTCACAGACCTGGGGGTGACACCCTTCCTTGGTGTCACTCACACTCTGTCCTTCCTATTCCTAGCCTGACCCCTCCCTTGGGAGAGTCTCAGGCTTACGGAAGGAACGTGTTACTGTGCAGTACTCCTTACTGCTGTGCACCTGCTCCTCAGGTGCAGTCCTCAAAGTATTTCTGTTGCACCAAATACTCTTATTACTCAGGTGTCCAGAGGTTAGAGATATATCTGATTATCGGTGATACTGCAGATCATCAATAATCGGGTATATATCTGTATTCTCGGTGATACTGCAGATCACTGGTAATCAGACCTTCTCTGTGTTACACCGATCGTTACAGCTCTCTATTGTAATAATTATTTGTGTTGTGACTCCCTGATCTGGCTGATGTGTCAGATTGGGTGCTTGGGTGGCTGCCACAATTACTTTTTTTGGGGGGGTGGGGAAGAAGGAGGGGTCCCTCTGGCTGAGCGGGTGTTGGAGGACCTGTGCCACTTGGGAGGGGGGGGACTCTCTAGCTAAAGGAGGTTTGTTGGCCTATCAGTGCCTTTGAAACCTGCACTGAGTGGGGGTCTGGCTGAGGGTGCGTGTGGTCGGTATTGTAACTACCACCTGGGACCCCCTCAGCCAGAGACCTCCACTCAGTGGTGGTTACAGACAGTGGCTCTGACAGGCCAACAAACCTCCCATAGCTAGAGAGCCCCCCCCCCCCAAGTGACACTTGCAGGTCCTCTAACTCCCCCTCAGCCAGAGAGCCCTACTAAGTGCAGGTCACAATGGCACTGTGACTGGCAGGCCCCTAAGCTAGAGTTGAAATATCATACACCACCTGTACTGGGAAGGGATAGGGGGTGGTGGGGTTCTCTGGCTGAGAGGTATTTGAGGCAATGGAGCAATTTTGTGGTACCTGGAGTCAAAATGTGGGGAGGGAGCAATACAAAAGGGTCCTTATTTTACAGGAGCTGTAATTTATTTAAATGGGTGCAAAGGAAACATCAGGCATTTAAAAAAAATAGCTCTATTTACCTGGTGCTTCCCCCAGCCCCTGGCAGCCTATGTGTCCCTCGCCGCAGCTCTGCTCCCAGCCAGTGTCCTGGGGTCCCCCCCCCCCTTGCAGCGTCAGTGGCGCCTGCACAAGTGCGCAGCTCCAGTAATATGCACCTGCGCAGAATGCTCCCAGCTAAGGAAGCATGACCGCGAGCAATGTGGACGCGTGCAAGCACAGAAGCCGCCAACATTGTTAGTTCGGTGGCTGCTACGGAGGGGACACATTGCCTAGGGCCTGATCTATGTGCATGAAGAATGTGTAATAGAGGAGGAATCCCCTCATTCCCCTGCAGAGCACCTGCACATTACTCTTACATGTACCCACAGTTACATTGCCTAGGGCCTGATCCATGTTCAGATTGTGAATGAAGAATGTGTAATAGAGGAGGGGGGCGCATTTTTTGAAACTCGCCCTGGAAGAAATTTAGCCTAGAAACTGCACTGTTGACTATGATTTTATACAACCCAAGATAGGGTGTCAAATCTTAACATCTTAATAGCAGGAAACTGTTAATTAATTCCGTCCAATTTTGCAGGATCATTTCCTGCATGCTGTGTACCCTTTATGTATGTCTTCTTTCTTTTTTTTTGAGCGATGTATCGTGCCAAATCCAATTCCGAGTATAACCCTGTTATGCTTGGCGAAATAAAGGATTCTGATTCTGATTCTGATATGATGCTTGGAGATCTTTGGAAATGCCTTAGCAAATCTGGCCGAACTGGTTGAAATACAGTCAAAATGTTAAAATATTTTTGCCAAATATTATTATTTTTATTTATGGAGCGCCAACATATTTAGTAGCGCTGTAGAACGTGCAAAACATACAACTATGGGAAGCATGGATACATGAGCATTTCAACCTACTGCACAATCAGGACAACCAGTGACACAGGTACCAATACATACAAATAATGTGTAGTTGGAATAACATCACCACCAAAACTGCTAGACATTCATTTGATAAATTGCACTGAAACAGGATACAAAAGGGGGAAGTCCCTGCCCTTGCAAGCTTACAATCTAAAGGGTAGTGGGGTTGAGACATTGGGAGAGAATACAAAGGGGTTAGCAGATGAGGCAGTGAGCTTTAAGTTGTATCTATAGCAAATTATAAGCTTGTCTGAAAAGGTGTCTTGACGGGTACCAGGGTTACCAAACTTGGAGCATGAAGGATCGGCTTTGGTAGAGAGGGGAGACTTGTGAGAAGGGAGAGGGGACACTTGTGAGAAGTCCTGGATGCGAGAGTGAGAGGAGGTGACCAAAATGGAGTCGGACAACAAGAGGGTCTCTTGGAAGAAGTGATGGTTATGAAGGGGATAGCCTATGCAGAGCTTTATATGATATTACTACACTACTTACTATATTACTACCAAACTGAACTAAAAGGTCATAGCTTTGGTAGCTTTGGCCATCTAGAAGTAATTATGTATTTGAAAAATGATGTCCAGTTTATATACTATGTGTGTGTGTGTGTGTATATATATATATATATATATATATATATATATATATATATAATGTTTTTATTTTTTTTTACTGACCAGGGGTGCCAGTTCCCTTCTATTGTTGTGTGATTACTTGTTTTCATAGATAATTGTCATGATTCTAATGCATTGGTATGCAATGCAAGGGAATCGCAAGGAAGATTGTTCTGTCACTATGCAAGAAACACTGAGACTGGAATTAAAGGAATGAATATAAAGATTTATTGCAAACACACTCAAAAGATAAACAGCATAAATGTTGTACATTAAGCTCATGTACAGAGTATGCAACTAAACTGTCAAACAGCTTACACAAACAATTAGCATTAAGTTTCTGCAGAGAATCATACAATTAGGACGCATAAACAATTAGCATTAAGTTTATGCAGAGAATCCTACAACCAGGACGCATAAACAATAGCATTAAGTTTATGCAGAGAATCATACAAACGTCAGGCTATTAGTATAAGCAATGGTGCAACTGGAAACTGACACAGTAGCAGAACCTATCAGGGATTGTATATATTCTATGGGCCCCCTGCATATAGGATAATATGCAAAGGAATCCCAAGCATAACAATAGTGTGCACACTGAACCATGAACCTGACTGATATATACACTTAGGAATTATATACACTATATACATAGGCAAAGTAACAGAATATAATCGGCAGGCAATGGAACGTCATACATGCAGGGTCAAACCAGAGGAACAATCAAGATACAATCGCTTAGGCAAAGGGTTAGTCAAAAAATACAGCAAACAGGTCAAACACGGTAAGAGCAGATACAAGGCTGAGCAAGACAGGAAGGCTAGGACTCAGGACCAGGAACTGACATTGATGAGCTAGCACAGGGTGGTCTGTTAAAGCAGCTTATACAGTGTGCAAGAAAGTCAGATGACAAAGTCCAGGTGAACACAGAGCTGCCCTCATTAAATCTGCAATAACACTTCATATGAGTGAGACCTCTGCTGGTGGCAGAGAATACTTCAAGCAGTTTCAAACACTGAGGACACAGAGGACATCTGCTGGCGAAATGGAGGAAGTTCATCAATAGTTCAGGAAATTTGCCAGCAGATGCATTTTGTGACAATAATGTAATTCTAACATTAACACCTTATTTTCATTTTAACTAATCTGCCCTGTATTTTAAATGCCATTAGTTTAGTATTACTGTGTATTAAAGAGCACACATGTAAAACATTACATTGCCCTCCTGTATATTTTGAGAAAAACTATTTTTGGCTCATTTTGAAGCCCCCAAATATGCTATCATCATCATCATCATCATCAAATTAGCCACATATGTCAGGGTCTTTAGAAGCTTTATTAGATTCCCTAAGTGATGCCAGCTTACATGGAGGAAAAGGAGTTAACAGTGCTCAGGAGGGGGATGCTGTGCTGTCTTTTTTTTTTGTTTGTTTTGTTTTGTTTTTTAATGTTAAACTAAACCTGTAAACAAAACACAGATTTTCAAGAGTTTGTGTGTTGTAAAGTAAACCTGTGATGGGAGAAAACGTTTTAATTTACTTACCTGGGGCTTCTTCCCACAAAACTTTACAGGTCCCTCGGTTTCCTCCGATTGTACTCCGCTGCTAAGCTGTGCCCCTCCTAAAGGTCATCTGTCATTGGCTACTGTGCAGGCCCCACTTGTGCCATGCCATGCGCCTGCGCAGTTGCTCCCAACTGTCTGCAATCTTTTGGAGGGGCTCAGCTGATCCGCAGAGCACAACAGGGTGAAACTGAGGGACCTTTAAGGCTTCTCATGAGTTAAAGCACAACTGAAACGAGAGGAATATGGATGCTAACATATGTATCTCTTTTTAAACAATGCAAATTGCCTGGCTGTCCTGTTGATTATCTGCCACTAATACATTAGGCCACAGACCCTAAACTAGCAGATCAGGTGTTCTGACTGAAATCTGACTAGATTAGCTGCATGCTTGTTCCAGGTGTGTAATGTACACTACTGCAGCCAAAGAGATCAGTAGCACTGCCAGACAACCAGCATTGTATAAAAGAAAATAAATACAGAAGCCATCATATGACTCTCACTTCATGTTCCCTTACATACCTTTTCCCCCCAAAATGTTTAAAAAAAAATTTGTAATATGTTTCCCCCAGTGACAGTGACATCTATAGTAAATTTTGGGACAATAGCATGGATGGGAGCGGTGCAATTAATAGACTTTATAGACAATTATAGACTTGCTATATTTTCTTCATGGCAAATTACTTGCAAAAATGCAGAAGTTTTGCGCACACAAAAAAAATCACAAATCTAAACAGATTTGTTTATCTCTATTTCTGTATTTTAATAATAAATGACTCTTTTTGCACTGGAACATACCATGGGCACAAATGATATATTACATTACTGTGTACTCCCAGCCTACCAGATGTTTGCCAGCCTTTGCACAGAGTGATTAGTGTATTTACTTTACATTCTATAGCTAATTGTTTCTTTTTGCCCTGGTATATACCATCATTTCCCAGAGATCTGTACATAATTTAAAGTGATATATTACATTAGTGTACACTGCAGGCCAGTGGTTTGCTTCTACATCAGTGTCCTTCAAACCTTGTAGATAAAATAATTTGAAACAGAGGCAAGTCTAACAACACTGCTTTTGGAAGAGGCCAAGGGGAAACTCATACTGCACTCCAAGTGCCACTGCTGATGCCAAAGAAATGTACCACAGATCCATACAGCCATAGCAGCAGCAGCAATAATTGACTGGGTAACCTTGTCCAGCTGACAGTCTTCAGTCACCTCACTGGCTGATATCAACTGGCCAAATGCTGAAAAATGGGGATCAATACATGAAAAGGGGAAACTGATGCTCAAGGGAACTGTTGATGAAAGAATGGGGTGCAGTACATGAATGATACACATGGAAGAGGGGGCTGTATATAGAAGGGGAGGGGTTTGCTGCACATGAAAGGGAAGACACAACATACTTGGCCTAGGGGCACAAAAAGTATAAATCTGGCATTGGCATCACCACTACTATCTGTAACTAATAAGGAGTAGAATCTCATAACCGTTACAGTTGTTCTACTCTGAGTATAATTTACCTCCTTAACACAGAAGGTATTTAAGCTGCTTTAAGTGAGAAACTGTGGTTTCCCATGATCATCCTACTCCAATCCCGCTTCATATGTCGAAATAATGGTGCAGATCATTGAAAACGAAGGGAAGAAGAGGCAATGTATTATCCTGATGCCCAAGAAAAACAACAAAGGAGTGAGAGGAGCCTTGGCCATGAGATGCCACATGAAGCAGTTACTGCTTATGTTGATCTGCACTGGCACTCAACAGCACTGGCTGCTATCACAAACAAACTCTTGTGTGCCCAACTATGTCACCTTGCCAACAGTTGACATCCTACATCTCTACAGGTTTCCTTAAAAAATGATTTGAGCCACGAGTGCCCTTAGGTAAAATTACCCTTTAGCTCCATGTATGTGCAAGATGTAGTTTTCTAATAGACTAGTATAATTTCACACACTAAGGTTCAGGCTTCCCTGAGGACAAAATATACTATACATATTGTAAGGCTGCCACGCATACAGGGCCTGCCAGCTTGGTATGCACATTGCCTCTCTTTACAGGAACGCAGAGTACTCTGCATCAGCGTGCTGGGGATAACCTTCATCTGTCATGTGCCATTTTAGCTCTGGGACCAGACCACAGCTGCTACAAAATGTTCTTAATAAAATTCTGACCTACAATATTTTGAAGCGGGGCATAAATTAAACCCTTGGCTATGAGGAATCCTTCCGGCTTGCTAGCCTTAGTAGCTCCTAGTCTACATTACAAGGTTAATTTCACATTTTAATACAGTCACAAACTTTTTAAATTAGTTCAAAAGCTGGAAAAAGGTTTGAGGGTAGCGAGAGAAAAATGAATCTTCACCACCTTTATACCATAGAACTGCTGCTTAATAGCAAATTTAGGGTCGATGATATATCTAGTGGCAAAGAGATAGTTCTATTACATTTTTCAATGGCACTGCGGGCTTTAATATCTGATAATAAAAGTTACTTCTTAAGAACATGGTGATACTTACATGCAGATTCCTTTCCAACAGATATATGTATGATAATATGTTTCAAGAAAAACTCGTTTTGCAAAAGAAAAAAATTATTTGGGGGATTAACTCTGAGGGTTCCTTTTTCAATTTTAACCATATAGGAAAACTGTATGGATTTCTACATAAACTCTCATTGAAGGGCATGTAAGACAATACTGAGTGATTATGCAAAGCCTTTGTCAGGCCTCATTCACACCTAAAATCGAAAATGCAATCGCAAGCGTTTTACATTTTTGTTCGCTTCTCTTTTCCCCCTCCCGTCACTCCACTGCGTGCTGCTTTTCTGGGAAAAGAGCTTTTCTAAGCGCTTTTCCAGAACGGTTTTGTAATTCACTCCCTGACGCAAGTCAGGAAGTGAACTCTTTGACCCAGAAAATAATAAATACAATGTATTTATTCTTAAAAACGCAAACGCATTTGCTGTACAAAGCGATTTTGTGAGCGTTTTGTGTTTTTTTCAAGGATTGTGAATGGATGCTCCAAGTCGCTGCTACGCAATTAGCTCAGTTTTTTTCAATCTTCCTTGCACTGGTTTCAGTATATCTGTCCACCGTGTACTGAATAAGTAGTACAGCAACTCCCATCTGTGGCTCATCCAGTCTCAATTACTCTGTTAGGAGACAGGTGTATGTATCATAGACTCTTTTTTATAGGCTCTTATAAAAGTTGTTTCCTTTATTTGTTGGGGAGTGTTTGTGGAATACCAAAAATAATAACAAGACCCCTTGTAGTGCTCCTTGAATTGAACATTTTTTTGCTCTGCAGTTAACTGCTATTCTGTGTTTTTAGAAAAAGAGAACTAAACCTACGAAACTGCAGCAGGCCGGCTATTGACTACCTTTCTTGTTCTCCCCTCTTTTCTTTTACTTTTCCCTTCCGTTCTTACTCTTTCTCTCTTTCTAGTCTATTGCTACATATTATCCTTCTTCCTTTTTCTTCTTTTGTGTTTTCTCGAGGTGGGATATATCCTAATTGAATTGTACTATTTTGACTTGTTTGGTGTAAGTGGTTCAATGGTTTAAACACATACGTTTACTATATGGAATGTCCCATATTTTCTAGCCAATTGAACGTTACGACTTTAGGTACTTATAGTCCAGATCCGACTCTGGTGCTTATAGTCCAGTCCAGATTCTGCATGGTGGCACTAAGTATGAGCACTATTTATAGATTATATGTGGACTATGTTAGGGTGTTGGTATTAGAGGCTTAGGGCCTGTTTCCACTACCCGCAGATTGGATGCAGAATGAATGCAGAAAAACTGACTCCAATGAATGCCACTAAACACGATTTTTCTGATGAAGATTTTCCCATAGGCATTCATTGGAGTCAGTTTTTCTGCATCCAATCTACGTTTAGTGGAAACAGGCCCTAAGTGCTAGTAACATCCAGTTAGTATTTTTGTGAAATTTCTCCATTGTGTGTGGAAATTGACTGTACCTGTTATTTTCGCATTTCTATGATGTTGTATTATTGTAATGTTTATTGACATGTTGTTCTCTACAATAATAATACTTTTTTTTGTGAGAAAAAGAGAGCTACACATTTCTTGATGCTCCATCAACTGCTCAGAGGCACTGATCTACTTTCAGACCTGGACTGTATACATGACAGCAGAAAACTGATTTGTTGCTATAGAGAATAATACTTATTGGCCCTGATCCAATTCACTTTTTCTCCCAGGAGATAATTTTTCATATTTTTTTATCACAAATTCAATACTTAGCAATTAAAAAAGTGTTAAAAAGTAGGTAAAAGTACATTTCAAACTTGTTTTATCTATTTTTGTTCATGGCGGGAGCTTAAAAGTTATATTAGGATATGGGCCATTGTCACCTATAGCACATGCATACAGTATCTCTTATTGTGCCATTTGGTTTACAGCTGAAGTAGCTACCAGAGAGTACACTCTTTATTTTTGAACTTAGTGGTTGTTGGTGATCAGGGTTACTCTGACAAGTAATCGTGATTCAAATGAGGCTTAATTCGCTCAGGTTTGATGCGGGGACACAAGGGGTTATTTACCCATAATTCCTCCACCCGCCCTGCGTCCCAAACAGCTTGCATGCGTCCTATTGGTCGCGTTGCAATACTCACACCGGCTGGTCAAGCCAGAAGGAGGAAGTGAACTGGTGCGAGGCTTGCAACGTGACCAATAAAACACATGCAAGATGATTGGAACACAGGGCGGACGGCGGGATTATGGGTAAATAACCCCTTGTATCTCCATCGCACACCTGCAGCAATTCAGCCTCATTTGATTCACGGGTAATCATCACTCATGAGAGCAACCTTGCTGGTGATTTTAGCAGGTGACACAGGAACTAAATTGGCAGCAGTCTTCGTGTATAATTATTATTATTATTATTATTATTATTATTAATAAATAGATTTATAAAGTGCCACATGCAAATGTGTAACAAGGTCATCAAAGAACAAGTTGTATTAATTTTATCCATCATCATCAGGGGAAGAATAATTGAATGATGAGTATAAATATTTCAACATTATAATTTTATCAACAGTGGAGGGTAAAGGGCAAAATGTTCCTCCAAAATACGTATTTTATTTAGAGGATTGTTTTCATGCGTAATTACAAAAATCCCATATAGTTTCATGGTTTCTCAAATAAATGTTCTTAGAATGGCCACCTTGTGTGTCTGCCTAAACATTGTTATGTGCAGCCAGTGTCTGAAATGCCTGAAAAATGTAGCATTTATCTGCCTAAACATTTTAAATTGCAGTCCGAGTATGTGAGGCCTGAAACATTGGGCAACTACCTGCCTAAAACATTGTTCTCACAGCCACAATGGAGGCCTTAAAAATTGGGCAATTACTTGCTGCATAAATATTTGAATTTCAGCCTCTGTATGATACAGAAGCCATACAAATTGGGCAATTACCTGACGAATATCTTAATTTTAGCCTCTGTATGAGACAGAGACAATTACCTGCCAAATAAATATCAGAATGTAATCCTCTGCATGAGACAGAGGCCTGAAGTAACTGGCATGCACCAGGGAAACTAATACTATTAATACTTTTGGGGGGAGAAAGCCAATCGAATTAGGACTAAATTACATACTAGATGCCATGCTGGTGGTGGTGCCAGATAGCTGTGCCTATGACCAGGGCAGACATAAGGCCAGAAGTAACAGGCATGCGCCAGGGTAATAATTTTTTTGGGCCTACAACCACCGGAAGTAGGACCAGATTACATACTTGTGCCATGCTGGAGGTTGTGCAAGATAGCTGTGCTTGTGGCCAGGGCAGGCATGAGGCCTGGAGTAGCTAGCATGCACCAGTGTAATAATATCATTTATTTGTTTTGGGTACAGCTAATCTAAGTAGGAACAAATGGCATACTGTGTACCATGCTGGTGGTGGTACAGGATTTCTGTGCCTGTGGCCAGGGCAGGCATGAGGTCTGGAGTAACAGGCATATGCCAGTGTAATAATATATATTTTTGTTTGGGTACAGCCAATTGAAGTATGACCAAATAAGATACTGGGTGCCATGCTGGGGGTGGTGCCGGACAGCTGTGCCTGTGGCCATAGTGGACATGAGGCCTGGTGTAACTACTATCAAACTATTGTTATCAAAGATATTTGCATGATCTTGTTTTTGTTGTGAGCTCATTGTATGTCCTACCTTGTAAGTTAACCCATTTATCTATTGTGGTCGATGTCAATGTCAGTCCTCAAAAGGACTTTTGTGGTCAGGAAGAGTCCTCAAAACAACAATTGGGGGGGGGGGGAGTCCCTAGCTGGGGAACTGCAAGTAGCAGAGCACCTAGGAAGCAGCTACACAGCACAATAATCACATACATCACAAAAACAGCTTAACTCTCTCACTGTCCCTCTGCAGTAGCAGCTCCTCTCCCTACACTGACTAGTGCAGAAGAATGAAAATGGCCGCCAAGAAGCACATGAGAATGGGAACGGGAATCGTTGCTAGCAAATGTGTTCCGTCATCCCTAGCCAGGATTATTGCTTGGCTAAGGTTTTCAAAATTTTTTTTTTGCATTCTCTGATTGGCATTTCAGCCACCCGGACTTGATCCTCACGTCCAGGCTGCTGCTCTGCTGCAGTGCCATGCTTCGGTGCACTCCCGCGAGCGATCGCGGGCGTGCCCCCGTGCAAGCTCTCTTACTAGAGGCTTTAGTCTTTCTGAGAAATAATGAATTTTTTCAATTTTTTTCTTATTAATCCTGTTAAAATGCATTTATAAAAAATAATTCTTAGCAAAATGTACCACCCAAAGAAAGCCTAATTAGTGGCGGAAAAAAATAAGATATAGATCAATAAATTGTGTTAAGTAGTGATAAAGTTATTAGCGAATGAATGGGAGGTGAAAATTGCTCTGATGCATAAGGTGAAAAATCCCCGCGGGCTGAAATGGTTAATAGTTCCAAGTTGACTCTGCATTCTCTGGTTGGTCCAATTCTTCTGAGTTCTATGACTGGGCTACACTTATCTAGTAGTGGTAATGCAATATTTCAGCAGAAATCCAATTTCGTTTTCTGATCATAAATGCCGAATTACGATTAGAATTGTGGAAATTTCATTGAGCATCCCTATTAATATTGATATGTTTGATTTATGCAGTTCACATGCTGCAAAATCAAACATTTATGCTATAATAAATGACTTCTTTATGTGTAGTATCCAGTGCATTGCACAAAAGAACTAGTTTCGAAGAAATATAAAAGTGGTGCTTTAATAATAAAAATGATACTTACACAAATCAATTTTAATGATAAAATGCTACTGTAAAAAAAGAAAGCTTGCAGAAAGTGCATAGAATACGTAAACCAATTTATAATGGCGCTTTTTAAAACGTACAAATATTGAGATATACATATTAAAATACATAGTCTGTGGCAATGTATACAAAAAGATCTTCTATGCATAATGCATAGTTCTAAAGCAACATCATAACTTGGGTCATATCAGACTACTGTGCTGACTGGCAAAAGCCAGTAACCCACTGTATTTAAAGTGGTGATTGTCAGTTTTGTTAGATTACTACTAAGCACCAAGGAATGCATGACAGCGTCAGTAAATCAAGCCTCTAGTGTTCTGTCATATGCCATGCCAGAGGATGATATACCCGCTATTATTTGGAGTACATTTATAAACATTACAGCACTACTGGGTGTTGTTACATGATGCCTGGAGATCAGTCACAGCAGCAGCAGACAGATCAGCAACAGTAAAGAAAACATGTTGTTATTACAGGTTGTAAAAACAAATCTATGCTTTTATTTTGCCTCTAGTGACTTCTGCCTCAGAAATAATTATCAATTCCTCTAGAGGGATCATGGCATCTGTGTTTGCTTTTAATACGGCAATTATACAAGGACAAGACTCTGCATGCCTTCCAAGAAATAATATGGACAGTGACATGAAGGGACACTATCAGAAACATATATTTTACAATATCTAAGTGATTTTATGTACAGCATTATGTTTTTTTGACTCTAGATTGGTCTGTAATCGGCTTCAGAAGTTCAGACGTAACCTATTAGTATTCTGTAAATGGCTTTATTAGGAAAAAGCGTGCAATATGGATTATTGCAGAATAAGTTGTCCAGTCTTCTTGACTAGACTAGATTTCTGAACCAGGAGACAAGAAGGGACAGCTCTACATCACAAATGATGAGCAAATATGTTTTTGTTTGGTTCAAAGGCATTTAGGCTAAATAAGTTAAAATGTTTAGGTATTGGAAAGCATCAAATTCAGACATGGTTGAAGTCAATGGTGAAAAAGATGAGGGTCATTTGTCCTGTCTTCAGAAAAGGAATTGAAAGTCCACCAAATGCTTGATGAACCATAAAAAAAAATGGGTGAAGGAAAATGTGCAACACAGTGGGAAGTACCTTTTAACGTGGCGTGAAGGACATCATGAGAAACACAAATCAATCAATTTATGGTCCCATAATGCTGTGCATACTGTTATGGAATCAATATAGCTGCTAATACTCTATACAATTTCACTGTACAGTCCTTGTACAATCTTATCTACCTCTATGTGCTGTAATGGTGGTCAAACACTTATAGATTTGCAGCAGATTTGACCCTCATAGATTCTTGTCAGATGCCTGTCAGGTCGAATCTGACAGGAATCTATCTGATGTGTGCCACACACTAGGAACAGATTTCCAATAGTTTTCAGAATGAAATCTATTGAAAATCAATCGAAATGCATTATTGCACCATTCGATCCAATACAACTCTATGGGCCATCGATCTGCTGCCAGCAGCCGATCGACCTAGGTTTTACACTCGGACCGATGGAGCAAATCGATCAAATTCATCTAGAAATCGATCATTCATGCTTCCTGCTGCATCGACTTCTAGCCGATTCGATCAGGGCGGTCGAATCGCCTGTCGATCGATGGCTGAAATCGACCAGTGTATGGGCCTCTTAAGGACCTGAGTATGAAGTGGAAAAGATTTTAGACTCACGTATTGTGCAGAACGCAGTGCAGTATTTAGTTCACTGGAAGGGTTATGGCATTGAGGAAAGAACATGGGTACCTGATTGCCGCATGCATGCGGATGAATTAAAGAGGGAGTTCAACGCCCTACATACTGAGAAACCGGGTAGGAGCTGTCCGGAGTCCACTGCTCAGGGGGGGTACTGTGAGAAAACGCGGAAAAGCTGCCGTGTGTGCTCGGAACAAGGCGGCTGAGTCCGCCTTCAACGCGGCGGTTTGCAAGCGTGGGCCTTCATCTGATAGTATGGCTAAATGCGGAGAAACCGCCGCATGCTCTGATAGCGGTGCGACTGGTTCCGCGTCCAGCACGGCGGGTGGTTCACAACACATGTCTGGTGTGGCTTGGACTGATAGTCCACACAGGTTCAGAAGGACGCGCGCGAGCTGAGAGGCAGAACTTTTATGACAGCCAGAAGGGAGTTAGCTGACCAAGACGGTCAGCTGACGCTGCAACCAGTTCCCATTGGTCCAGCACTTAGGGGAGGCGCTGGATAGCGCTGTACTATATATACTGGGTGCTGGTCATTCGCTGGTTGTCTGCCATTGCAATCACTACGTGGAAGCACTCAGACCTTTTGTCAGAATCTGTGTTGTTATTCTAGACTAGTTCCAGGGTGTTGATGATCACGGACCTCACACCTAAGCCTAGGGACTTGTATTACCGTTCTGTTATACTTCAGACTAGTTCCAGGGTGTTGATGGTCAAGGACCTCACACCTAAGTCTAGGAATCTGTATTACCATTCTGTTATACTTCAGACTAGTTCCAGGGTGTTGATGATCAAGGACCTCACACCTAAGTCTAGGAATCTGTATTACCATTCTGTTATACTTCAGACTAGTTCCAGGGTGTTGATGATCAAGGACCTCACACCTAAGTCTAGGAATCTGTATTACCATTCTGTTATACTTCAGACTAGTTCCAGGGTGTTGATGATCACGGAGCTCACACCCAAGACTAGGCATTGTTTATTATCTGTTATGACTTTCTGCTTTCCTGACCACTCTTATGATCACTGATTCGGTACCTCGCTATTTCTGATACTCTATTGCCAAACCCTGCTTGCCTTAGGATTACCGAATCAGTCTCCTGTATTTGTACTTTGTCTGTCCGTGTGTTGCCGACCTGGCTTGTCCGACCTCGAGAACTATCTCCTCAGTTAAGAGATAGTTCACAGATCAGTCAGTGACATCCTGCCTTGGTGTCACTCACGGTCTGGGCCTTCCTACCCCTAGCCTGGCTCCTCCCTGCGGGAGAGTCCCGGGTTACTGGAAGGTACTTGTTTTGCAGGACAGTATTGTCTACTGCCCTGAAACCTGTTCTCCAGATATTGTCCTCAAAGTATTACTATTGCACCAGAATCAGAATCAGAATCAGAATCTTTTATTTAGCCAAGCACGACTGGGCCGTGCACGGAATTGGGTTTGGCAAGTACAGGGCTAGGTGAGAACAAGCAGGACATAACGATACATATATGTAAGCAGACAGACAATATAAAGGGTACAGTTACAGCATTTAAACACATTTGAACACGTATATATATGAAGTGTGCAGCCATACGGTCAGGCTGGGTGCTACTAGACACCACTTGTCGTGGTAGGATGAGGAGGGATCTAAGAGTTCAGATAGTTCACGGCTGAGGGGAAGAAACTGTTCCTGTGTCTTGTGGTCCTGGTGTAGATAGATCGGAATCTCCGGCCTAGGGGGAGCTTACTAAAGAAGCGGAAACCTGGGTGGGACGGGTCATTAGCGATTTTTTGAGCTCTGGAGCGCAGTCTAGAGTTGAAGATCTGGGCGAGAGAGGGGAGTGGTTTCCCGATGATTCTCTCCGCTGATCTGATGACCCTCTGCAGTTTGTGTCTGTCGCTGGCGGAGGATCCAGCATACCAGACCAGGATGGAGGAGCAAAGGACAGATTCAATTGTGGCAGTGTAGAAGCTCGACAGAAGCTCGTGGGCCATACCGAACTTCTTTAGTTGGCGTAGGAAAAATAGCCTCTGCTGGGCTTTTTTCTGGGTTGAGGTAGTGTTGGTTTTCCACGTCAGGTCCTTAGAGATTGTCGTGCCAAGGAGGCGTGCACAGGGGACGTTCTCAACTGCCGTGCCGTCAATGCTGATCGGGGGTGGGGTGGTGGCGTGTTTCCTAAAATCGACAATCATCTCAACCGTTTTTGTAGTGTTCAGGACCAGCCCGTTCTCCCTACACCAATGGCAAATTCTGTCAATCTGGTGGCGATACTCCTGCTCATCATTTCCAGAGATGAGGCCAACGATGGTGGTGTCGTCAGCGAACTTGAGGATTTTGACGGAGTCTGCGGTGGACCTGCAATTGTTAGTGTATAGGGAGAATAAGAACGGCGACAGTACGCAACCTTGGGGGGCCCCTGTATTGGTGGTCCTTGGTTGGGAGATGATAGTGTCCAGCTTGACGGCTTGGGATCTATTACTTAGGAAGTCCGTGATCCAGAGGCAGAGGGTGGGGTGGACTCCGAGGGCAGCAAGATTTTCTTGAAGTATTAGGGGGCTGATGGTGTTAAACGCCGAGCTAAAGTCGAGTAGAAGGATCCTGGCGTATGAGTCAGGTCTGTCCAGGTGTTCATTTACAAGCTCCAGGCAGATATTTATGGCGTCGTCAGTAGACCTGTTTGCTCTATATGCAAGCTGAAACGGGTCCAGCAGGGATTCGGTCGATTGCTTGAGGAAAGGCAAAACCAAGCTTTCAAAGGCTTTCATGATGACCGAGGTGAGAGCCACTGGCCTGAAATTGTTGAGGTCTGAGACGCCCTGTTTTTTGGGGACCGGGATGATTGTGGACCTCTTGAAGCAAGCAGGGACCATGCCTTCCTGGATGGACTAGGTGAAGATGGATGAGAGAATGGGAGCAAGCTGCTGTGCGCAGGTTTTCAGACAGGCTGGTGACACTCCATCTGGGCCTGAGGCTTTTCTTGCATTAATCCTTGACAGGTGTTTCCTGACGTCATCCTCATACACCTCAAGGGGGGTGGGCTTGGATGTGGGGGTTCTAAGTCAGAGGAGGTGGCCGGAGGCTCTGGGGACTCAGGTGTCCAGAGGTTAGTAATATATCTGATTATCGGTGATACTGCAAATCATCAATAATCAGGTATATCTGCATTTTTGGTGATACTGCAGATCACCAATAATCAGACCCTCTCTGTGTTACACCGATCGTTACAGAACGGCAGACCAAACACAAATGGACGCGCTCACCAGCCGTCTGAGCACACTTACCACTTCGGTGGATAACATCAACCAAGTGCTGGGTAGCCACCAGACGTTAATAGACGCCCTGTCTGGATCCGTACAAACCCTCCAGACGGCTGTGGATGAAGTGCGATCCCCTCCTAGCACAGACATACGTATGCCTGTACCCGAAAGATTTTCTGGTCACAGATCTGACTTCCGAAATTTTAGAAGTAGAGTGTTATCATACTTTGAGTTAAGACCTAAGTCTTCAGGCACTATGGCCCAAAGGGTTACATTTATTAAAACTTTATTATCTGGCGATTCCCAGACCTGGGCGTACAGTCTTCCCATCGGTCACCCGGCCCTGGCCTCTGTAGAAGATTTTTTTAAAGCTATGGCTGTAATTTACGACGACCCAGACATTGTCCCGACTTCTGAGCGGAAGCTCAAACTTTTGCGTCAAGGCAAGGGTCCGGTTGAAGATTATGCTGCTGAATTTAGGAGATGGTCGGTATCGGCCAGGTGGGATACTTTTGCCCTTGTTTTTTATCGGGGTTGTCAGACGAGGTCTCTGATCTTATGTTAAGTCAGCCTGAACCCAAATTCATCGATGAGGCCATTTCATCGGCCATCAGGATAGATCGCCGGCTGCGCTATCAGAGGCAGACCCGAGGTAAAAACCACGTGAGTGGTGTCCCATGCCGCGCCTCCAGTAACTCCACCTCCACCCGCGTCACCTC
Organism: Hyperolius riggenbachi; assembly: GCF_040937935.1. Classification (NCBI taxonomy): domain Eukaryota; kingdom Metazoa; phylum Chordata; class Amphibia; order Anura; family Hyperoliidae; genus Hyperolius; species Hyperolius riggenbachi. The sequence continues at coordinate 131,913,666 of NC_090650.1, read as the reverse complement.
CCCCTGAGCCAATGCAGATTGGTCGGTCTAAATTGTCTCAGGTGGAGCGGAAACGCAGAATATCAGAGCAGCTCTGTCTGTATTGTACAGAGGGGGGTCATAGAGTGCAGAATTGCCCTAAGAAATCGGGAAACGCTACTGCCTAGGTGTAGTTGGGGGTAATACCCTAGGCGTACAATTTTTACCCCTAGATGATAAACGTTTGCTTCTTCCTTGTACTGTTTCGTGGGAAGATAGGTCTGAAGTCACTGAAGCCTTCATTGACTCAGGTTAAGCGGCTAATTTTATGGATTACGAATTTGCTAAAAGATTGGAATTCCGCTCACCCCGGTTAAACCACCGATTCAAGTTACTGCAGTAGATGATTCTCCTCTGCAGGGTAACAGTCCTCTGTCGCAGACTCCAGAGGTGGGAGTCACTATTGGGGTGTTGCATAGAGAAGATTTGCATTTTTTTGTGTTACGTATGACAACCTCCACGATCATCCTTGGCATGCCATGGTTACAACTTCACGCACCTCAGATTAATTGGGCTACTGGTCAGATAACTAGCTGGTCTTCCCATTGCTTTCATCATTGTTTAGCGAAGGTAACCTTGGGTGAGACCAAGATTCACGTGGAGGGATTGCCAGATCAATATTCTGAATTTGCGGACGTATTTTGTCCTAAGCCAGCCGATAAACTTCCTCCACACCGCCCTTTCGATTGTCCTATCGATCTCCGGTCTGGTTGTATGCCCCCTAGAGGTCATCTCTACAATTTGTCTGGGCCTGAAAAATTGGCCATGCAGTAATATATCCGTGAAAACTTAGCTAAAGGGTTCATTCGCCCTTCCCGGTCGCCTGCTGGAGCAGGGGTTTTTTTTGTAAAGAAAAAAGATGGAGGCCTTCGGCCGTGCATTGATTATCGGGGCCTGAATAAAATCACAGTAAAGAATCGCTATCCATTACCTTTGATAGACGACTTATTTACTCAGGTCACCAATGCTAAGATTTTTTCAAAATTGGATTTGCGGGGTGCATACAACCTGGTGCGGATCAGAAAGGGCAATGAGTGGAAGACGGCCTTTAACACACCCGATGGGCTTTACGAGTACCTGGTGATGCCCTTCGGGTTGTGTAACGCCCCGGCTGTCTTTCAGGAACTCATTAATGAGGTGTTCAGAGAGGTTTTGGGCAAATTTGTCCTTGTATATCTGGATGATATACTAATCTTCTCAGCTAATGTCTCAGAGCATAGGGATCATGTCAGGTTTGTGTTGCATAAACTAAGACAAAACATGTTATATGCCAAGTTGAAGAAATGCATTTTTGAGGTAACATCTGTCGCCTTTCTGGGGTACATAATTTCTACCTCGGGCCTTTCTATGGACCCTGCCAAAGTCTCTGCTGTTTTGGAGTGGCCTCATCCAGTGGGACTGAAGGCTCTCCAGAGATTTTTAGGGTTCGCTAATTACTATAGAAGGTTCATAAAGGGGTACTCCTCAGTCATCACACCCCTCACCAGCCTTACAAAGAAAGGGGCAGATACTTACCACTGGTCCCCCGAGGCTCTTACTGCTTTCTCCACCCTGAAAGAATTGCTTTGTACTGCACCCATTTTGAGACATGTCGATATCTCTTATCCCTTTATAGTAGAGGTTGATGCCTCAGAAGTCGGGGTAGGGGCTGTGCTGTCTCAGCGTTCTGGGTTGCAGGGAAGGTTACATCCATGCGCCTATTTTTCCCGTAGATTTTCACCCTCCGAGAAAAACTACGATATAGGCAACAGGGAGCTCCTGGCCATTAAATTGGCCTTTGAAGAATGGCGTCATTGGCTAGAAGGAGCAGAACATACGATTAGTTTACACTAATCACAAAAATTTGGAATACATCGAGGGGGCTAAGAGATTGAGTCCCCGACAGGCTCGGTGGTCACTGTTTTTCTCGAGATTCAGATTTATAATTACGTATACCCCGGGTAGTAAAAACATTAAAGCAGATGCTTTATCCAGATGTTTTGAACCAGAGACAGCACAGCCCTCAGACCCAGAGACTATTCTCCCACAGAAAGTGGTGTTGGCAGCCACAGAGACATGGAGGAACTGGACTGAAACTTTAAGTCCCTTCCAGCAGGATGTCCCTGAAGGAAAGCCTGAAGGGGTCATGTTTGTACCATTGCCATTTCACCTCCAGATATTGCAGATGTTCCATTCCCACAAAAATGCGGGACACCCTGGTGCCACCAGAACACAGGACCTTGTTGCTAGGTGTGCATGGTGGCCTTCATTGGCAACTGACTGCAAGGAGTATGTGAGAGAATGTGCAGTGTGTGCAAGAAGTAAACCCTCCCGTCAGGCACCTGTGGGAACATTGCAGCCTTTACTCACCCCGAGTGAACCATGGACCCATTTGTCCATGGATTTTGTGGGTGAACTCCCGAAGTCTGAGGGCATGTCGGTCATTTGGGTGGTAGTCGACAGATTCAGTAAAATGGCCCATTTCGTGCCCCTGAAAGGACTCCCCTCGGCCCAGGAGTTGGCCGATCTCTTCATCCTGCATATCTTCCGGCTACATGGCATTCCGGAAAATACAGTGTCAGATCGGGGAGTCCAATTTGTTTCTAAATTTTGGAGGGCATTCTGTCATCAGTTGGGCATGGAACTGTCATTTTCTTCAGGCTACCACCCACAGACCAATGGTCAGACCGAGAGAATAAATCAATCTCTGGAACAGTTTCTAAGGTGTTATATTGCAGATGCACAAAATGATTGGGTCAAGTTCTTGCCGTTTGCAGAATTTGCACACAATAATTTGAAAAGCTCTTCTTCTGTATTCTCTCCATTCCAGGTGGTAACAGGAAGGTTGCCTAGGTTCTCCCCATTGCCAGTAGCTTCCATTCCGTTTCCAGATTTGGAGGCTTGGCAAAAGTCATTTAAGAACATTTGGGGAATTGTGAAAAGGAATCTAGAGAAGGCTTTTCAGAGTCAGAAAGAACAAGCTGACAAGAAACGTTCCATAGAGTGGAAGTTCCGGCCAGGAGATTTGGTCTGGGTGTCCACTCGTCATTTGGCTTTGAAACAGCCTTCACCCAAGTTGGGACCCAGATTTGTGGGTCCTTTCCCAGTAACCAGGAAAATCAACAAGGTGACTTATACCATTGACCTTCCTGCCAGCATGCGTGGTGTGAGATTGTTCCATGTATCCCTGCTTAAGCCAGCAGTGCATATCGATTCCACTCCTCCTCCCCCTGTGATGGTGGATGACCAACCTGAGTATGAAGTGGAAAAGATTTTAGACTCACGTATTGTACAGAACTCAGTGCAGTATTTAGTTCACTGGAAGGGTTATGGCATTGAGGAAAGAACATGGGTACCTGATTGCCGCATGCATGCGGATGAATTAAAGAAGGAGTTCAACGCCCTACATCCTGAGAAACTGGGTAGGAGCTGTCCGGAGTCCACTCCCCAGGGGGGGTACTGTGAGAAAACGCGGAAAAGCTGCCGCGTGTGCTCGGAACAAGGCGGCTGAGTCCGCGTTCAACGCGGCGGTTTGCAAGCGTGGGCCTTCATCTGATAGTATGGCTAAATGCGGAGAAACCGCCGCATGCTCTGATAGCGTTGCAACTGGTTCCGCGTCCAGCGCGGCGGGTGGTTCACAACACATGTCTGGTGTGGCTGGGACTGATAGTCCACACAGGTTCAGAAGGACGCGCGCGCGCTGAGAGGCAGAACTTTTATGACAGCCAGAAGGGAGTCAGCTAACCAAGCCGGTCAGCTGACGCTGCAACCAGTTCCCATTGGTCCAGCACTTAGGGGAGGCGCTGGATAGCGCTGTACTATATATACTGGGTGCTGGTCATTCGCTGGTTGTCTGCCGTTGCGATCACTACGTGGAAGCACTCAGACCTTTTGTCAGAATCTGTGTTGTTATTCTGTTATACTTTAGACTAGTTCCAGGGTGTTGATGATCACGGACCTCACACCTAAGCCTAGGGACTTGTATTACCATTCTGTTATACCTCAGACTAGTTCCAGGGTGTTGATGATCAAGGACCTCACACCTAAGTCTAGGAATCTGTATTACCATTTTGTTATACTTCAGACTAGTTCCAAGGTGTTGATGATCACGGAGCTCACACCCAAGACTAGGCATTGTTTATTATCTGTTATGACTTTCTGCTTTCCTGACCACTCTTCTGATCACTGATTCGGTACCTCGCTATTTCTGATACTCTGTTGCCAAACCCTGCTTGCCTTAGGATTACAGAATCAGTCTCCTGTCTTTGTACTTTGTCTGTCCGTGTGTTGCCGACCTGGCTTGTCCGACCTCGAGAACTATCTCCTCAGTTAAGAGATAGTTCACAGATCAGTCAGTAACATCCTGCCTTGGTGTCACTCACGGTCTGGGCCTTCCTACCCCTAGCCTGGCTCCTCCCTGCGGGAGAGTCCCAGGTTACTGGAAGGTACTTGTTTTGCAGGACAGTATTGTCTACTGCCCTGAAACCTGTTCTACCGATATTGTCCTCAAAGTATTACTGTTGCACCAAACACTTATATCACTCAGGTGTCCAGAGGTTAGTAATATATCTGATTATCGGTGATACTGCAGATCATCAATAATCAGGTATATCTGCATTTTTGGTGATACTGCAGATCACCAATAATCAGACCCTCTCTGTGTTACACCGATCGTTACACCCTTATACAATATAGATTTGGTAAGAATCAATCAAGACTTTTTTGGGTAAATGTAAGTGTTATAGATTCCTTGAACTACATAATATTCTATTTCCTAGAGAATGACAGTTGTATAACCTCATACATTGGATAGTGCTATAAACAGGGGCGTCTCTAGCCATTTTGTCACTCCAGGCGAGAAAACCTGTGGCGCCCCCCGCCCCCTGATGAAAATAATCGTTACGCAGCAATGTTTAACCGTAAAATAATCGTAGCACAGCAATACATGCAATTATTTGGAGAAGATAAGATTTAACAGATGCTAACAGTGATTATTAAATTAATGAGAAAATTATGCCATAAATCTATAAAAAGGTATACATTTTATTATGAACATATCTAATAGGAACAATAAAAAACCCATGAGATGGCCATCTCCTCACATGGACCCCGCACTCATACCACTAACACACACTGGCCAGACAATGATGTGAGCTCGTTTGCTTAGCAAAAACTGTCCAGAGTGGAAGCGACAGATGAAAGGGCAAAGATCAAGACAGTGAACTGCCCAAAGTTCAAGCGACAGTTATGGAAGCATTCCGATGTAAAGCAGCAAGATTCTTAAATGGTCAACCCAAGCAACAAGCCAGCGGTGATGGAAGCAGCAACAGCATAGCAATATTTCACCATAAGGTAAAAGTAATGCGGCAATGATTCACTTAAAATAATCATAATGCGGCAATCTTTCACCAGAAAATAACCATAACGCAGCAATGATTCACCAGGAAATAATCATAATGTGGCCAGCATTCACCAGGAAATAATCGTAATGTGGGCAGCGTTCACCAGAAAATAATCGTAATGTGGCCAGCGTTCACCAGGAAATAATCGTAATGTGGCCATCGTTCACCAGGAAATAATCGTATGTGGCCAGCATTCACCAGGAAAGAATCGTATTGCTATATGCCTATATATATATTATTTAATATCCATCCCAGCCACTGCCTGCCAAGTGATATGGGCGGGGAGGGGGGATTAGGGCCAGCCAGGGGGGCATATAAAAAAATTATCAAAAGCAGCAGAGGGCACTCACTGTGAGGTGTCGCCTCTGTCGCCTCTGCAGATAGTTTGTGCTGCGCAGTACTGTAGCCAGCCGGCGGTAGCACTGGTCACACGGTGCCTTCAAGCACGAGTGACAGGCGGGGGGCGGAGTTAGGGACGGCGCCGACGTGTAAACAAGCTAGCGGGCGGCGGCCGCTTGCTCTGCGCAGAGAGGGAGGGGGAGTGGACCAGTAGGCGGCGGCACCGCACATATAAACTAATGTGCGTGCTGCTCGCTCTGAAAGGAGGAGAGGAAGGTGGCGGACCAGTAGGTGGTGCCGGGCACAGGCTGAGCTGCCTGTCACAGCCGGCGCCGACCTGAAAGCAAAAAATAAAAAAAAAACACACGCACAGAGCGGCGAGAGAGCACCCACTTCCACCCACAGCGCTATAGGCAAAAATATATAGTTGCCTAGTGACACAGACGCCCCTGGCTATAAATATACTCAAAAAAGATAGTACAGTAAGATTGATTAGTGCATGGCCAGTAAAAGAGCGCTAACATCACCACCGTATGTTGGAAGCACATATTTTGCTATTTAAGTCATTATTTAAAAAGAAAAAAAAGATAACATAAGGAGAAACCTAAAATACATTTTTTAAAGACGTGTTCTAAATTAAAATTGTAGTCTGAGCAACAGCTGAGTGAGTTTATCCAATGGTATTAACCATGCATTGGTGTGCAACATCCAAAGCCCTAATCTCTTTATCATATACTAGCTGATTGCCCGGCGTTGCCCGGGTATGTATTTGACTGGTGTTGGCTCCGCCCACTTTCTAACCCTAACGCACAAACACTCAATGACCAAGTTTGTGAGCTTTGAGGTCCTTGGTATCAATAATTTGTATATTCCCATAGAAATTAAACAAATCAGATTGGCTGTTTGTGGCTTCACCCCCTCTCCAGCATTTGAACACCAGTCACCCAATGACCAACTGTAGCAGGTTTGAGGCATCTGCTATTAACAGTGTAAAAATGGCAGCAATTTAAATATTCCACTTGAATATCAACAGGCGAATTTTGATTGGCTCCACCCACTTCCCTGAATATTAATCTGGCCAAAGTTTGGGAACCCTGCCATAAACAGTGTAAGAATGGCTGCAGTTTACATTTTCCCAGTGAAATTTGTTTTTGGCTCCGCCCACTGTTTGTAACTTGGACACACAGTCATTCAGTGACCAAGTTTGTGAGCTTTCGGGTCCTTGGCATCAATGATTTGTATTTTCCCATGAAATGAAGCAAATCTGACACACTGTTTGTGGCTCTGTCTCCTTTTCTGAATTTGAACCCCAGTGACCCAATTACCAACTGTACCAGGTTTGAGGCTTGTGCCATTAACAGTGCAAGAATGGCAGCAATTTTAATATTCTCCTTGAAAAGTGACATGTAATTTTGGATTGGCATTTTTAAGCTTCAGACCCTTTTCTGAAGATTAATCCCAGTCACCCAGTAACCAGCTGTGCAAAGTTTGAAAACCCTGCCATTAACCGTGAAGAAGGGCTGCAGTTTACAATTTCCCAGAAAAATCTGTTTTTAACTCCACCCACTTTTTTTAACCTTGACACACAGTCACTCAATGACCAAGTTTGTGAGCTTTTGGGTTCCTGGCATCAAAATTGTGTGACTGGAAGCAGTTTATCCAGCAAAGAAATCTGGATGTTTGTGGCTCCACCCCTTTACTGAATTTGAACCCCAGACACTTAACAACCAACTGTACCAGGTTTGAGGCCTCTGCCATTAACAGTGTAAGAATGACTGCAGTTTCAATATTCCCCTTGAAAATCAATAGGTGAATTTTGATTGGCTACTGTAGGCTCCACCCACTTTCCTGAATATTAGTCACAGTCATCCAGTGACCAACTGTGTCACCCACCCACCCAGTTTGAGAACCCTGCCAATAACAGAATGGCTGAAATCAATCTAACAAATATGATTGGCTGTTTGTGGCTCCACCCCTTTAGTGAATTTGGACCCCAATCACCCAATGACTGACTGTATCAGGTTTGAGGCCTCTGCCATTAACAGTGTAAGAATGGTAACAATGTGAATATTACCCTTGAAAATCAATAGGTACATTTTGATTGGCTGTTGTAGGCTCCACGTACATTTCTGAATATTCATCCCAGTCACCCAGTGGCCAATTGTGTCAAGTTTGGGAACCCTGCCATGTTAAAAATTTAGTTGTTGGCACCGCCCACTTTTTCTAACCTTGACATACAGTCACTCAATTATAAGTTTATCAGCTTTGGGGTCCTTGGTATCAATACTTTAAATATTCCCATTTAAAAATAAACAAATCTGGCTGTTTGAGGTTCCACCCCCTTTCTAAATTTGAACCCCAGTCACCCAGTGACCAATTGTACCAGGTTTGAGGCATCTGCTATTAACAGTATAAGAGAATGGTAGCAGCTTAAATATTCCCTTTGAAAATCAAAAGGTGAATTTTGATTGGCTGTTGTAGGCTCCACCCACCTTCCAAAATCTTAATCTCATTCACCCAGTGACCAACTGTGCAAAGTTTGAGAGCCCTGCCATTAACGATGTAAGAATGGCTGCAGTTTATATTTTCTCAGGGAAATGTGTATTTGTCCCCGCCCACTTTTTGTAACCTTGACACACAGTCACTCAATGACCAAGTTTGTGAGCTTTCAGGTTCCTGGCATCAAAAATGTGTGAATGGAAGCAGTTTATCCACCAAGGAAATCTGATTGGCTGTTTGTGGCCCTGCCCCTTTAGTGAATTTGGACCCCAGTCACCAAATGACCGACTGTAGCAAGTTCGAAGCCTCTGCCATTAAAAGTGTAAGAATAGCAGCAGTTTAAATATTCCCCTTGAAAATCAATAGGTGGATTTTGATTGGCTGTTGTAGGCTCCACCCACTTTCTTGAATCTTAATTGCATTCACCCAGTGACCAACTGTGGCAAGTTTGAGAACCCTGCAATTAACAGTCTAAGAATGGCTGCAGTTTACATTTTCCCATGTAAAATGAATGGCTGAAATTTGATTCGCTGTTTTATGCTCCGCCCACTTTTCCTGGATTTGTAACCTCAGTCACCAAGTGACCAACTGTGCCAAGTGTGGGGACTCTGGCTTGATTACTGTGAGAATGGCAGCCTTTTACATTTTTTCCATTGACTTGAATGGGTGAAATCTGATTTGCTGTTTGTAGCTCCGCCCACATGTGCAGGGGGGACGCGAGACCCCCAGAACATATCATCCCAGGTAGTAAGGGATCTTGTATACCAAGTTTCGTTCAAATCGGTCAAGCCGTTTTCGAGTGATCGCGGCACATGCACACACATACACACATACATACTGTACATACATACATCCGATTTTATATATATAGATATGGAGAGAGAGGTCGGACATTATTCTGGTCCCTGCACCTGTTCTTCATGGTTATTGTTATGTTTCTTATGGACATGTATTTTAATGATATGTTTTGAACATAATGAGAAATGTATTTATGTATCATTTTTATGTCATAATAGGTTTTTCTGAAAATGTAGCGGCTATACCTAATTCCTTTACTTTTTATGTTATTGACTCTAAGTCACCTGAAGAAGCTAGCAGTAAATCTCATGAAAAATAGATAAAGTGGAGTTCCACTCAATGGTCCATAAAAATATATACACCTTTATTGAAACAGTAAAAAACAGCACAACGTGTTTGCTAATATGTTTCGGACAAATACTGGTCCTTAGTCATAGCATAAATCTTATGAAACACGTTGTTTTTGAGCTTCAATAAATTGGTCTTTTCAGCTTGAAATTGATGTGATTATTGGAAGTAAGTCCATCACTTTTCTTCTTTTTAAACTGGTCTCACTAATTTTTGAGAAACCTCCTACGCGTATTCCATTGATACTCACCCTTGATGGTAGAGTTAGTATTTTTATCCTGTTATTTGACTGTGACTAGAGAGAAGACTCGAGGAACCCTAGTGGCCAGGTGGGTTGTCGCCTACAGGTGACCCTTTCTTGTACGTACTTCTCCCGATAGTTTATTTTGATTACGATTGGCAACACACTAAGTTGGCTCCTGGCTTGTTTTGTCTTTCAATCTTCAGGACGGAAGGTACACGCTCTTACCATCTCCAAGTTAAGATGAGGAAGTCGGAAAATGTTCTATTTCTTAATTTCAAAGATTATGTCAAGTGTTTAAAAAAATATTTTTTTAATTCATCATGTATAGAGTTTTATCCTGTTTAAAAAAAAAAGTAAACAATATCTTAAGAAGATTTGCTCTGTTTTCTGTTTATCTATAAGTTTCTTTAAAAATAGTCTAGATATCTGAGGAACAGCTTCATCCCTTTTAATTTGCTTTCATTTTTCTGTAACAGTCACAGGGCTACATGGCTGAGAGAGCTGTCAGGCCCTATTGTCCCTATAGTCTGGATAATATAGATTTTCTCCCCATGTAAATCCCATACCTGTCACATGTTGCCATTTTTTATATCTCTGATTACTTGGATGGGAGGAGATGGGATACAGACAAGGACTACTGCATGCACTACTGAGATTTCTTCCTCACCGTTTTTTCAATGATTAATGCCATGACAATTTTTTTTCTTTAATGACCTGTGGTGTATATTTATCTATTGTCACATCTGACTTTATGCAAATGACGTGCCTTAGTGACAAATGTTCTGCATATGTAATGTAAAGAAAAGGTATGGCCTATATTTTACGACTGACACATAACGCTGTACTTGTGATATGTTCAAATCACATGCATCATTTGTGTCAGTGACAAGATGAACATGATCTGCCGTAACAAGTCATCTACATGAACAGGACCTTAATCTATTTAAGCAATGGATACACTTTCTTCTTTCATATTCTTCTTTGGTCATTAATTTATGGAAAACTTTGATTCATTATACACAATATAAATCTAATCTGGAGAATAAAACTAAAGTGAAATATATTGTAATCTGGCAATCTATGATATATACAATATACAGTGGCTTGCAAAAGTATTCGCCCCCCTTGAAGTTTTCCACATTTTGTCACATTACTGCCACAAACATGAATCAATTTTATTGGAATTCCATGTGAAAGACCAGCACAAAGTGGTGTACACGTGAGAAGTGGAACGAAAATTATACATGATTCCAAACATTTTTTACAAATCATTAACTGCAAAGTGGAGTGTGCATAATTATTCGGCCCCCTTTGGTCTGAGTGCAGTCAATTGCCCATAGACATTGCCTGATGAGTGCTAATGACTAAATAGAGTGCACCTATGTGTAATCTAATTTCAGTACAAATACAGCTGCTCTGTGACGGCCTCAGAGGTTGTCTAAGAGAATCTTGGGAGCAACACCACCATGAAATCCAAAGAACACACAAGACAGGTCAGGGATCAAGTTATTGAGAAATTTAAAGCAGGCTTAGGCTACAAAAAGATTTCCAAAGCCTTGAACATTCCACGGAGCACTGTTCAAGCGATTATTCAGAAATGGAAGGAGTATGGCACAACTGTAAACCTACCAAGACAAGGCCATCCACCTAAACTCGCAGGCCGAACAAGGAGAGCGCTGATCAGAAATGCAGTCAAGAGGCCCATGGTGACTCTGGACGAGCTGCACCTGAGACAATTATTAGTTTTGCACTGCACAAAGTTGGCTCTTATGGAATAGTGACAAGAAGAAAGCCATTGTTAACAGAAAAGCATAAGAAGTCCCGTTTGCAGTTTGCCACAAGCCATGTGGGGGACACAGCAAACATGTGAAAGAAGGTGCTCTGGTCAGATGAGACCAAAATGGAACTTTTTGGCCAAAATGCAAAACGCTATGTGTGGCAGAAAACTAGCACTGCACATCACTCAGAACACACCATACCAACTGTCAAATATGGTGGTGGCAGCATCATGCTCTGGGGTTGCGTCTCTTCAGCAGGGACAGGGAACCTTGTCAAAGTTGATAGGAAGATGGATGGAGCCAAATACAGGGCAATCTTGGAAGAAAACCTCTTGGAGTCTGCAAAAGACTTGAGACTGGGGCGGAGGTTAACCTTCCAGCAGGACAACAACTCTAAACATAAAGCCAGGGCAACAATGGAATGGTTTAAAACAAAACATATCCAGTGTCAGAATGGCCCAGTCAAAGTCCAGATCTAAATTAAATCGAGAATCTGTGGCAAGATCTGAAAACTACTGTTCACAAACGCTGGCCATTTAATCTGACTGAGCTGGAGCTGTTTTGCAAAGAAGAATGGGCAAGGATTTCAGTCTCTAGATGTGCAAAGCTGGTAGAGACATACCCTTAAAGACTGGCAGCTGTAATTGCAGCAAAAGGTGGTTCTAAAAAGTATTGACTCAGGGGGCCGAATAATTACGCACACCCCACTTTGCAGTTATTTATTTGTAAAAAATGTTTGGAATCACATATGATTTTCGTTCCACTTCTCAAGAGTACACCACTTTGTATTGGTCTTTCATGGGGAATTCCAATAAAATTGATTCATGTTTGTGGCAGTAATGTAACAAAATGTGGAAAACTTCAGGGTTGCCGAATACTTTTGCAAGCCACTGTATATATACAGTGATGTGAAAAACTATTTGCCCCCTTCCTGATTTCTTATTCTTTTGCATGTTTGTGACACTTAAATGTTTCTGCTCATTAAAAACCGTTAACTATTAGTCAAAGATAACATAATTGAACAGAAAATGCAGTTTTAAATGATGGTTTTTGTTATTTAGTGAGAAAAAAACCTCCAAATCTACATGGCCCTGTGTGAAAAAGTGATTCCCCCCTTGTTAAAAAATAACTTAACTGTGGTATATCACACCTGAGTTCACATTCTGTAGTCACCCCCAGGGCCAGTGGCGTAGCTACAAACCTCTGGGCCCCGATGCGGAACCTGGATGTGCCGCCCCCCCCCCCCCCCCCACAACACCCGACGCACACACATATCCGAATCCCTATAGCTGTGCATGGCATGGCTATATCAATTCAGCTTTGCAGCAGCATGGATGCCACATTCAATTTGCAGACATACGCAGCACCCAGAGGAAATAGGGCAATTAGTAGCAAGATGCCTTTAATTAGATAGATTACTATCAGTATAGGCATAGATTAAAGATGCATACACACATTCAATTTTGATTGGTCAATCACTGACCAATTTTACCACTGCATGTAGTATGAGGGCCAAGAGACTTTGAATACTGTGAACAGAGCTGGGCTCTCATAATACCTAGAAGTAGTAAGATTGGCTATTTAAAATTGTATGTGTGTACCAGGCTTTACAGCTAATACTGTACATACAATACAGCTGGTATACAATCAGTAAAGGGACAGAGCAACACCTTATACTGTACATACAGGAGGTAACAGATCAGCAAACACTGCAGCTAGTTTACTATCAGTACAGGCACAGAGTAACAGCTTATACTGTACATACTGGAGGTAGAAGAGATCAGTACACACTGCAGCTAGTTTACTATCAGTACAGGCACAGAATAACAGCTTATACTGTACACATTGAAAGTAGCAGAGATCAGCCTGAACCTAGTGCTGGGAATACACGGCTCGATTCTGAGCTGATAAGATGGCTCAATAGATAATCTCCGACACGTCCGATCGTTTTGCCGCTCGATTCTGCATTGGGGACAAAGGAAAAAGATAAGAAAAACAAGCGGAAAATAAGAGAATCGCCCACAGATTTGAGTGGCAAAAACGATTGGGCGCAGAATCGAGCCCCAGAATCAAGCCGCAGAATAAACCCGTGTATTCCCAGCATAAGGCCCGGCTCACACTTACGTTTAAAAACTTTGCTGCCAACACGCACATATATATACACACACACTGCTGCTGACTGACACACACGCACGCACGCACCTTAGCACTGGGTCACAAAACTGACTGGTAATACCAATTTGTAATATACAAACATGCCTAATTAAACTTCACACTTAAATAGGATAATAATACAAGTGCTTAACCACTCCAGAATACTAAAAACACTGCAATAAAATGCTACATTATAAAGCATAAATTCCCTGGACAGATTATAGGACCAACACAACAAACATACCCAGGCAATCAGGGGTGAGCCTGGGGTGCCTGGCACCTGGGTGCAAGATTTTCTCTGGCGCCTATGGGAGTGTTTAAATTAACCGCGCCCAACCACATAACCACACCTATGTCCTGCCTAATCACACCCACACCTTCCACCTCTTTACGCATGCATGTGATACCCCATTCCTACCCCTCTTCCATTGGCTTGCTCCTGGCTGGCTTTGGCTGCCTGCGAGTCTGCTAGTCTCTGGACTGACGCAGGCTGAGAGGTTCTGCGAGTGCGACGCAGTCACACACTGCGTATTTATGGATGCCTGCGGCCACCCTACTCTTGTTCGCTGTCGTCGGCTCCTCCCCCCGCCAAGCCCAAGCGTGAGGTGGGCTGCCTGTATCTTTCCCGTTGCGCTGCGCAGCCTGCCAGTGTTGCCAACCTTTCATGTTATTTTTTACTGACAAATACCTAAAAATTTACTGACAAAGATTATTTTTACTGACAAAATTTCCCCACTAAATGCACATAAGAGACACCGTTTCACCAGTAAATGCACATAATGACAGACAGCCTTTCATCAGTAAATGCACATAATGAGAGACAGCTTTTCCCCAGTAAATGCACATAATAAGAAACCACTTTTCACCAGCAAATGCACATAATAAGAGACAGCTTTTCCCCAGCTAATGCACATAATAAGAGACAGCTTTTCCCCAGTAAATGCACATAATGAGAGACAGCTTTTCACCAGTACATGCACATAATAAGAGACAGCTTTTCACCAGTAAATGCACATAATAAGCTCTTTAGGCAGTGAGTGACAGGGAGCCCCTTTAGGCAGTGAGTGACAGGGAGCCCCTTTAGGCAGTGAGTGACAGGGAGCCCCTTTAGGCAGTGAGTGACAGGGAGCCCCTTTAGGCAGTGAGTGACAGGGAGCCCCTTTAGGCAGTGAGTGAGTGACAGGGAGCCCCTTTAGGCAGTGAGTGACAGGGAGCCCCTTTAGGCAGTGAGTGAGTGACAGGGAGCCCCTTTAGCTAGTGAGTGACAGGGAGCCCCTTTAGGCAGTGAGTGACAGGGAGCCCCTTTAGGTAGTGAGTGAGTGACAGGGAGCCTCTTTAGCTAGTGAGTGACAGGGAGCCCCTTTAGCCAGTGAGTGACAGGGAGCCCCCCCCGGCCGCCGCCGCTTCCCTCTTACCTTGCAGGTTGCGGCGTGTCAGACCTCAGGATCAGCGGCGACCCGACCAGTAAGAGCGGGCACTGGACGCCGGACCCACCCGCTCTATATGCAGAAGTGATGTCACTTCCGCATATCAGTGCGGGCGCTGGGTCCTAGCGCCCGCACTATTGGTCGCGGCGGCGGCACCTGATCGAGGTCTGACGGCTAGAGGGAGGGAGGAAGCAAGCGGCAACTAGAGCGGGGGGGCCCGGGTCCTCCAACACACAGCCCCCGGGGCCCTTCCCTGCCTCTTCAGGAGGCGGGCCCGGTCGCCACGGCGACCCCTGAGACCGCGGACCCTACGCCAGTGCCCAGGGCTGATTACTGCCACGCCTGTTTCAATCAAGAAATCACTTAAATAGGAGTTATCTGACACAGAGAAGTAGACCAAAAGCACCTCAAAAGCTAGACATCATGCCAAGATCCAAAGAAATTTAGGAACAAATGAGAACAAAACAAATTTAGATCTATCAGTCTGGTAAAGGTTATAAAGCCATTTCTAAAGCTTTGGGACTCCAGCGAACCACAGTGAGAGCCATTATCCACAAATGGCAAAAACATGTAACAGTGAAGAACCTTCCCAGGAGTGGCCAGCCGACCAAAATTACCCCAAGAACGCAGAGAAAACTCATCTGAGAGGCCACAAAAGACCCCAGGACAACATCTAAAGAACTATAATCCACAAAGGATCGGCACCACACGATATGTGTAAATGTCAAAGGCATTTGACATTTCTGGCAACTTGATAAAGGCCTTTCAGGCCGAAACAGCGGGCTGTCGCTGCCTGTCAAACTTTTTACTATGCAATAAAAGTTTAAGAGCTATTTAATACACATATCGTGTGGTGCCGATCCTTTGTGGATTATAGACTGTATTGACCCTTTGGTACAGGGGTGAGGATCTTGGCACACTTCCTTTTACCTTTGAGCATTAAGTGGGTGCTCCTGGATACATGCTTTCAACATCTAAAGAACTGCAGGCCTCACTTGCCTCAATTAAGGTCAGTGTTCACGACTCCACCATAAGAGACTGGGCAAAAATGGCCTGCATGGCAGATATCCTAGGCGCAAATCACTTTTACGCAAAAAGAACATTAAGGCTCATCTCAATTTTGCTAAAAAACATCTCAATGATTGCCAAGACTTTTGGGAAAATACCTTGTGGACCGACGAGACAAAAGTTGAACTTTTTGGAAGGTGCGTGTCCCGTTACATCTGGCGTAGAAGTAACACAGCATTTCAGCAAAAGAACATCATACCAACAGTAAAATTTGGAGGTGGTAGTGTGATGGTCTGGGGTTGTTTTGCTGCTTCAGGACCTGGAAGGCTTGCTGTGATAGATGGAACCATGAATTCTACTGTCTACCAAAAATCTTGAAGAAGAATGTCCGGCCATTCGTTTGTCAACTCAAGCTGAAGCAATCTTGGGTACTGCAGCAGGACAATGACTCAAAACACACCAGCAAATCCACCTCTGAATGGCTGAAGAAAAACAAAATGAAGACTTTGGAGTGGCCTAGTCAAAGTCCTGACCTGAATCCTATTGAGATGTTGTGGCATGACCTTAAAAAGGCGGTTTATGCTAGAAAACCCTCAAATAAAGCTGAATTACAACAATTCTGCAAAGATGAGTGGGCCAAAATTCCTCCAGAGCACTGTAAAAGACTCGTTGCAAGTTATCGCAAACGCTTGATTGCAGTTATTGCTGCGAAGGGTGGCCCAACCAGTTATTAGGTTCAGGGGGCAATTTCTTTTTCGCAAAGGGCCATGTAGGTTTTGAGTTTTTTTTCTCACTAAATAATAAAGACCATCATTTAAAACTGCATTTTGTGTTCATTTATGTAATCTTTGACTAATAGTTAACGGTTTTTGATGAGAAGAAACATTTAAGTGTGATAAACATGCAAAAGAATAAGAAATCAGGAAGGGGGCAAATAGTTTTTCATATCACTGTAATATATATATATATATTCCCTGCTCTCAATGCTGCATATAATGGCCGCAGGGGTGAATGTAACATATTGAGCTGATGTGATGTAAGCCAGGAGATACAGTGCTACATCTCCTGATGGTGGCAAGCACTGGGACAGCTCTACAAGTCAGTCAAACTTTAGCCAAACATCTGATCTGCATGCTTGTTCAATACTATGGCTAAAACTATTGTACAATGAGGGATCCATGTCACCTGGCAGGGCTTAGTGCATGATCACTTGAGCAACAGAGCACTGCCGATGCTAGCAGAGCACTACGACAAAGCAGATTCCCGTGGGCAATAAAGAGTGTAGAATGCAAACATGCAGTTCTCGGGTGTCAGGAATCACTCAAAATTGGCATGCCAGATCTTTAGCAGACATCATGTGGCCATTGTACACATGCTGGTCTGATTTAGGATTCTCGAGCCATGGCAGTCTTTATCGTCCACCACGGCCAAGTTCAAAACAGTGCGTGTTGGCAGGACTGCCAGGCAATTTGCATGGTTTAAAAAGGAAATAAATATGGCAGCCTCCATATGCCCCTCACTTCAGATGTCCTTTAATGGCGTACGTACGAAAAGGGCGTCGGGGAAAAAAGGGCGCGTAGTATAAACGATAAATGGAAATATCGTTTATAGAAATTATTGTGTAGAATTTCGTTTATAAATAGTGTTTTAAGAATTTATAAATCACTAAATAATGTGTATGAGATCGGCAATTCTTAAAACGTTAATCTTCCCTGTTTGTAAAGTGAAACTTATATTTTCGTTTATTAAAAACCCTCCCTGTACCTATCCCTAACCCCTAGACCCCCTGTTGGTGCCTAAACCTAAGACCCCCCTGTTGGTGCCTAAACCTAAGACCCCCCTGTTGGTGCCTAAACCTAAGACCCCCCTGTTGGTGCCTAAACCTAAGTCCCCCCTGTTGGTGCCTAAACCTAAGACCCCCCTGTTGGTGCCTAAACCTAAGACCCCCCTGTTGGTGCCTAAACCTAAGACCCCCCTGTTGGTGCCTAAACCTAAGACCCCCCTGTTGGTGCCTAAACCTAAGACCCCCCTGTTGGTGCCTAAACCTAAGACCCCCCTGTTGGTGCCTAAACCTAAAACCCCCCAGTTGGTGCCTAAACCTAAGACCCCCCTGTTGGTGCCTAAACCTAAAACCCCCTATGGATAATAATGTTTTACAGACATTAATAAATAAAAAATGTAAAGAAAAAAAATGTAAATTATTTTTTTGGGTGGATAATAATGTGTTAGAAATGTTTTAGAAATAGTGATTTATTATCTTCATAAACGTTATTCGTCACGGGCTCATTTTGTAAACTTAAATCATCACAAACATAGTTATAAATCCTTAAAAATCTCCGGGCGCCGTTATAAATCCTTAAAAATCTCCGGCGCCTTATTTTCCCCGTTCAGCGCCCATTAAACGATATTTATAATGGAAGTGAATGGGGCGCCCTTTTTGTCCACTTGTCTCATGCGCCCAAATCTACTGCTTCCAGAACTAAATGTGAAGTTTCAGTAATTTTAGGGCTGGTTCATACTGTGGGCGATTGCGCTGTGTTTGCAGATTACCAGCAATCAGCAAAGCACTACTGCAGTATCACCCTATAAGGGTGTTTTCACAGCAGCATTTTGATTTTTTTTAAATTGAAACGTTGCTGCTTGTACCATTTTTCAGAGTGATTTTGCTTAAAAAAGTGCAAAAACAAACATTCCTTTAAAAATCGCTCTTACAATTGCATTGCAAACTCGCTATTGCTAAAAGCCTAGTGATTGCGTTATGTAGTGTGAACTAAGCCTTAACCACTTCCCCTGCCCAGGATGAGTATCTACGTCCCTGCTTTACCATGCAGGGTCATAGATACCCCTCACTTGATGCTGTACCCTCCCGCTCGCACCTCCGCATGCTCCCGCACTTGTTACCGCCGCCAATCGACGGGAGAACAAAGTTCCCATTCATTGATCTAAGTCCCCATGTGAATGACCGTGGCTGTCAACAAGACAGCGCCGTCACTCACAAAAAACGATACTTACACGTCCACGCATTGCTTCCTGTTTAGCATACTAATAGTAAGCAACATCTTGTGACCAAATAGTAAAATTACTTCTAAATACAATTTTTTTTAAATAAAATGTCCAACATTTACATTTAAAATTAAATCTTTACCTCCCACACTCATTGAAAAAAGAGGGACTGAAATTTTTAACATGTATGTCAAGAGGGTATATTACTGTTATTTTTTAAATTATGGGCTTGTAAATAAATAGTGATGGACACAAAACTGAAAAAATGCACCTTTATTTCCAAATAAAATATTGGCACTATACATTGTACTAGGGAAAAATGTAAACGTTGCAATAACCGATGGGCAAAAAAAAATGTGTTGGTTTTAATTACAGTAGCATATATTATTTTAAAACTGTAATGGCCAAAAACTGAGAATAAATGATTTTTTTACCATTTTTTTCTTATTATTCCCACTAAAATGTAGCCAGAATAAAATGGTTCTTAGCAAAAAAAGTACCCCCAAAGAAAGCCTAATTGGTGGTGAAAAAAAACAAGATATAGATTATTTTGTTGTGATAAGTAGTAATAAAGTTATAAGCGAATGAATGGTAGGAGTGCAATTGCTCTGGTGTTTAAGAGGAAAAACCCATGAAGGTGAAGTGGTTAATGTGTTTCCAAACAAAAGGGTGAATTTATAAAAAATGTGCACATTAATGTTGCCAACCTTTTGTAAATACAATATACCCCAAGGTATTTTTAAAAGTAATGAACCAGTCTGTTAAATGTATTTTTTTATTACATTTATTTGGAGGCCAACAATTAAAATTGTCTGGCACCTCTAGGGAGTTTCGGAAAGCCTTATCATACATTTTCATGTGTCAGCTATTTGAAACTTACACATAAGGGTTATCAGTCAATGTGCTAATCCTTGCATTCTGTGTTCTAGACACAAAGATCAATTAACAAATAAATCTTACGACTTTTAAAACATTTGGATTGGACATCTGTTCCGAGGCAAAGGGTATTGGAATTTCACCACATACAAATGAAGGTCAATAGCATCTTGATTAAACTTATAGACAGCTGGCAAATATGTTTTTAAGTCGTAGATGATATATTTGTGCACAGCAGACAGTTACGGAGTGGTAAATTTCCTATAATAAAACTTGTATAATAAATTGTATCTCTAACCATGTCCATGAAATGAAATCTATTTATATAAAATCGGATGTGTGTGTGTGTGTGTGTGTATGTATGTGCCGCGATCACTCGAAAATGGCTTGACCGATTTGAACGAAACTTGGTACACAGATCCCTTACTACCTGGGATGATAGGTTCTGGGGGTCTCGCGGCCCCCCTGCACACCTGGGCGGAGCTACAAACAGCAAATCAGATTTCACCCATTCAAGTCAATGGAAAAAATTTAAAAGGCTGCCATTCTCACAGTAATCAAGCCACAGTCCCCACACTTGGCACAGGTGGTCACTTGGTGACCGAGGTTACAAATCCAGGAAGAGTGGGCGGAGCATAAAACAGCCAATCAAATTTCAGCCGTTCATTTTAAATGGGAAAATGTAAACTGCAGACATTCTTAGAATGTTAATCGCAGAGTTCTCAAACTTGCCACAGTTGGTCACTGGGTGAATGCGATTAAGATTCAAGAAAATGGGTGGAGCCTACAACAGCCAATCAAAATTCACTTATTGATTTTCAAGGGGAATATTTAAACTGCTGCCATTCTTACACTGTTAATTGCAGAGGCTTCAAACTTGCTACAGTCGTCATTGGGTGACTGGGGTCCAAATTCACTAAAGGGGTGGGGCCACATACAGCCAATCAGATTTCCTTGGTGGATAAACTGCTTCCGTTCACGCATTTTTGATGCCAGGAACCTGAAAGCTCACAAATGTGGTCATTGAGTGACTGTGTGTCAAGGTCACAAAAAGTGGGCGGAGCCAAAAACAGCTTTTACTGGGAAAATATAAACTGCAGCCATTCTTACATCGTTAATGGCAGGGTTCTCAAACTTTGCACAGTTGGTCATTGGGTAACTGAGATTAAGATTTTGGAAGGTGGGTGGAGCCTACAACAGCCAATAAAAATTCACCTTTCGATTTTCAAAGGGAATGTTTAAGCTGCTACCATTCTCTTAGGGCCTGTACACACTGCTGCGCTTGCGCTGCGCTTTTCAAATCACATGCGCTTTTTAATCGCAAGGTCTTTTGAAAAATAATGAAAATCGTGGAGACCTGTACACACTGGTGCGATGCGCTTTTCCTATTCTCATGAAGGCTTGCGATTTAAAAATCGCATGCGATTTTAAAAGCGCAGCAGTGTGTACAGGCCCTTATACTGTTAAAAGCAGATGCATCAAACCTGGTACAGTCAGTCACTGGGTGACTAGGGCCCAAACTCAGAAAGGTGGCGGAGCCACAAACAGCCAATAAGATTTGTTTATTTTTCAATGGGAATATACAAAGTATTGATACCAAGGACCCCAAAGCTGATAAACTTGATAATTGAGTGACTGTATGTCAAGGTTAGAAAAAGTGGTCGGTGCCAACAACTACATTTTTAACATGGCAGGGTTCTGAAACTTTACACAATTGGCCACTGGGAGACTGGGATGAATATTCAGAAATGTGGGTGGAGCCTACAACAGCCAATCAAAATTTACCTATTGATTTTCAAGGGGACTATTCACATTGCTACCATTCTTACACCGTTGATGGCAGAGGCCTCAAACCTGATACAGTCAGTCATTGGGTGACTGGGGTCCAAATTCACTAAAGGGGTGGAGCCACAAACAGCCTATCAGATTTGTTAGATTGATTTCAGCCATTTTGTTATTGGCAGGGTTCTCAAACATGACACAGTTGGCCACTTGGTGACTGGGACTAATATTCAGGAAAGTGGGTGGAGCCTACAGCAGCCAATCAAAATTCACCTTTTGATTTTCAAGGGGAATATTGCAACTGCAGCCATTCTTACACTGTTAATGGCAGAGGCCTCAAACCTGCTACAGTCGGTCGTTAAGTGTCTGGGGTTCAAATTCAGTAAAGGGGCGGAGCCAAAAACAGCCAGATTTCTTTGCTGAATAAACTGCTTCCATTACCACAATTTTGATGCCAGGAACCCAAAAGCTCACAAACTTGGTCATTGTGTAGTGTCCAGGTTACAAAAAGTGGGAGGAGTTAAAACAGATTTTTCTGGGAAATTGTAAACTGCAGCCCTTCTTCACTGTTAATGGAAGGGTTCTCAAACTTAGCATAGCTGCTTACTGGGTGACTGGGATTAATGTTCAGAAAAGTGGGTGGAACCTAAAAATGCCAATCAAAAATCACATGTAGCTTTTCAAGGAGAAAATTACAATTGCTGCCATTCTTGCACTGTTAATGGCACAAGCCTCAGACCTGGTACAGTTGGTCATTGGGTCACAGGGGATCAAATTCAGAAAAGGGGACAGAGCCACAAACAGTGAATCAGATTGGTTTCATTTCATGGGAAAATACAAATTATTGATGCCAAGGACCCCAAAGCTCACAAACTTGGTCATGCCAAAAACAAATTTCACTGGGAAAGTGTAAACTGCAGCCCTTCTTAAACTGTTTATGGCAGGGTTCCCAAACTTTGCCCAGATGGTCACTGAGTGACTGAGATTAATATTCAGGGAAGTGGGTGGAACCTATAATAGCCAATCAAAATTCACCTGTTGATTTTCAAGTGGATATTTTCAATTGCTGCCATTTTTACACTGTTAATAGCAGATGCCTCAAACCTGTTACAGTTGGTCATTGGGTAACTGGGGTTCAAATGCTGGAGAGGGGGTGAAGCCACAAACAGCCAATCTGATTTGTTTAATTTCTATTGGAATATACAAATTATTGATGCCAAGGACCCCAAAGCTCACAAACTTGGTAATTGAGTGTTTGTCCGTTAGGGTTATAAAGTGGCCGGAGCTAACACCAGCCAAATACATACACGGGCAATGCCGGGTCATCAATGGGTGGAGACAAATACAAATTTCACTGGGAAAATGTAAACTGCAGCTATTCTTACACTGTTAATGGCAGGGTTTTTATACTTTGCACAGTTGGTCACTGGGTGACTGGGATTAATATTCAGAAAAGTGGGTGGAGCCTACAAAAGTGTATCAAACTTCACCTATTGCTTTTCAATGGGAATATTTAATTGCTACCATTCTTGCACTGTTAATGGCACAGGCCTCAAACCTGGTACAGTTGGTTATTGGGTGACTGGGGTTCAAATTCAGAAAAGGGTGTGGAGCCACAAACAGCCAATCAGATTTTTTCATTTCAATGCAAATTATTGATACCAAAGACCGCAAAGCTCACAAACTTGGTCAGTGAGTAATTGTGTGTTAGGGCTAGAAAAATTATGCAGAGTCAACACCAGCCAAATACATACCCGGGCAACGCCGGGCAATCAGCTAGTATATTATATAATCACAGCAGCATCCCTGTCCTGCCTCAACCCTTTAGGCCTCTCTCACAGTGTGACATTAAAGTCGCACGTTAGAAAATTTTATAACAGAGACTAACGCACAGCAATACTAAGTCTGTGCGACATTCAGAGTGCACACGTCACGTTTGTGTGTAACGTGAGTTGTTATCAGAAAGTGCTGCATGCTGTGCGTTTAGCAATTAATCTGCTGCGTTAGTTGTGTTGCACATGCTCAGTAATGTATTTTTTTTTATATGTAACGCATGTATCGTTTTCGTTCCATGACTGTGCGACAAAAACGCAAATGCAGGGCTAAAGAATGCTTCCTATCTAACGTCCACGTTATACTGCACAATGCGTTGCGTTAGGGGCATGTTATGCGACCTTAACGTCGCATCAAATGCAACGTCCTGATGGGAAAGTAGCAAATAACAAATTTAGCTGTCAATAAAGCATAGAGGTTATAATTGCTGATCATTTAATTGACACCAACTGTGCCACAACTGGAAGACACACAGTAACATATATGTTCAGTCATACTGTGCGTCAGTATGACTGAACATATATGTTACTGTGTGGCGGTCTTCACCGCCACACAAATGAATTTATGAAAGCTATTCTGTGAGGAATACCCCTATATTGAGTACGTATGTGTACGCTGCCGGTGACGGCTCACCCTGTTGCAAATAAAATTCCCTGCTGCATTAAAGAGGAACTTCAGCCTAAACAAACATATTGTCATTAAGTTACATTAGTTATGTTAATTGAAATAGATAGGTAATATAATCTCTTACCCACCCTGTTTTAAAAGAACAGGCAAATGTTTGTGATTTCATGGGGGCAGCCATCTTTTTGGTTGAAAGTGTAGGTATGGATTTTTGGTTGAAAGGAGGAAACAGAGAGCAGGAGACAGAGTTCCAACTGTCCTGTGTCCTGATCACCCCTCCCCGTTACTAGGCAATGAGAACAACAACATCAGAAATCCCATCATGCTTTGTACAGCATCAGGGGAAAATGCCAGGCAGATTTCTTTGATGGGGCGGAGCTTAGCTTCTGTGTAGCTAAAAATGAGGCTTGGGTAAGAAAAAACAAAGTTCTGATGCTGTGAAACTGTTAAAGAAACACAAAGCCTTTTCAGTGCTGCTGAGTAGTTTTTTAGTCTGGAGGTTCACTTTACATACTGTGAACTGAGGTGTTGCACAGGCCGTCTGTTTTTAGAATGTGGCTTAAAGTGAACCTTAATTGAGGAAACTTGCTTCAGGTGAAATACTCACCTACTGTATGTAGAGGGAAGGCTCTGGGTCTCATAGGGTCTCTCCGGTCCTTGCTCCATCCCATCATTCCACCAGAAGACCAGAAAGTCTCTATGGGATTCAGAGTCTTCCCTCTACATAGGCTAGCAACTACCGGTAATACTTTTTTTTACCTCACTTCAGGTTCACTTTAAACTGTAGGGATTTCCTTTTTTGCATTGTTTGCCTTTCTGCAAGACTCTAGATCGCTTTGGGTCATAATGTAGAGGCTGTAGTTATGTTTATTAGACCCTTGAAGATTCCACGCATGGACATTATCACAGCAATATACTGTATGTCTGAACGTTATTAGCGTATCACTGCAGTCTGAACTGTAGAATTTATTTATGGTAAGTGAGCAAAAAATAAAAATGTAAAAAATAAAAAAAATAAAAGAACTATCAGAATACATATCAGAAACAATTCTGCAGCTGTGCCAGGTCCAGGTTGATCTATGTGCGAGTACTGGTGTGCCAGGGGATACATTGCCCCATGCCTAGTATTTTTGTTTTCTTATTAACACCCACATTATAAATGTATC
This sequence comes from Hyperolius riggenbachi, assembly GCF_040937935.1. NCBI lineage: Eukaryota > Metazoa > Chordata > Amphibia > Anura > Hyperoliidae > Hyperolius > Hyperolius riggenbachi. Next base: position 131,888,388 of record NC_090650.1, on the reverse strand, counting down.
ATTATATCAACGTAGGATTTTTTATTTGTAATAAAGAGGAACATTTTTTGTATGGTTTGGGATGACTTTATGGGACAGAACCTTCAATTCACAGCTTTTTGGGCATCATTAAAGGAAACCTAAACCAACTGATGAAAAATAGAGATTCACTTACCTGGGGCTTCTCCCAGCCCCCTGCAGCTGTCCTGTCCCGCGTCGGTCCTCTACGATCTTCAGTTCTCCCGCCGCGGCTTAGTTTTGTTTTACACCGACTGGGAGCCGGTGAGCCACTTTTTACAATAATTACAGTATTTATAAAGGATTTAGTCAATGTTTGCCCCTTGTAAAATCTTTCCTCTCTCTGTATTCTGACATTTATCACTTGGTGACATCTTTACTGCTGGCAGTTGATGTCTGTGAAAAGAGGAGATGCATTTTTGGCAGTTAGAAAAAAGCTGTTATTTCCCACAATGCAACAAGGCTCCCACAGTGTGATGTCAGCACCCTGGTGCTGACATCACACTGTGGTTGGAGTTTCACCACAATATCAGCCATGCAGAGCCCCCTGATGATCCGTTAGAGAGAATGAAAAGATTTCTCAAGGGAAATGGGGTATCAGCTACTGATTGGGATGAAGTTCAATCCTTGGTTACGGTTGATATAGAAGTCTAATTTCTGGGGTTACCAACAGCAACATTGTACATTGGCAATGCATACTTTGCCATATATAATATATACATGAGGAGCTCTAAAATGGAAAGCATTTGTGTGTGTGTGTGTCAACAGAGAGGCTTTATGACAGGAACACTATAAGAAATGTACTATGATAGGATTACTATTATAGAGAACGCTAAAGTGCAGAGCTCTATAGTAAGAAGCAATGCAAAGGGAGCACAATCCGGTGAGTGTGTGGGGATGGAGGGCTCTAAAGAGCTAAGAATTATGAAATATGGCTGAAGCCCTGATTGTTGTAATTCCTAAGAAGCACAAGGACCTACTAAGTGTGAATCATACCGGCCGATTTCCCTGTTCAATCTCAATTATAAATTACTTGCTAAGGTGTTGTCTTCAAGATTGAACAGTGTCATCCTAATCAATCAGGATTTATTCCTGGGAAAGGCACGGATGCAAATCTTTGTCAACTTATGACAAATTTTAGTGTCCTTCATGACAACAGTGGCTCTAGGGTGATAGATTAGATAGAGTATCACTTGACCCCAAAAAGGCGTTTAAATCGATGGAGTGGAACTATCTGTGGGAGGTGTTGAAGCGATTCAGATTTGGCCCCAAATGTATATGCTGGGTTAAGGCCTTTATCATTGTCCCACTGCAAGGGTGAAAAATGGAGGATTTATTTCTGATCATTTTAAACTTGGTCGGGGAACGAGGCAGGGATGTCCCGGTCTCTGTCTCTATTTGCATCAGCTCTGGAACTTCTATAATCTTTAATACAAACCTATCCTCAGATTGAAGGTCTTAGGGAGGGGGGGTTCAGGACCAGGAGAAAATATCATTGTACGTACAGTAGACATTATGCTGCTGTACCTGTAGGATGTGGGCCCCCATGTCGATGTCCTTGGAAGTGATTAGAGGATTTTGTAGGTTTTCCTATTTCTCCCCTTGGACCCGACTCAGCTCTCATCCGCTCTCCAACATCAACTTGTCTGGGTTTTGCAGTTCAAATACTTGGGCATCCACCTCTCTACAGACCGTTATGACTTTCTTAGGCTCAATATTGAAGCCAACTTGAGGAATAGGTGTAAGACGTGGCAGACGTTACCACTTTCACTGATTGGTAGGGCTAACACAGTAAAAATGAACCTATTGCCCAAATTTACATATCTGTTTTTCGCAATACTCCTGTTCCAATTCCCAATCGCATTTTCTGTGAAATTGACTCATGTATTTGAAGTTGCTTATGGAACTCGAGCAATCCCAGGATTGTCTTTCAAACGCTTCAACTACCAAAGGAGACTGGCGGAATTGCCTTACCTGTATTTAAGCATTACTACTGGGCTGCAATTCTTCTCTCTGCACGGTGGTTGTTCACTCATGCTCCTGACAACCCCTCTACTGTGTTAGAATCGGTAATCCTGGGATCCTTTACGGCAGGGGTGGGTGCCCACACTTTTTCAGCTTGCGAGCTACCTATTGGGCACCCATGCTGTACGGCATTGGTGAGCCTTCCCTTTTGTGGGCCAAATTCCTCCCCTAATCTTACTCTGTCTATGAAAACCGTGATCCTGATTTCGGGGCCGGTGACCAAGTTGCATAAACCATGGGGTCAGGTCCGACACCCCCCCACACACACACACACCCCCTTTGGAACAATGTAGCTTTACCATTTTTTGTGTTAATACCTGACCCGTCTGTTTGGGCTGATAGGGGCATTTTTCGACTACAAGATATAGTCTCTGATGATGGCGTGATGACCTTTGATCAACTTTAGGTTCACTGTCACTTGTCTAATAAATATTTCTTTAGGTTTCTACAAGTCTTCCAGTCACAATTCTTGACCTCCGGGGAAGACTTCAGTATGCCTTCATCTCCTTTGGAGATGGTTTTGGCTACTGAACTACTTCCTGAGCCTCTTTCATCGTTGTATAGACTCCTTCTCCACACCTCATCCTCCAGAGTTGAAAGGGTTTACAAAAAATGGCTGTTGGATATAACTTATTTGGACAGGGAAGGATGGGATCAGTGTTTGTAAACTGTCGCTGCTTCTCTTATAGCCATTAGGGATATGTTGATTTCCTTGAAGTTTATCTGCATTGTTTATCTCACACCTAAAACTCTCAGTGGCAGTGGCAGATGTCACGCTCCTAACACTGTTTTTTTCCACTTAGTTTGGAAGTGCCCCCTGATTTGGGGATTCTGGAGAAGAGTGGATGCCTGGGTCCAAAAGATTTTTCCATCTAGCGCTATCCCTAGATAAACTTGAGCTTTTGGGTCTGGTTGATGACTTCATTAAAGGCGAATCTAAAAGATTACTTTTTCGTAACCTTATGTTCTATGCTAAAAAGACCATAGTTCTCAGTTGGAACAGAGCTGCTCCTCTCCTGATCTGGGATTGGCTTCAGATAATTCATAGAGATCTGACCATCATTAAGGGGGTGTATGATAACCGCAATGCCCCCCAAAAATCCTATAAGGGTTGCTTTAAATGGTTAGAGGCTAATATTGATCTTGATTGACCCTATTTCCATTTTAGGCTTTTATGGGAGTGCTACATCTGCTTGATATTGTTTGTTGAGCTGGGGTTTTGTCTCTGTTGTGCGACCCAAGTCTGCTTTTTTGTGGGTTTATGTGTGTTGTTTTCTGATGACTTTATCAGCACTATTGTAATGTTAAAATTCTAATACTGTATATTTTGTCTTAAAAAAAAAAGAGCTAAGAAAGGTACAATGTCTGGGCCAATTTAATGGAGAGCACTAAAATGGGGCATAGTGAGCTCTAGAAGAAGAAGTAATATCTGTGTGTGTCAGTTTGGTGGTGGGGAGAGGGGAGGTAACATAAGAAAGGTGCTATGATAGGGGCACTATAAGGAACACATATGAAATGAGAGCTAAACATGATGGTATGTCATGACCCAAGAGATCAATATGTTTAAGTCTCTATACTCCTTACTAGATCAATAGAAATTCAGTTTAGTCCAAAAAGCATTAGCTATTCCTACTCCTGCTATCCATCTTGCCTGTTCTTGAATGGCAATATATGCTTTCCATTACAAATGGTGAACTGGCAATGCGGTCTTTTGAAAAGTACGCTAAATGCTGCACTAAATTGTCAGAGCTTGGGCTCTGGCCATTATAATAGCATTTAAGGAGACTTCTGCCCTGCCAATACTTTTGTATTTCTAAGACCTGATGAAAGTTAATGAATCCACTGTGAATAAGCAAAGGGGAATTGTCAGTATTATTAATGCATGAAATTGCAACTCTCTAATACAGATGGCAGAATGATTATGCCGTGCATCAGTAATAATAATAATATTTGAAATGCCAGTTTCCACTAATGCACAACAATATTGAATGATGAAGTTTTTATATTTGCATTGGTCCTAGCAGCAGCAGCTTCACATTTAGCTATAGCCCGGATACTTTATTCCTGAGCAATACAATAATTTTGGAATACATTACATTACACGGCATACAGTAGCTGAAAGGCATTTCATGGTGTCTTGGCATAGCGAGGACACAACAGTTGATCTTATGTTTGACTGCTATTATTTGTGAAGTTAAAAGCCAGCTGCACTTTGTTATCTGTTATACTTGTCTGAAAACTAAATTGACCTTGGCTGCTAATATCTACTGTCTCATTACTTTAATAAAATCCCCTGGTGCCCAAAGTATTCCAAAAGCATCCGCAGACTGCAGCAGGCCAAAGAACAGAGCCCCAAGAGATCTAACACCACTAAGTGTCTATTGCAAGTGCTACCCTTGCCAAAGGGAGGCTTTGCATAATGCAATGCAGTGGGATTTTTTTTTCCTCTTTAATTTCTCATTGCTTTTTGATATGGAGCTACCACCTGTCTCTGTCCTGAATGACAAATAAGCCCTCGGTGAACTACGACCATATTTATAGACTCTGCATGGATCTATCTTGGTTGCTGCAGGGTACATCAAAAAAGGGCGTCGGGAAAAAGGGCGCAGGGTGTAAACGATAAGCAGTAATACCGTTTATAAAGATATTGTGTTGTATTTCGTTTACAAATGTTTTACAAATGTATAAATCATTAAATAATGTGTATGAAATCGGCAATTGTGAAAACGTTAATCTTCCCTGTTTCAAAAGTGAAACTTATAATTACGTTTGTTAAAAAAAATGATATTATATGTTTAATTGTTATAATTGTATATTATTGTGAATAACCTTCATTTATCGTTTCTTCTTATAATAAAATCTGAAAATATTGTTTATAACGATGATATAAATATAACTACGTTTCGTAATAAGTGTTGTAAAACATTAGTAAGTATTACTAAAATTTTACTAAAACTATACCTAACCCTACTCTCACACAGAACCCTCCCTGTACCTACCCCTAACCCCTAGACCCTCCTGGTGGTGCCTAACCCTAAGACCCACCTGGTGGTGCCTAACCCTAACCACCCCCCTGGTGGTGCCTAACCCTAACCACCCCCCTTACTGATTATGTGGATAATAATGTTTTACAAATAGTGACTGTAAAAAATATATTGCAATTTACGTTACATACTAATCACTTTATTTTGTGAATAATAATGTTTTACAAAGAGTAAGGGATACAATTTTAAACAAACTTTTAGTTAAATACGATAAATATGTTTAGTATTTTTAAAAACGTTATTTGTCACGGGTGCATTTTCTAAACTTAAATCATCACAAGCACAGTTATGAAACATTAAAAATCTCCAGGTGCCGTTTGTAAAATGTTAATAAACTCCAGCGCCCTTTTTTCCTGTTCGGCGCCCTTTAAACAATATTTATTATGGGAGTGAATGGCGGCGCTCTTTTTGTCCACTAGCTGCCGGCGCCCTTTTTTCCTGTTACCGTGCCCAGTGAGGAAGAGCCCAGTCTTTGTGGTAGTTATGCATTACTCATTAGAACAAGTCTACTTCCCTGAAAAAAATGCACACTTCAGTGTAAAAAACATACCACTGTCTGTAGAATGTGAACCTAATGCAATAAGCGTGAGTACTGCTTTTTCAGCTTTTACTTTCCTTGGTGCAAATCAAAACAAGTCATGTCTTGTGAACTGCTATGGCAATTCATCCATTTTCATCAGGACCTTTGATGTACAGTATATGTTCCATTTCTGTGTTTCATTTTATTTCACTGACCAAACACTCGGAACTTCCTCCTTGAGTATTCCATAACATTTAAGCACTGCACACCCGCTTACCAAATTACTGATGGTTTCACCGTGCCTCACCAACCACACCACTGCTGATCTTCGCTGGCTGCTCCACTGCTGAACTCCCCACCAACTGATCCATCGCCGACCTCCAGATAAGTCACCCCATCTACCAATCACACACAGCTGGATTTTTTTTTGTCATCATTGATGATCTACCAACTTCACTGCTGATCTCCTATGGACTGCTCCTTACCAGATTGATTATTGATGCAACTTTGCTGAACCCTTCAGCCACATCATTGGTGACATTTATCTCATCTTGGTCTAACTGCTGTCCCCCAGTCTATGCTTCCACTCTCCACACCCCATCCTACCTTATCCCTTCAGTGCAAAATGTACCCCTTCCCTCCTATTAACTCCCTGACCCCTCCACCATTTCCCAGCTATCTCCCTCCCCATCTTGCTATCCCCCATCACCACATGCTCTACCTCCACCTCCTTCTACACCTTGTCCCCCTTCTGTTTCCCAGCACCCTCTCCCCTTCTGTCTTTAGACTCCCTTTTGGCCCTCAACCCCCATGCACCTCCCTTCCCTCCCCCCCACACTCTACCCACACACCCCCTCAACATAACCTTATTCCTATCCATCCTACCCCTAGGCATTCACTCCCTGTTTCCTGTGGCCTCTGGAATGCCAGGTCTACCTGCAATACGCTGCTCTCTGGAACTCGCTCCCTCCAGCCACTAGACTCGCCCCCACCTTTAATACCTTCACACAAGCTCTCAAGACTCACCCTTTCATGCTCGCATACCCCCCACACCAGCACCATAATATGTTCTGTTAGACACCCTCTCAACAGATACACCTATTGTCTCCACCCCCACCCTTTAGATTGTAAGCCTCTGGCAGGGCCCTCTCCCTTAGTGTTTCCAGCTTGATTATGCAATCTTACTGACAATCACCCCTTTTGTGGACTAGAACAATCTCTATTTTGATCTATGACACTGTATTACCAAATAATTTGCATGATCTTGTTTTGTTGTGAGTTTCCTGTACGTCCTACCTTGTATGTTAACCCTTTTATGTATTGTGCAGCGCTGCGTAATATGTTGGCGCTTTATAAATACAATAAATAATAATAATAATAATAATAATAATGCTGGTACATATAATGTTGAGGCCCTGCAATTTGGTGAACCCTAGTATGCCTGTGTCAAGAAAGTGCTTTCATGTGGTCTAAATACATTATTCCAAAGAAGGTTATGTTACCAAAATACTATTTTCATTGCTGCATGACTCATGACATGACTGACACAGGGGCGTAGCAATAGGGGGTGCTGAGGTTGCGACTGCATTGGGGCCCTTGGACCAGTGAGGCCCTGAGGGGCTCTCCCTCAACTGCAGTATTATTGGTCCTGTGCTCATAATAATAACTTCTATAGATGCTTTTAATAGAAGTAATTATTAACAAACTGTTCCCCATTCCCTTCTGGCATCTCCAACACTGTGGTTGTCCTTGGCAGGTTTTGGTGCGCCATATCAAGTGGAGTTATGTATAGAGTGCTTGGGGGCCCCACTGTAAAACTTGCATCAGGGACCCACAGCTCCTTTGCTACGCCACTGGACTGACATGTGCTTATGTGCAGGCGATCATTGCAACGGAGACTTAGATCAACTGCGTTCCCATTCATTGGGTTCTGGGCTAACGGTTGGCGGCGAGTATGTGCGCAGGAGAGCACGCATGAGCAAACGGGAGCATGGAAAGTGGCAGTTGTGGTGGGTATGTGTAGATCTACATCCCAGGCACTGAAATGAAGTCTGCCGGGGCGCAGACATACTGTACATGGGAGCCGAAGTAGTTAACTTGATAATCATACCCGTACTGGGGGTCATTGTCTTGTCAGCAAGCCAGCACCAAAATGAACCCTTTGTGGCTGAAAAATCCTCACTGGTGCAATAACTGATGGCCAAGTTACCCTCTGTCAGAATATTTTTTTACCAGTACACTACTTAGTTGCATTCTGGCTCTAGAATGAATGTCCCTAAGGCAAAACATCCCTTTTTTGTCTTTACCACCCTGGATGCAGCTAGGTGCTGACAAGTTATAGCTGAACTTCAACACCCAAATTAACTATGACAGAATTAAATGATCCATAAAACAGTTCCCTTACTAAAAATATATTGTACCCCTGACCATTTGAGCATGAGCAATACAATTGCCCTATAGCTCTATCATAGTCACATACATCATTAGTATGTGTACTCTAGGGGAACATAATAACCTATATAATTCATTATCATAATTTTCTTTATACTTATTCCCAATAGTCATGTCACTAATTAGTGTGCTATGCACTGCAGTTATTACCTTAATTATTACTTTTAGCTAGCATTAGCTATATAAACTAATAAAGTTCTTTATTAATAAAGTTACTTCTGAACATTACCCTAATTATTTTCTAAGGGTCATAATATCATTTTGTATTTCTGCTGGATTTAAAAGAAGTTGATGTAATCGCTTAATTAGCAGGAGGTAGAGCGACAACAAACTTAAACTGTGATTTGTTAATTATATTGTTTTTTATCTTGATTTCCATGGTCAATATATTATTGATCTGTCTGTCATTAAGTGTTATTAAGCTAGTTAAAGGGCACTGCACAGAGGCTGAGGGTGATAAGAAATACCTGCAGAAAAATACAAATATACCATAACCATACAGGATCTATAAAACATGATATACTAGCTCTGTCAAAGTATACAGTACATATGCTGATCTACAGCTAATGCATGTCTATAAAGTGATACAATAAGCCTCTTAAAATGCTACAGTGGTTCTGTGTTTCGATCACTAAAGGAAATCTCCAGTAAATAACAAATGATAATATATATATATATATATATATATATATATATATATATATATATATATATATATATATATATATATCTTATACAGAGTGTATATATATATATATATATATATATATATATATATATATATATATATATATATATATATATATATATATATATATATATATATATATATATATATATATATATATGAATATGTCATGTACAATTTTAATGTGCGTAGGCGTTGAGGAAGAAATTAACGTTTTATGATCTTAGGTGATTACACATGAATTACCAGCAATGCAGCAAGCATTTATCCTGTGTTTTCCGTGTTGTCTTACAGTACACTTGAACTAAGAGGGGGAAGCAGGAAATGTGGGTGCTGCAGAGCTGGGGAAGTTCCGGCACTGCCATAGGCATCCGTACAAATATCGTTTATAGCAGGAAATATATAGCAAAGTGCTTGGGCCCAATATTTAGCATTTATTGCAATAAACAATATTTAGCATTGCTACTACGGTATATAGCTGATATCTACCATTTTTTGTAGCATGTTTGTGGCCGAGAGGGAGAGGGGTTAAGTTTAGGTGTCTGAGTGGGGTTAAGGTTAGGCATGGGGGAGGGGGTTTGAAAGTTAGGTGTGGGGAGATTGAAGTTCAGGCATTGACAGGGGGGTTGGTTAGGTTTAGGCATCGGGGGGGGGGGGTTATGATAAGGCATCAGAGGGAGTAGTGGTTAGGGTTAGGCATACAAAGAGGGAGGGTTCAGTGTGAGAACACGGTTAAGTCTAGCTGTAGTAAAATATCAGTAACATTTACCGATATTTTACTATTGTAGCAGAAAATCAGTAAATTTACCAATATTCTACTGGTCTATATTTCGGGCGCCCTTTTTGCATGTATTCCTGAGAGAGATATGGAGGTTCACCAAATTTATTTCCTTTTAAACAATACTAGTTGCCTGGCAGTCCTGCTGATCTCTGCAGTAATCCAGTCAGACTTAAAGAGAAACTCAGACCAAGAATTGAACTTTATCCCACTCAGTAGCTGATACCCCCTTTTACATGAGAAATCTATTCCTTTTTACAAACAGACCATCAGGGGGCGCTGTATGGCTGATATTGTGGTGAAACCCCTCCCACAAAGAAATTCTGAGTGCGTACACTCGGCAGTTTCCTGTCTGTGGGAAATAGCTGTTTACAGCTGTTTCCATCTGCCAAAAAAGCATGCAGCAGCTACATCACCTGCCAACAGTAAAAATGGCACCATGTAATAAATGTCAGAATGTAAATCAAGGATTTAAAAGATTTTACAATGGACAAACACTGACTAAATCATTTATACATAATTATTGTAAAAATGAAGCACTTTTTTTTATTACATTATTTTCACCGGAGTTCCTCTAAGTTTGACATATTTTATCTGCATGCTTGTTCAGGGTCTACGGCTAAGGGTATGAGAGGCAAATGATCAGCAAGGCAGCCAGGCAATATCCATTGTTTTAAAGGAAATACATATGCCAGGCGTCCATGTCCCTCTTAGTTGAGGTGTGCTATAAAGTTAGTTTTGGAGAAGAAAGGAGCAGTTATTTACAAAATTAATCTACCCATTTGAAGACCCTCTTTGGAGCATCCTAATTCCCCCTCCTTCACCATTCCCCATGACAAAAGCAACACTTTCTTTCCTTTCAGGTCAAGTGCATCTGACAGCTGCTACAATAATAATACAATAAATTAAATATTTTAAGAACTGCAAGTCCAGGTGCACATTTTGCACTGGCAGTCCCCAGAACTATAGTCCCTTAACCCAAGAACCTGCTTCCTAAGGGCCCATTCACACTTGAGCGTTATGCAGGAGATTCCGGCAAAACGCTCAATCGCCGCAAATCGCCCAAAAACGCGAAACGCAAACGCGTAGCCTGCACCATTTTCCCGGCGACTGTGTTTCAGTGCTATAGAAGCGTTAAACGCGATCGCGGAGAAATCGCTGCACTGTCCAGTGATTTTTCCACATGAAATCTTGGAAAAATCACTCCCACAAAAATCGCCGGCGTTTTGCGCTTCTAAGTCTGAATGGGCCCTAAGAGCAGCCGCAGTAGGAGGAGATGTCTGAGCTTTGATTGCCAAGAATTTATTGTTAACATTTACCACCATATAAAGCACACATAAGAGTAATTATCAAATTAAAATACCAATGCAGACCTAACAGAGGTTGCCAAGGTGGTAATTATCACCTCTAGATGGTGATCCTGCAAGTGGCAACAAACTGAACTGAACAGTACCTTTATGTAGCACCATATCATAGAAGTGCATTGGTCAATGATTCCTTGCCAGTAAGCACTTTTATCATCATTACAGCGGAATATTATGGGTTTTATCACCTCTACCTGAAAGAAAGTGTCTTGACAAGGGGAAGGGCTAATTTTAGTACATGGCACTGATCGTTTGGGTGCCGCTATAGGCCATAATCATAATCACAGCTATAGCGGTGCTCAGTAACCAATTTGGGTGCCAGCCAGGCCCGGATTTACCTCACAGGAGCCTATAGGCACAGATGTCTCACAGGAGCCTATAGGCACAGATGTCTCACAGGAGCCTATAGGCACAGATGTCCTGGCACCTTAGACTTTGTCCTTCACAAACCCACAAATTCCCGCCGAACCGCACCACAAGTGTGCTGGCTGTCCCAGTCATCACTTCTCCTTACCCATCATAGGTAGCTACAGGTGCCCCTTAGTATTAGGCAGGGGTCTAGTCCCGGGAAAAGAGGTGAGTGGACTCACCTGGAAAGCTCCTGCACTGCGCCAAAAATGGGCGTGGTCATGCATAATGTGGGCGTGGTCACAGGTGGGGCCAAATATACATGACCTTAGCAGTGATGCAAAAGTTTGAGCTCTGCCGTAGTGTATCCCCCCAAAATAGATGTAATCTGACAGCATTTCACCAAAAAGACACATAATCTGGTAGAAGTTCCTCCAAAATACAGATAATATGGCAGTGGTTCCCCCAAAATAGACGATGTGGCAGCAGCAGTTCCCCCAACATACACATAATTTGGAAGCAGTTCCCCAAAATACGCAAAACCTGGCAGCGGATAACCCAAAATACACGTAACACCCAAAATACATATAATCTGGCAGCAGTGGCCCCCAAACATACACAATCTGGCAGTAGTTCCCAAAAATACGCGTAACCTGGCAGCAGACGTTCCCCTAACATACACATAATCTGGCAGCTGTTCCCCAAAATACATAACAGAGGTTCCACAAAAATGCAGATTATCTGACAGCAATTCCCCCAAAATAGGTACCCCCAGCATACGTAGCCAGGTCTATAGGTGTCCCCAGTATAAGTAGCCATGAGTATAGTGGTCCCCAGTATATGTAGCCAGAGGTATAGTGGGTTGCAAAAGTATTCTGCCCCCTTGAAGTTTTCCACATTTTGTCACATTACTGCCACAAACATGCATCAATTTTATTGGAATTCCACGTGAAAGACCAATACAAAGTGGTGTACATGTGAGAAGTGGATCGAAAATCATACATCATTCCAAACATTTTTTACAAATAAATAACTGCAAAGTGGGGTGTGCGTAATTATTCGGCCCCCTGAGTCAATACTTTGTAGAACCACCTTTTGCTGCAATTACAGCTGCCAGTCTTTTAGGGTATGTCTCTACCAGCTTTGCACATCTAGAGACTGAAATTCTTGCCAATTCTTCTTTGCAAAACAGCTCCAGCTCAGTCAGATTAGATGGCCAGCGTTTGTGAACAGCAGTTTTCAGATCTTGCCACAGATTCTCGATTGGATTTAGATCTGGACTTTGACTGGGCCATTCTAACACATAGATATGTTTTGTCTTAAACCATTCCATTGTTGCCCTGGCTTTATGTTTAGGGTCATTGTCCTGTTGGAAGGTGAACCTCCGCCCCAGTCTCAAGTCTTTTGCAGTCTCCAAGAGGTTTTCTTTAAAGTTTGCCCTGTATTTGGCTCCATCCATCTTCCCATCAACTCTGACCAGCTTCCCTGTCCCTGTTGAAGAGATGCACCCCCAAGCATGATGCTGCCACCACCATATTTGACAGCTGGGATGGTGTGTTCAGAGTGATGTGCAGTGTTAGTTTTCTGCCACACATAGCGTTTTGCATTTTGGCCAAAAAGTTCCATTTTGGTCTCATCTGACCAGAGCACCTTTTTACACATGGTTGCTGTGTCCCCACATGGCTTGTGGCAAACTGCAAATGGGACTTCTTATGCTTTCTGTAAACAATGCCTTTCTTCTTGCCACTCTTCCATAAAGGCCAACTTTGTACAGTGCATGACTAATAGTTGTCCTATGGACAGAGTCTCCCACCTGAGCTGTAGATCTCTGCATCTCGTCCAGAGTCAACATGGGCATCTTGACTGCATTTCTGATCAGCGCTCTCCTTGTTCGGCCTGTGAGTTTAGGTGGACAGCCTTGTCTTCGTAGGTTTACAGTTGTGCCATACTTCTTCCATTTCTGAATGATCGCTTGAACAGTGCTCCGTGGGATGTTCAAGGCTTTGGAAATCTTTTTGTAGCCTAAGCCTGTTTTAAATTTCTCAATAACTTGATCCCTGACCTGTCTTGTGTGTTCTTTGGACTTCACGGTGTTGTTGCTCCCAATATTCTCTTAGACAACCTCTGAGGCCCTCACAGAGCAGCTGTATTTGTACTGACATTAGATTACACACAGGTGCACTCTATTTAGTCATTAGCACTCATCAGGCAATGTCTATAGGCAACTGACTGCACTCAGATCAAAGAGGGCCGAATAATAATGCACACACCACTTTGCAGTTATTTATTTGTAAAAAAATGTTTGGAATCATTTATGATTTTCGTTCCACTTCTCATGTGTACACCACTTTGTATTTGTCTTTCATGTGGAATTACAATAAAATTGATTCATGTTTGTGGCAGTAATATGACAAAATGTGGAAAACTTCAAGGAGGCCGAATACTTTTGCAACCCACTGTATATGTGCCTAGTATATGTAGCCAGGGGTATATGTCCCCAGTATATGTAGCCAGGGGTATATGTCCCAGTATATGTAGCCAGGGGTATATGTGCCCAGTATATGTAGGCAGGGGTATATGTCCCCAGTATATGTAGCCAGGGGGTATGTGTCCCCAGTATATGTAGCCAGGGGTATATGTGCCCAGTATATGTAGGCAGGGGGTATATGTGCCCAGTATATGTAGCCAGGGGTAGATGTGCCCAGTATATGTAGGCAGGGGTATATGTCCCAGTATATGTAGGCAGGGGTATATGTGCCCAGTATATGTAGTCAGGGGTATATGTGCCCAGTATATATAGTCAGGGGTATATGTGCCCAGTATATGTAGCCAGGGGTATATGTCCCAGTATATGTAGCCAGAGGTATATGTGCCCCAGTATATGTAGTCAGGGGGTATATGTGCCCAGTATATGTAGCCAGGGGTATATGTCCCCAGTATATGTAGCCAGGGGGTATGTGTCCCCAGCATATGTAGCCAGGAGTATATGTGCCCAGTATATGTAGGCAGGGATATACGTGCTCAGTATATGTAGCCAGGGGTATATGTGCCCAGTATATGTAGGCAGGGGTATATGTCCCAGTATATGTAGGCAGGGGTATATGTGCCCAGTATATGTAGCCAGGGGTATATGTCCCAGTATATGTAGCCAGAGGTATATGTGCCCCAGTGTATGTAGTCAGGGGTATATGTCCCAGTATATGTAGTCAGGGGGTATATGTGCCCAGTATTTGTAGTCAGGGGGTATATGTGCCCAGTATATGTAGTCAGGGGTATATGTCCCCAGTATATGTAGGCAGGTGTATATGTGCCCAGTATATGTAGCCAGGGATATATGTCCCAGTATATGTAGCCAGAGGTATATGTGCCAAGTATATGTAGTCAGGGGGTATATGTGCCCAGTATATGTAGTCAGGGGGTATATGTGCCCAGTATATATGTAGTCCAAGTTGAAGGATAAAAGAATGTTTGGCACTTGCATTCCACATTAAAAGATTTTATTTCTTTTGGCTTCCAATAAAAGACAGTTTCAAACACATGGAGTACATATAGTGTAAATCCTACCAGGTTCCTCAAGTGCTGTGGGGTCAGGTGGGAGCAATGTCGGGGCCTGATGACCGTTTCGCTCTATTGAGCATCCTCAGAGGCTCTCTGTACTCTTTTATCCTTCAACTTGGACAATATACTGTGGTTGTTTTCACGTTTTGAGCACGCATGCCACGCAGCAGTTCTACCAGGGTAAATCCTCCTAACATTGTGCACGTCCTGTATACACGGAGTAGGGAACACTAGCAGTGTAGTGCCTGTCTACTTTTTTTCTATCGTGCCACCAGTATATATGTAGTCAGGGGTATATGTACCCAGTATATATGTAGTCAGGGTGTATATGTCCCCAGAATAGGTAGTCAGGTGTCCCCCAGCATGAGGGGAGCAGCACAATGGAAGGAGAGCTGTGAGCAGCGGTGGAGAAGGGGGGCCATCTCCCCCCCCTTCCCTCACCTTGGGGCTCTCCTTCCCTCGCTCTCCACTCCAGAAGTAATGTGCGAGCAGCCGGCAGTGGGCGTGACTTACCTCTCCTCATTCTGGCGCGAGCACTCCACTGCTGCTAGACTGGTCTGTTCCAGACCAGAGCAGCGGCACGCAGATCCGGCACCGGAACGAGGAAGAGGTAAGTCCCGTCCGCTGCCGGCTGCTCGCGCACATTACTTCTGGAGGAGAGAGCGAGGGAAGGAGAGCCCCAAGGTGAGGGAAGGCGAGGGAAATGGCTCCCCTTCTCCACCGCTGCTCACAGCTCTCCTTCCACTCCGCTGCTCCCTCCACACATGCCAGGGTGGACGGCGTCCACCCTCGGGAAATAGTAAGTGGACGCCGTCCACCCGCGCAGAGCCGGGACGAAGCATAGGCTGGAGAGACTCCAGCCTCAGGGCGCAGTGTAAGAGGGGGCGCAGAATTCATTCAGCTGTCATTCCTAATTGTGTTTGAAGCAGAAAGAAATAAGAAAAGGGGATACATGGCAGTGACTGCAAGCCAGATAACTACATATTAAGGTGTTGGGGAGGTTGTGGGCCCTGTGGCCCTCTTAGTCTAATAGCAATCAGTGTGTGACGGCTGGGGTGGCAGGGATGGAGGGGCGCACTTTGGTGTCTCAGCCTTGGGTGCTGGAGGACCTTGTCCCGGCTCTGCACCCGTGTCCACGCCCCACTCGACCCCTGGTATTAGGTATAGCTCCTAACTGTCCCTCTTTTGGAGAGACAGTCCCTCTGGGATCCCAATCCCTCTGTCCCTCTTTCTTACTTATTTGTCCCTCTTTCAGGACTTATATGCAGTTCTGTGTAAATATATATATTTTTGTACAGAAAAAATCAGTTTAATTAGCTCTAAACTTTATTTCCATCCCCTAAATTGATATATTCCTTATTTTTCAAATATGAATATGAAGGAAAATGAACTAGGATAGAAAGGACCAGTGTAGTTTGAATCATAAAACGAAATCTTTTTCTTAAGAAATGCTTATGATGTGTGTGACCAGGGGTGTTCCTAGGGTGTGATTAAGGGTGTGTCTTAAGTGTTTATTATTACCTCAAAAAGTTGGGAGGTATGTATAAGGTAGCCAGAAGTACCCTCAATATTTAGTAGCTAGTGTTGCCCCCAAGTATTAAGTAGCTAGAGGTGCCCCTGACTGAAGGGAGATTTGGTCAGTGGAATGCCGAGAGCAGGGTGAGTAACCTCTCATTTACACTGTCATCAGCCGCCTTTCCATCATCATGTGCCTGTAGGCACATGCCTACAGTGCCTTATGGTAAATCCGGCCCTGGCGCCAGCGATTGCCAGAGCTCAAATTAGAATAAAGTGAGGTAGTTCAGAGCATGAACTACATGCCATCCCCCCAAATTGCGCTAACTCAGAGGGGGAATAGTATTTAACACAGCCCCAAATTTCAGCAGGAGCAGGGTGAGCCATCGTTTGGCTTCACCTTACTCCTAAATTTGGCCATGGCCATTTTAAATGTATGCCTTGAGAAGGGTATGGCCTTCATTTCTGATGCCATGATCACATGCTAAACATTCATGCATAACAACAATGGCATCTGTTTTCTTACACGTTTCAGCAGTAGTGGAAATGCCCTTTTCACTGAGAAATCAATTTTTGGAAAAATGTTACTAATACCAACTTGGGACTACTTGCTGAAAATGCAGAAAGCTCTGCTCTCTGGAAGCTTGAACTCCTTGTCAAAACTAAATGACTTCCAGTCTCAATCTATTAATCACTGGCACCATTATAATGATCTGGCAGAGGCTTTCACATATTGCTATTAAATGACATATCCTGTATCATCATGTGATATATATTGTTGACAACTCATGTGACCTATCATTATGAAAGCTTTGATGATGGCTCTTTGTAGTTAGGCAATTGAAGATAAGGTAACGTCCCCATTCCCAGAAACAGCAGGGGCTCTATGCAATTCCTGAACTCACCAGCGTGAAGCGTCCGCGAGTTGTAAAATTAGGCCATTGCCTAATTTGATTCTAATTATCACTTAGCCAGGTGTATGTAAAGATATTTAGACAGATATAACACTTGTTGTATTATAGCCTTCTGTCATGTTGATGGAATTGTACCTCTACTTTTTAAGATGTTATAATTGTGCCTCTATTTATGATGTTGTCTATATTTAAATATACATCTTAATACATCTTAGTACAAATACAAATAAAATAAAATGGAGACACACCATCAAGCAACACCTTACCAGCCTCTACTCCTTACAGTCACGTAAAAAATATATACAATCAACTCCTAAGGAAGTCAGCCACTAAAGTAAATATTCATCCAATGGAAACCTTACATCTCATTATCATAACATTCATCCTGAAAAGTAGGCAACATTCCTTCCACTACTCTAATACATTCCACAGATTGCATCCACAAAAGTCTTCATCAGAATTGTGATATACAACCAACTGACTGCTATCAGGGCTGCCATAAGAATTTTCTGGGCCCCATACTTGGCAAATCTACAGGGCCACCCTCACGCCAAATAACAATCTGATAGGTAGATTATAGCTGTAGACTAAGTGATAGGCAGATTGTATTGTGGGGTGGGGGGTGTGGAGCCACAAAATGTGGGGTAGAGTCAAAGTAGCTTGCCTATTGCCCATAACACCCTCCCCCCTGCATTGATGCATGTTCACCAATCACGCAGCAGGGAAGAGGGAGATGACCACACAACTCCTGTTATGCCACTGTGTAATAATTGCCAGAAGAGGCTCGAGTGGCACTGCCACTGTTTGGGCCCCAGACCCTTCCTGGGCCCCATACTACTGTCCCTCTTGTGCCCCCCCAGGAACGGATCAAGACCAAGTTGCGCCTGGGGCAAGGTCAGGTTTTGGCGCCTAAACAGCCATTCCCCATCCAAATTTTGCTGCCTTTTTAAGACTTCAACAAACTGCGCCTGGGGCAAGATACCCGCTTGCCCCCCCCCCCCCCCCCCCCCTAGATCCGTCCCTGTGCCCCCCTGATGGCTTCCCTGACTGCTATGTTCCATTCCACTACCTGCATGATTATCTAAACCAAATGTTTCTCAGACTTCAAAGCAAGGGTGGTGCCACCAAAAATAATGCAGCCCAATGCTCTTTTACCATATTTAATCAAATATGAAATTTAGTTTATCAAATAAATATATAAAATTGGTTAACACTATAGATCTAAGACAGATCTGAGATTACATTCTTTGTGCTCGTATGACTTTGAATTTAATTACTACATATCTCCCCTTCTTAATTACCGTAATATTGCATCTTCATCGTTTTATCTACCTTATCAGGATGAATCCTGGATTAGCAATCCTTTCAAATCAGTTCAGACTTTCCAAGGTATGTGAGATATGATGCTTTATCTTCTGGTCATAAAACAGCTTTACGACATTTTAGAAATGAATTGATTGATTTGTATTAGAGAAACAAGTCCCCTGCTGCTTTTTGATGCTCATTACTATCTGATACATCCTAGTGGCATTAATTTGTATAAGCAAAATATCTCTGTGCCTCTTTCTTACATCCAGATGCATCTAGATTAAACATAAATAGGGGTCTGGAATGGGGATTACCATGTTGGAAGCTTACGTTTTGAAAGGTAGCCAAAAAAAATATCATCCTAATTCAAAACGTTCTGCTTTAAGCAACCCTGAAGTCAGAATAGAAATTTAAAATAAAAAATATACCCTGATAATAGTATTATAAATATATATTTTACCTGTCTTTTTTTTTTTTGCTATGGAATGGTGGCCTTTTTTCTGTTATTTCCTAAAAGATGGTGCAAGCAACATGGGTCTGTGACCGAGACTGTCAGGAGCTTGTGTACGGTATTCAAACTCCATGCATGAGTGACAGATACATTGCACTGAGCATGTGCAGTTTGTGTGCTCGGACATGCAGAGCATGATCCCGACCATGTATGGAACTGCTGCGTACTTGGGAGTGTAGGATGGGGCAAGGATTGGGAAAGAAAAGGGTGCATAATGGGTGGGAGTGTGCACTGAAAGACAAGGAGGTTTGTCTCTTCCTCATTGTTCATATACAACCATACTCAACTGACAGCTAGTCGGTTATTTCATCAATGGATTGTGAGGTCAGGGCAGAGACAATTTCTGAGCGAAGACCACAGAAAAGTATGTGCCACTTAAAGTCACATACTCGCTTCATGTGTACTTTAAAACTGACCATACACCATAGAATTTATTGGCCCAATTAGACATTTGATTAAACAAAAACATCTAATTAGACAAACAGTGGATTTTCTGTGTTTCTGAACAAACTTATAGTCGACATTATGATCAAAAACAGCATGACAATGTTAGTTCTTGGTGATGTGTATCATAATATCGATCGCAGTGCCAATCAAAAGCACAGTTGTATAATGTATGGTCGGCTTAACTGGTAGCTTAGACCAAGGCTTTTCAACCTGTGGTACACGTACCACCGGTGGTACTTTGCTGTTGGCCAGGTGGTACACACCAGGATTGCCTGCATGCCACTTGTCCTGGTCCTACCCTGCCTCCACAAAGTTTGGCTCCTCCTCCCTCGCTCCTTGCTGTGCTGCTCTGCAGCATACTTCAGACCTCAGATCAGTGGGAAAGAGACAGCCAGGTAAATGGTGCACAGTAATGGCGCAGATACAGAAAGGGACATCACTGGTCACTTCCTGTATTTGAAGTATACGCGCCATCACCGCGCACCGTTTGCCTGACTGTCACTTCTCTGCGGTTGGCTTACCGATGATCTGAGGTGTGAACTATTCCGCAGGGCAGCAAAGCAAGGAGTGAGAAAGGGGGGAGCCGAACTTTGTGGTGAGTCACTGCCTAGCTCTCAGCTGGTGGGACTAGGCTACCTATAGTTTTGCGTTGGGGGGGGGGGGAGTACTGTAGTGGCGCCATCATAGGCCGAAATAGGAATTATGGCTATAGCGGCGCACTACTAATTGTAGTCATTTTCCCCACCAATGCCCCCTAACTTTTCTCCTCCCATATGCCCTCTTCTTTTCTTAAAGTGCACATGTAAGAAAAAAGTGCCCCGGGGGGTACTTACCTCAGGGAAGGGGAGGCCTTTGTATCCTAAAGAGATTTCCCCCTTCCTCCTCAGTAGAAGGGATCCAGCTCTGGGAGCCCCAAAGTTCTCCTAGTCAGTGTGAGCGCATGCGCAGTAGTATTTGTTTTCCTTGACTGCAGTGCTTGAGTTTAGGTCAGAGGTTCTGTGGGATTCTAAAAATCAATCAAACAAGCTGAGACTTATCTGGGGCTTCTATCGGCCCACTGCAGCTGTAATGTCCCTTGCCGTCCTCCTACGATGCTCGGTTTCCTGCTGCCGGTCCCAGTTTAATATTCGTCTAAACAGACGAATAATGTTAGCTCCTGCTCGCGTCATCGGGAGCTTACTGCACAGCCGCAGTGTAATAACTCGTGTGATTACACTGGGACCGGCGGCAAGGATTGGAGCATTGGAAGAGGACGGCGTGGGACATTACCGCTGCAGGGTGCTGATAGAAGCATCAGGTAAGTGTCAGCTTGTTTGATTCCTAGGATGCAAAAGAACTCCTTTTAAGTGAGAAGAATATGGTGGCTGCTATATTAATTTCCTTTTAAACTATATGAGTTGACTGGCAGCCCTGCTGATCTATGTCTCTGCAGAAGTGTCTGAATCACACCAGAAACAAGCATGCAGCTAACCTTGTCAGATCTGACAATAATGTCAGAAACACCTGATCTGCATGTGCTTGTTCGGGAGCTGTGGCTAAAAGTATTAGAGGCAGAGGATCAGCATGATAGCCAGGTAACTGGCATTACTTAAAAGGAAATAAATATGGCAGCCTCAATATGCCTCTCACTTAATTTCTCCTTCAACTGCTCACAGTTGGAAAATTACAGATAGAAAATGGCAGTTGGAAAATGACAGTTGGAAAATGGCAGTTGAAAAATGACAGTTGGAAAATGACAGTTTGAAAATGGCAGTTGGAAAATGACAGTTGGAAAATGGCAGATAAAATTTGACAGTTGGAAAATGACTGTTGGAAAATGGCAGATAAAATTTGAGAGTTGGAAAATGGCAGTTAAAAGTCCAACTGTCATTTTCCAACTGTCATTTTCCAACTGCCATTTTTCAACTGTCATTTTCTAACTGCCATTTTCTAACTGCCATTTTCCAACTGTCAAATTTCAACTGCCATTTTCCAACTGTCATTTTCCAACTGCCATTTTCTAACTGCCATTTTCAACTGTCAAATTTTAACTGCCATTTCCAACTGTAATTTTTCAACTGTAATTTTTCAACTGTCATTTTTCAACTGTCATTTTCCAACTGCCATTTTCCAACTGCCATTTCCAACTGTCATTTTCCAACTGTCATTTTCCAACTGCCATTTTCCAACTGTCATTTTTCAACTGTCATTTTTCAACTGTCATTTTCCAACTGCCATTTACAACTGTCATTTTCCAACTGCCATTTTCCAACTGTCACATTCATTTCAACTGCCATTTTCCAACTGTCATTTTCCAACTGCCATTTTCTAACTGTCATTTTTCAACTGTCAAATTTTAACTGCCATTTTCCAACTGTCATTTTTCAACTGCCATTTCCAACTGTCATTTTTCAACTGTCAAATTTTAACTGCCATTTCCAACTGTCATTTTTCCACTGCCATTTTCCAACTGTCATTTTTCAACTGCCATTTTCCAACTGTCATTTTTCAACTGTTGTTTTTTAACTGCTATTTTCCAACTGTCAGATTTTAACTGCCATTTTACAACTGCCAAATTTTAACTGTTGTTTTTCAACTGTCATTTTTAAACTGCCATTTCTCAACTGTCATTTTCCAACAGCCAAATTTTAACTGTTTTTCAACTGCCATTATTTTCCAACTGTCATTTTTCAACTTCCATTTTTCGACTATCCTTTTCCAATTGTTTCCTTCTTCCTTTCCTATTTTATTTATTTCGCAAACACATGGCTTGAGATCCTCAGTGTTGAATGTTGATTTGCCACCTCATTTTGTGTTTTGGGGGCTAGATTTGCATCACGATTTGCACAGTTTAAAACTGGCCATCTCTAACAGTGACAGGTGTCAGATATGGTGGCTGGATAGTGCAATGGTTAAGGGCTCTGCCTCTGACGTAGGAGACCTGGGTTCAAATCTTGGCTCTTGCTATTCAGTAAGCCAGCACCTATTCTGTAAGGAGTTCTTTGGGCAAGACACTCTAAAATAATTGGCAGTTGCTAAGTCTAAAGGCGGCCACTAACTATCCAATCTTTTTCATCCAATTTTACCAAACCTATGTAGTATATGGGTAAACTGAGAGAATATATTGAATGGATAATTTAGGCAATTACCTTATATTACATAGAAATGGTAAGATTGGATGAAAAAGATTGTATCGTTAGTGGCCAGCTTAACTGCCAAAATAGGACCAGCCAGCGTCCCTACTCGCACACTATTTTGGCAGTCAGACTTAACAATGGCCGTTCAGCAAATGCTTTTGAAAACAAAGGGAAACCCTGAGACTCCATCGTGAGGAGATGGACTAGTCCAAAACCTGTTGGTTCTGTCAGCTTTTGAAGCGGACCTAAACTGAGAGCTTCCTCTCTGCTCTAAGGAGATAAGCAACAGCATCATAACTTTAAAGAAAAACATTTCTTTGTTACAACTTACAGAAATCTTACAAAAACCCTGCAGTGTTTACTTTCTGGTGTCCTAGGAACACAAAAGAGTTAACCTCCAGTGTTTACATATTAGCCCAAACTATGGCATAGAGTGGCACACCTGACAGCCCCAATTTACACTTGATGTTTACTTGTTGATAAGGCCTAATTAGACAGGCTAATCTCTCTAGACCAGGGCTTTGCACCTGTAGTACGCTTGCCACCGGTGGTACTTTGCTGTTGGCTAGGTGGTACACACCAGATTTGCCTGCCACTTTTTTGGCCACCTGCCACTTGTCCTGGTCCAGTCCTGCCTCCATAAAGTTTGGCTCCCCCTCCCTCGCTCCTTACTGTGCTGCTCTGCAGCATACTTCAGACCTCAGATTAGTGTGGAGGAGACAGCCAGGCCAATGGTGCCTGATGATGATGATGGCGCAGATACAGAAAGTGACATCACTGCATATTTGAAGTATACACGCCGTCACTGTGCATCGCTTGCCTGGCTGTCTCTTCACTGCGGCTGGCTTACCAATGTTCTGAGGTGTGAACTATTCCGCAGGGCAGCACAGCAGGGAGTGAGCAAGGGGGGATCCGAACTTTGTGGTGAGTCACTGCCTAGCTCTCAGGTGGTGGGACCAGGCTACCTATAATTAAGCACATGGGGGGTGGAACTTGTATGGCTACCTATATTGGCAATCTACCTCTAGATTGCCAAAACTGACAATATGTGGGCTAGCAATCTAGTTGTAGTTTTTTTCCCCACCAATGCCTCCTACTTTTCCCCTCACAAATGCCTTTTTTTCTTAAAGTATACCTTGTAAGAAAAAAGTGCCCGGGGGGTACTTACCTCAGAGAAGGGGAGGCCTTTGTATCCTAAAGAGGTTTCCCCCCTCCTCCTCAGTAGATGGGATCCAGTGCTGGGGAGCCCCATAGTTCTCCTCATCGGTGTGCGCATGTGCAGTAGCTGCTCTCCGTTCAGGCTCCAGCAGAAACAGGCAAGCCCGATCGCATCCAATCTACTGTGCAGGCACACTGGTGGTACTTGAAAGTTTTCAAGCAATAAAAGTGGTACAATTAGTGGAAAGGTTGAAAAGCCCTGGCTTAGAATACTAAACTATAATACTCAAATGCAACATTTCTCCTACAATAGTTGGTTTGGAAGGACTAAGCAGTAGTATATATGAGCGAGTGCAATTTGTAGCATTCATAAACATCGCTAAAATACTTGTCCAAAAAAAAGAACAGCAAAGGCATATAAACTGGTAAAATATCAAATGTAGGTGATGATTTTAAAGAACAAGCAAATCTATCAAGAATACATTTTAGGAAGCGGGGATATAGCAGCAGGAGTCTTAAAACGCATTTCTAAGCTCTAGGCATGAATAAATCTACAATCAACAAAAAAAAATAAAATCACTAAATAATCCTGATCTGAAATTCTAATTTTCTGAACAACATGGAGCTATTTAACCCATCTAGAGAAAACACTTGTCAGTCTTAACTACAGATCCAAAGATCAGTGGGCTACTTGTCAAATTAACACGATTTTGTACCCTGTTTGAGACTTAATAAAAATTAACTTTTAATTCATATTTATTAAAATCACATTACATATAATAGGTTCTTTATTGTGTCATTTTCCTTTTACTTTCCTTATATATGAATTAATCACACGTTTCAATAGGCAGTAAAAAATTTTCTTCCCCCCAGGGGACCTAATGTAATAAACGGCCACCTAGGGTCACTGCCTAAGAGTGTAAGGATGCTGAGCGTTTTCTATAGTAATAAGTAAACCCCCCACCAAGAAACCGACATGTTTCGGCTCATAAAAATAGAGCCGTCGTCAGGGCAAAAATGAATAAAGTGCTAGAGTGCAAAGTGCATAGTAATAGAAACACGCAGCTATTTACAAATCATAATAAAGGAAAATAACAAATGAGAGATGTTCTCTCAGTCAAGATCAGCTATCGATGATTTATGGTAAAATCAAGGTCTATCTGACTTGCACAATTTTCTAAGGACTTTAGGAGTCATCATTTTGCCAAACATGATTTTCCTTTTGTTGGCTATTTACTCCTGTCTCCCTGCAATGGTTACTATGTAGGTAAAACTAAACTCCCTCTCATAAACTACCATAAATGAACATTATTATTATTATTTAGTTTTTAAATAGCGCTGACATCTGCAGCACTTTTGAAGAGTATATAATTTTGTCCCCAAATGTCCCTCAGAGGGGCTTACAACCTAATCCCTACTATAGTCATAGTCTGGGGTCCCTACCAAAGGAGGGAGGATGTGAGCATAAGCATACATTACCTTGTCCCGGTGATCGCTCCTTCACTTAGTTTGTTGTAGTCCTGCATCCAGCCAATCACCATGCGGGGACTGAAGCCACAAGGTGATTGGTTGGATGCAGGACTACTGCAAACTAACTGGGGAAGTGAAGGAGCAATAGCCGTGACAAGGTAATGTATGCCTATCCACACATCCTCCCTGCACCTAATCCTGCTCCCTCACCCCCCGCTGCCTAACACTCTCCCCATCCGACCCCCACTGCCTAACACTAGCCCCCCTGCATTTTTTAATGGTGCACTGTTCCGCCGATAAATGTATCATAAAACACAATTTACCATTTTAATGTATTAAACATTAATGTATTTACATTAAAACGGTAAATAGCATTTTATGATACATTTATCAGCAGAATGGTGTGCCATTTTTCAACCTGCACCATTTTTGGATGTTCCCTGTCAGATAGGTTCAGCTAAAAAGGAGGACACAGACAGTCAAAAAGGAGGACAAAAATGACCAAATAAAGTATCCAGCTCCACAGTTACCATACATGACAGTTTATTATCTTCCTGTGGATATTTCATCTTGTGATGATCAGAAAACTTGCATTTTCTCTTTTCTGTTTGAGACTTTTCTGTTTCTTTTGAATTTGGCGTTCTACAAAAAACGTATTAGTTATTACTTTTTAAGACAACCACTTACCGCTGCACATTGCACTGTCGGGTGGAATTAAAATATAATACTGTTGCCAAGCCCACTACCTGATGTAGTAAATATTGATAACATGATGACATAACATAATTTCACGCGGATGAATTGAGAATGACAAGGGATGCTCAATCTCAGTATATATCATATGTAATTTGTCAAAAACGGTCAACTCTGTTTGTGATTCTGTGAAAGGCGGTCATTGTAACTATTTTTTGGAATGTCTAGAGGACAATGGAAGCCATGTTAAATAAGCGAACATGTCCTTTTTTGGAGGAAGTCTGGTCACCCTAGTCCCTCCCAAATCCCACCACCAGTCAAGCATCGTAACACATACTGACTCTCTCCTCCCTCTCCGCTTCCCTATAGCTATCGGACATTCCTTAGGATTAACACTAGATCTTCAAAGAATGCAGATAGTTTGAATTCAAATTGTCCCATTGCAGCACTATTAACGTTAACATCAACTATTACAGCATGCATTAATATTTTGATCAGTAGTGCAAAAACCAGACAGGTTGTAAAACTGGTTACAAACTGGTGTTGTACCTCTTTTTATTTGAAAATAGGACGAATTGCATAATTTATCTTTGCTCTGTGTGTGTGTGCGATATATATATATATATATAGATAGATAGATAGATAGATAGATAGATAGATAGATAGAAGTCCAACAATGTTTGTATTGTGAAAGATGAACTCTATGCAAATAAAAGATATTGTTTAATTAAGTAATCTTTAATAATAATTTCCAAGCCTCCACTCTGTAAAAAGGCACACGTGACATCATCCAGATAGATGGTGCCTTGACTCCTGCACAACATTGGCCCCTCATTGAATGTTCACGATTGGTTATGGCGCTGATTGGATGTAGGGCACGCTTGTGTGGCAGGATAGTTTGTGCTCACAAGCAGGGCCGGATTTGTACTTTTTACCGCCCAAGGCCGACTATTACTAGCCGCCCCAAACGAAATCATATCCTACCACCTCTCTCCACACACACCCATCCAAAAAATTTTGGGCCGATGGTGTCCACTATTGGGGCTAGTGCCGAGGTCTCCATGGCAACATGAAGTGAATCAATCATGTCACACGGGGGAACTGGTCAATCAAGCGATCTACAGGTGATGGGCGTGGTGGGAGCCGTCCACCACACACATAGTCAAAAGTGGCTCACAATTGGACATTGGGTGGGGTCAGCAACACGTAAAAGTGAGTCCTGTACCCACTGCTGTCTCCAGGATAACAGCGCTGGCCAATCAATTAAGAAATGGGTACTGTGAGAGGCTGCCTTCTGTATTCTGTACTATTTGCTGGTGCTGCCCCTGGTCCTTTCATCCCCCACACCAAGTGTGTGAGACCCGGCCTTCTGTAACTGCCTGGAGTTGCTGCTATGTTATTGGACAAGGTCTGGCTTTTTCCTAGTCACACACTGTTCACAAACGTTTGGTTAATGGACTGCAGCTGCCTGTAGCACAGCACAGGCAGATGCCAGCTGGTACTAATAGTGCAGTTATCCTGACCACTTTCATTTGTTTGGACACTTGCAAATAATGCCCACTGTGTGCAGGCCGCCCCTTGTTTATCTGGTGCCCTAGGCCATGGCCTATGTGGCCTTGCCAGAAATCCGGCCATGCTCACAAGTTCGCTGGAACAGCATGCACGAGCAGCGGGATGGCCGTGCAAGTGTGGTGGAATTGTGCACGCATATGGTGTGCTTACATGTGACTTGAAGACACACAAGGTCCAACACGATGGCATGCGCGCTCCTGCCCTGTGTACAGTGGCACGCCATAAACTATGATTCTAGTTCCACTGAGCTAGCAGCAAGACTACGACGTAGGTTGATGTTACCTTATGCAGATAAAAGTGCCTGTTTCATGCAGAATTACACTTACCATGATCCTAGTTGCTGACAAAACTTAGTTAATAAGATAATAAAGATCATGTACAGGGGTGCAGACATCTTGTTTCTAAAAATAATATCTCACCATTTAACCTTACACACATATGGACACAACATCTTTTTTACATTACATAGTCATAATCTTATTATGTCCCACCAACATATAGTGTAAAGAAAGAGGGATACTTCAAGACATTCCCCTGGCACACCCTTTTTCATGCAGATCATTAAGAATTCAGCCAAAGATGTTTTATCATTCAGACCACACTGGTCTTTTCTATCATCTTTAGTTGTATTTCATAATAACATCTGAAGGTAAGACATATATTAATTTAAAGGATGTAAATAAAGTTTAGAGGAAATTGAAAACAATTTTCAGGAGAAAAAAACATATATTTACACAGAGGCAAACCCAGGATTTTCAGGGGGGGGGGGGGGGGGGGTTTCCTGGAAGGTCTCCCTCAGCCACGCACAATACAGTATAATAATATGGTAGGACATCATGCTAGGTACACATAATGCAATTTCCCGTCCGACTGACAGGATCTGACAATTATTTACTAAATGTCCGATCTGCTCCTGATCGACAACGGGATTAATCAGGAGCATTTTGGATACTGATAATAATGAGGACAGCCAACATTGCTAATGATGGGGAAAGTGAAGCATTCACGCAGCAGGACTGTGCTCATACCTGACTCTGTTAAGTTCCCCTGAGCTGCTCCATGCTCTGTACACACACTGCTGCTCCATGCTATGTACACACACTGCGGCTCCGTGATCACTACTCACGCTGCTGCTCCATCCAAAGTCAACTGTAGCAGGGAAAGAAAGGGGGCAACGCTGTGAGTTGCAGGATGCCTGCATATATTCTGGTGTCTCAATTTGTGCCTGTCCCCACTCCCAGACAATGCACCGGCCCTGGTCTGAGGGGGGATTCTGGGCAGCTGTAATCCCCACCCCCCCTGCGTTTGCCTATGACATGAGAAAATAAGAGAGACAGAGGAATTTTGTTTCCAAAGAGGAACTATCCCTCAAAAAAGAGACAGCTTGGAGCTATAAGGGTAGTTAGCTCCTGGGGGCTTATCTCCAAGAAGCATTACATATAGATTTAGTGGCAAGTTTAGGCCACTAATGGTACACAATTTGGTGCATAGGGCCAAGCAAAATCTCTGAGCTAGCAGACCCGATCACCATATATGCTAAATGTCACCCAAAGCATCACATCTGCAATAACAGTGATTGGATATTGTAGCTTGCATTACATGCAGCCTCACTGGAGTGTAGTAACACCTAAGTAAAAGCTTAATTGCCATCCTATGGAACTATAAAAAGAACTATTTTTGGTAAGCATCTTTTGCAGAAATGAGTTCACCATTCATCATAAAAGACTGAGCCAGTATCAGCTTCCCACCGCAACTGAAACCGTAATTTGGCAGAGGTAGTGTCCTGGATGAACCTTAAATAGAGGACATGAGACCTAAATCAAGGGGTGAATCTTTGCACCAAATCTAAAGAGGGGTAACACAATGGGTCCTGAAGCTTTGCAAAAAGGGGAAAATCTGGATGGCCCTAAAGATTTCACTAAAGGGAATACTATAGGTACTTCAGATGACTATTCTCAAGCCCTGATATCTCTGTATTTTATAGACAACTCTTATCTGTGTTATGATGTCGCAGAGTTTTAGATGTCATATGTTAAATTCATAGTATTCTTAAAGTGAACCTAAATCGATCAGACAAAAATGAGTTTCACTTTTCTGGGGCTTCTATCAGCCCCCAGCAGACGTCCAGTGCCCGCATCCTCCTGGAATGTGCCCGCATCCTCCCCGACTTGCCAGTCAATGTATAATGCGTCTGTGCGGCCCTGGCCGGGGAGCGGAGCATCGTTCCAGGATGGCGCGAGCACAGGACGTCTGCTGGGGGCTGGTAGAAGTCCCAGGTAAGTGAAGCTCATTTTTGTCCGATCAATTTAGGTTCACTTTAAATTGTACTTCTAGCCGAATAATTTGGGCACAGGGGGACCCAGGAAGGACAAAGGTGGACACAGGAAAGACAGAGGAGGACACAGAAAAGACAGAGGTGCACACAGGGTTACACAGGAAGGACATAGGGGGACAGAGGTGGACACAGGGGGACAGAGCAGGACAGAGGGGGACACACAATGTACAAGAGGACACAAGAGGTACAAGGAAGGCCCAAGGGGGAACCAAGAGGTACAAGGGAGACAAAATAATTGGGTTGGGGGGGGGGGGGTGTTGGGGAAAAAGATCCTCAAGACGCTTCTGCATTACGGATGCACCAGGATTAGTTTACTTTTTTCCCTGGTTCTTGTCCTCTAAACCTAGATGCGTTTTATAGTCCCAAAAATATGATATATATACAGTGACCATACGTCCCGCTTTACCCGGGATGCGTCCTGCCTTCGGAGGGCGCTGTCCCAGGTTGCATGAGGTCCCGGGAAACGTCCAGCTTTTAACCGCGGGACGTCCCGGCCACCGTACATTGCATGAACTGGCAGCGGCGTCTGTAGACGCCGTGCCAGTTCATTGCCCGCAGCCCCGCTCCAGCCTCCTTCGTCTACCTCTTCCGGCAGAGCAGGGCTACGGGAAGATGGCGCCCGAAGCCCTGTACTGGAGACTATTTGTGTCTCCAGTACAGGGCTTCAGGTGCCATCTTGCCGTAGCCCTACTCTGGCTGTCAGCACGGGAGACTGCAGGAGGATCGTCCG
The DNA here is from genome assembly GCF_040937935.1 of Hyperolius riggenbachi. NCBI lineage: Eukaryota > Metazoa > Chordata > Amphibia > Anura > Hyperoliidae > Hyperolius > Hyperolius riggenbachi. The sequence goes on along the minus strand of NC_090650.1, from coordinate 131,857,846 downwards.
GGAGATGCGCGCCAGAGGCCGGGTGTGGAGACTTCTGTCACGTGAGTACTAAATTCCTTTTTTTTGCAGGTGAAATGTTTGCCCCCATTGCATTTATTTTGTGCTGAAATGTTTACCCACATTGCGTTTATTTTGTGCTGACATGTTTGCCCCATTGCGTTTTATTTTGTGCTGACATGTTTGCCCTCATTGCGTTTATTTTGTGCTGAAATGTTTGCCCCCATTGCATTTATTTTGTGCTGAAATGTTTGCCCCCATTGCGGTTATTTTGTGCTGACATGTTGCCCACATTGTGTTTATTTTGTGCTGGGATGTTGCCCATTGCGTTTATTTTGATCTGACATGTTGCCCATTGCGTTTATTTTGTGCTGACATGTTGCCCATTGCATTTATTTCCTGCTGACATGTTGCCCATTGCGTTTATTTTCTGCTGACATGTTGGCCATTGCGTTTATTTTCTGCTGACATGTTGCCCACATTGCGTTTATTTTGCACTGAAATGTTGCTCACATTGCATTTATTTTGTGCTGACATGTTGCCCACATTGCGTTTATTTTGTGCTGACATGTTGCCCATTGCGTTTATTTTCTGCTGACATGTTGCCCACATTGCATTTATTTTGCACTGAAATGTTGCTCACATTGCGTTTATTTTGTGCTGACATGTTGCCCACATTGCGTTTATGTTGAGCTGACATGTTGCCCACATTGCGTTTATTTTCTTGTGTCTGGGGTAACTGTTGTTGCATTTATTATTCAATGGTCATAGTTGGCTATGTTTGCGGGTTATGGTATACTATTAAATAGCATCACACAGTTTCGGCACACCCATGATGTGAATCCTCGTTTGACCATATCATGGCGTAAACACTGCTTTCTTATGCCTCGCTGTTACATCATTATGCTAGCTCTGCCCATACAATGTCATAGCCATGCCCATTTTTCGGCACGGCGCGCTACGCGCGTCGCAGCCCCCCCATTTTTCGGCGCGTCGCCGCCCCCCCACCCCCCATCCCAGGTTGAACCGACAAAAATCTGGTCACTAATATATATTACATACTTTCCTGTGCCATTGCCAAATATGAATTATTCTTTATCAGTGCCACCACCTTGTAATATTTTTTATATGCATATATTTTTTGAGAGGTGTACCAGGTAGTCTCCCTATAAGTCGGAATGGGATGCAAGTTATTGCGTGTGGCGGTACCGCAAAGCAATAAATAATTATAAGAGTTTATTATTAGAGTATTTTTTAATAAATCATTTAAATACTTTTAAAGGATACCAGAGGTTGGTGAAGATAAATAGTGTTCTTTTACTAACCTGGGGCTACTAACATCCGCCCTAGGCAATTAGGTCCCTCCCCATCCTCCAGGTCCTCTTCATTGATCTGCTGTGGATACCTCCCTGATTGCACACCCATAGGCAGGAGTACTGTATGCTTTTGCTGCTCAAGTCTTAAAGTAGTGCACATGCACAGAGCGCTTGATTAAGGACACATACCGCCTCGCCAGCGCATGCACAGTAGTGCATGACATAGCTGCTATACCAGGCCAAACAGCAAATTGAGGTACCTGAGTGGACAGCTAGGACCCTACAAGATGGAGGGGGGGGGGGGGGGGCAGGAGACGATGGAAGAAGCCCTAGGTAAGTAAAAGGGCATTTTATCTTCATGTCTGGTATCCTTAAAGTAGCAAAAATAAATACTTTTATACCTAGTGCTAAACTTTAGTTCCTCAATGCCTCCAATAAACATTCATCTTCATGTAAGTGCAGCTCAGCTGATATAATGTGCTGCTTGTGTGCTGAAATGCTGCGCTGAAGTGAGAGGGATATCAGTTGCCAGGCAGCCCTGCTGATATATTTAGCTGCAGTAGTGTCTGAATAACTGTTAGGAATCCTAACTCAGTAAATTTCCGACATTTATGCACTCATATTGTACGTTCCTGTTATGTTCTATGCCGACCTGTCAGACTGAGCACTAGGAGAAGTGTTGCTGCTGTCACCTAGTGGCAGCTTTAGGCATTACAGCAAGATTACCTGGTTCTCACTTGGCTAATTATTTACCAGGTGAGTCTGCTTTGCATGGCAGCTGGCTTGCAGCCAAGTTCACATAGAACATTTAGGATTAAGGCCTCTTTTCCATGGACAGTTAAAGTGTGTGTTTAGCAAGCAGTTACCAGGCAGCAGTGAGCAGTTACCAGGCAGCAACAAGCAGTTACCAGGCAGCAGTGAGCAGTTGTGAGAGCTTCAGAGGCATTTCACTGCCTATCAACAGTCCGTGGAAAAGAAGCCTTACTAATGGTCTGGTCTGGTGAGTCTGGCTTGCATCTGCTTTCGGATTGGCTGCCTGTGTTATAAAAGTCTTTTCCCATCTGGTCTTTGTGCCTGTTATGTTTTTCAGCTTCCTGTTCAGTGAAGGGTGTGCTGTTGTATTGCTCGCTGTGTTAATTGACCTCTGCTTTGGTTGGACTACACTTCTGTCTCATACCCTGGTTCATCTGCATGTCTGCTGGATCTTCTGTGTATGACCTCTGACGGCTTCCTGACTTTAGGGCCCTTTTCCACCAACGCGTTTGCGCTGGCTGAATCGCAAAAACGCAAACCGCTAGCGATTTTACAATCGCTACGGTTTGCTTTTTAACATGGTAATCGCGATTCATTTTTGCCGGGAACGCGAACGCGCGGCGGAGCGATAATTGCCGCGATTTTGCTATGCAGTGCGAACGTCGGCGAATCGCCGGTAATTGCGATTCAGCAATCGCTAGCGTTCAGTGTGAACGCTAGCGATTGCTAGTGGAAAAGGGCCCTCAGAGTTTGTTTATCCTGTGGATAAACAAACGCTAAACAAACAGATTTCTTGTTTTTTCCCTATTTATTTAGATTGTAAGCTTGCAGGGGCAGGATTTCCTCCCCATTGTTTTTTGTAATTGCTGAGATGTACATAACTAGAATTATGCTTTTATTAATATGATCTTTGTTTGGCAGATCATTATAATATATTATAAGGCCAGCATACTGTAGCTAAAAATATGTGGGTTACAGTATATCTCTTGAGGGGCTTCATTTTACGATTGTATTGTGTATAGCCACCTTCGCACAAATGTAGGGGGACCTAGTGATGAGCGCAAATTTAGCATAATTGTTATTTTGCATCGTAATTTGTAATTACAATGCAAAAGGGTAATGAAAAATGTCAGGAAAATCGTAATTTTTTTTGTAATCATAATCCGGAACAGTAATTTATTATACAATAATTTTTGTGTAATTTTGTGCTGACTTAGTGGTTAATACCAAAGCCCCCATGAATGCTATCGTCATAAATGTGGGGAAGCGAGTAGTGAGAAAAACATTTGCATAACTAATTTTGCACCATAATTCGCAATTACAAATCAAAACCTTAATGCAAAATTTTTGGGGAAATCATAATTCATTTCATTTGTAATTTGGATCAGGAACCATCATTTAGCATTTTGCGTAATTTTCACGCAATTTTCATGAAGACTTAGCATCAATAGCAAAACTATCAAGACCAAAATTGCTATGCATGTTAAGGGGAATTGTGGGAACAAGTCAAAAATCATTTTTCAAAAAGACCTTGTAGTTAAAAGATTTTTTCGAAATGATTTTAACATACGTAGTAATTTTGGTGATGATCGCACTGCTAAAATCAGCACACAATTACGCAAAATTGACACGAAATTATGAATGGATTACACAAAATGAATTGAATTTTCAAATCATAATTCCATATGGCCGACACTGCAAAAATTTACATGAAACTTTCCGTAATCATAATTATCAGATTACGATCATCCCATGGACCAGAACCATAAACTGCCGTAAGTGATACGGACAGCAGTGCCAGAGCTGCCATTGCGGCAAAGGGGGCAATTGTCCTAGGGCCCGACCGCTCCGGGGACCCCCATGCTGCAGGACCCCCCGGTGGCCTCCCCCTGTCTGCTCCCAGTGGCCCTGCATGTTTGATAGTTCAGTGGCATTGAAATATCTGACCTGTCTTGGCGGCTGCTCTGTCCCGATCTCCATTTTCAGCCATGCTGCCTGCCTCTTCTCTATGCCGGCGCATGTTATTTACACAGGCAACTGGGCTTTAGACAGAGATCAGGACAGAGCATGCGTGGCCACAGGGAGCCATAGGGGGAGTCCACTTGGGGGGTCCAGCAGTGAGGGGGCCCCGGGAGCTGATTTTCAGGGGAGGGGTAGCGGGACCCAAGTTACTTTTGCCCCAGGTTTCCCATGTGGCTTAAAACGTCCCTGACAGGCAGTAATACTGATAATGACAGTGGCAATATGCAAGAAAATGTTACACCAATGACATTTGATAAATGCAATCTAAAAAAGATAGCTGAGAAAAACACCTTTTGATCCAACCAGCTTGAGATGAAATCAGAGCTAATGCTGGACAATGACTTGAAAAAGCAGCAGTATGTCACACAATTATACAGGGAGTGCAGAATTATTAGGCAAGTTGTATTTTTGAGGAATAATTTTATAATTGAACAACAACCATGTTCTCAGTGAACCCAAAAAACTCATAAATATCAAAGCTGAATATTTTTGAAAGTAGTTTTTAGTTTGTTTTTAGTTTTAGCTATTTTAGGGGGATATCTGTGTGTGCAAGTGACTATTACTGTGCATAATTATTAGGCAACTTAACAAAAAACAAATATTTACCCATTTCAATTATTTATTTTTACCAGTGAAACCAATATAACATCTCAACATTCACAAATATACATTTCTGACATTCAAAAAAACAAAACAAAAACAAAACAGTGACCAATATAGCCACCTTTCTTTGCAAGGACACTCAAAAGCCTGCCATCCATGGATTCTGTCAGTGTTTTGATCTGTTCACAATCAACATTGCCTGCAGCAGCAACCACGGCCTCCCAGACACTGTTCAGAGAGGTGTACTGTTTTCCCTCCATGTAAATCTCACATTTTATGATGGACCACAGGTTCTCAATGGGTTCAGATCTGGTGAACAAGGAAGCCATGTCATTAGTTTTTCTTCTTTTATACCCTTTCTTGCCAGCCACGCTGTGGAGTACTTGGACGCGTGTGATGGAGCATTGTCCTGCATGAAAATCTTGTTTTTCTTGAAGGATGCAGACTTCTTCCTGTACCACTGCTTGAAGAAGGTGTCTTCCAGAAACTGGCAGTAGGACTGGGAGTTGAGCTTGACTCCATCCTCAACCTCGAAAAGGCCCCACAAGCTCATCTTTGATGATACCAGCCCAAACCAGTACTCCACCTCCACCTTGCTGGCGTCTGAGTTGGACTGGAGCTCTCTGCCCTTTACCAATCCAGCCACGGGCCCATCAAGACTCACTCTCATTTTATCAGTCTATAAAACCTTAGAAAAATCAGTCTTGAGATATTTCTTGGCCCAGTCTTGACATTTCAGCTTGTGTGTCTTGGTCAGTGGTGGTCGTCTTTCAGCCTTTCTTACCTTGGCCATGTCTCTGAGTATTGCACACCTTGTGCTTTTGGGCACTCCAGTGATGCTGCAGCTCTGAAATATGGCCAAACTGGTGGTAAGTGGCATCTTGGCAGCTGCACGCTTGACTTTTCTCAGTTCATGGGCAGTTATTTTGCGCCTTGGTTTTTCCACATGCTTCTTGCGACCCTGTTGACTATTTGAATGAAACGCTTGATTGTTCAATGATCACGCATCAGAAGCTTTGCAATTTTAAGAGTGCTGCATCCCTCTGCAAGATATCTCACTATTTTTGACTTTTCTGAGCCTGTCAAGTACTTCTTTTGACCCATTTTGCCAAAGGAAAGGAAGTTGCCTAATAATTATGCACACCTGATATAGGGTGTTGATGTCATTAGACCACACCCCTTCTCATTACAGAGATGCACATCACCTAATATGCTTAATTGGTAGTAGGCTTTTGAGCCTATACAGCTTGGAGTAAGACAACATGCATAAAGAGGATGATGTGGTCAAAATACTCATTTGCCTAATAATTCTGCACTCCCTGTATTCTCTTGGGTGCAACACCCAATCAGGTTATCTTTTGTATCCTCCCCGTGCATTATGGGGGAATGAAAGAAAAAATGAATGGGCAAAAGAACAGTTCTTCCTTCAGGCACTTCTGCATCTTCAATAAAATATCATAAACAAAAGGTGTGTAAAAGACATAGATCTCATTATTGTACATCCATTGTAGTAAAACTAGAGAAAACTTATCTAATAGAAAGAGTTTGTTTTCTTTTCAAGAAATTAAATAATAGAATGTTTTTTTTGTACAATATTAGAATTTCATTTTTTATTTGTCATAGAGCTCCACATTCTAAGGCTGCGGGATTTTTATGCTAAATTCTGTGTAGAAGGATGAATGTTCATCGGGCAAACTGCTACTGCCACCCCACTGCCCACAGCTTACCCCTTGATTTCCTGGTGCCCTAGGCCATGGCCTTTGTGGGCTTGTCTGAAATTCAGCCATGGTAGGAGTGTGTTATCAGTAGGTATGACCCACAGCATCTCTGTGCTGCTATACAGGAAAAAAACAGATGCTTTAACCTTTCCCTTGCTCCCTGAAAGTTCATCTAGTACATTTTCAGGGCTTTTTTTTTTTTTTGGGGGGGGGGGGGATTTCTGTGCATTGTAACAAAGATTTTTTTCCCCCCATTGTTTTTATACTTTGCCTAATCTTTTAATGCAGAGAGAAAGTTCTGAGCTCAGATCCACTTCAATGTGAATGTTATCAGTTAGTTTCCATATATCTATAGATATATAGATCCATATATCTATATCTAGATATATGGATGTGTGTCTGGGTTTTTTTTTATATATGTATTTTACAAATTCTGTACATATTTAGTAAACTTTTTTGAGATACTGTGCAATTTATTTACAAATGACATGTATTTGGAGGCTTTCCGGCCAAGTTCTCCGCATGTTTTCATGTTAGTAGTTATTACAAATGTGCGGCGCTTTGTTTATTTATTTTCCGAGATTTACCCCCAGACCTGCAAAACTCAGACACCCGATTGGACGGCTATAAGCACATGACCCCGGATGCCTATCAGGTGATGGACAACGTGGTGACGTCACCTTCGCGCGGCCACGCACGAGTGAGCCGCTATTGGGTGGCTGTAAGACTGAAGTATAAAACTATCATGGGGAGGTCAGGTGATAGCGGGAGGAGGGGGTGCACAGCTTGTATATTTAAGGAAGGACGGATACCTGAATAGTTACCTTCTGGAGAAGTGACAGGAGTCACGGAATGCGTGAGGGGGCACGGGCGGACAGTGGACCATCCTTGCAGGACTGGGTGAGACTCTATCTATTTACACCAATATTATTACATTGTACATGCTGCGGCACATATATGCACAGGCTTAGAAGGAGAGTTATACGATATAGGCAGCATATGCGGTAGATTACACTACTACTACACTACTCGTGCTTACAAGCATAACCTGCTATGAATTTGATTCTTATGGTTTTCATCTGTCTGCCAGTGTACTGGATTGTTTTAATTGGTTTTATGTGTTAAAGGGATATGTCCTTAATAAATTTGTATTATTACTTTACTCTGGCGTAGTGTTGGGCGAACACCTGGATGTTCGGGTTCGGGCCGAACAGGCCGAACATGGGCCAGATGTTCGGCATGTTCGGCCCAAACGCCGAACTCAATGGAAGTCAATGGGACCCCCGAACATGCCCATTTTGGGGGCCCTATGGGGTCGCAGGCATAAGGGGGGAGCATGCCCCGATCGCGGGGGGGGGGGGGGTCGGAAATTCCCCCCTCCGCTAGCGCTCCCCCCTCTGCCCGCTTCCCCATAAAAAAAGTTTAAGGCAAGTTAAATAGTACTTGGTGGCTGGCCTGGCACTGGCAGTGGAGTGAGGAGGAGAAGGAGCCTGAGTAGCAGAGTGACGCGTTGAGGCCGGGCAGCGGGCGGTTCAGCGGTAGTACCCTTGTGGTACTTCCGCCCTTTCTCTGACCTCACGTCCTCTACGTGATGACGCATACGAGGGTACGCGTGACGCGTACCCTCGTATGCAGAGGACGTGAGGTCAGAGAAAGGGCGGAAGTACCACAAGGGTACTACCGCTGAACCGCCCGCTGCCCGGCCTCAACGCGTCACTCTGCTACTCAGACTCCTCCTCCTCCTCACTCCACTGCCAGTGCCAGGCCAGCCACCAAGTACTATTTAACTTGCCTTAAACTTTTTTTATGGGGAAGCGGGCAGAGGGGGAGCGCTAGCGGAGGGGGTGGGGGGAACTTCCGACCCCCCCCGCGATCGGGGCATGCTCCCCCCTTATGCCTGCGACCCCATAGGGGGGCCGTATTGCGGCATGTTCGGGCGAACAGGGCCCTGTTCGGCGGCCATTCAGTAGTTCAGGGCGAACCCGAACTTAAAAGGCCGAACACCATCAGGTGTTCGGCCGAACTCGAACATCACCCGAACAGGGTGATGTTCTGCAGAACCCGAACAGTGGCGAACACTGTTCGCCCAACACTACTCTGGCGGTGTTTGATTATGATTATTGCTTGCATAGATGGACACTTTTTCTAGTGTATTAGTTATGCTCATGTCCATGGCGTTAGCCCTACTTATTGTGGGCAATTGTTTCTCTAATTTTGTTTGTTGGACTAAAGAATGTCCGCATGTCCGACATCACCATGAGATTGCTAGAGCGTCCTGTCCTTGCCTGCGTGGACATGGGATAAGGATTACTGGCAGTGGTACCTTTATTCCGTTGTGCTGTGACATCACCCTTAAACGCACTATAAAGCATAGTTGCCAGCTTGTTCTGCAAGTGCTGCATCCTTTCTGCCTTCTGGTGATTTGGAAACATCTTCGCCACTTTGTGCTTATACCGAGGGTCTAGTAGCGTGGCCACCCAGTACAGCTCATTCCCCTTGAGTTTTTTTATATGGAGGTCCCTCAACAGGCTGGACAGCATGAAAGATGCCATCTGGACAAATTTGGATGCAGACGTACTATCCATCTCCTCTTGCTCTTCCTCAGTGATGTCAGGTAAGTTCTCCTCCTCCCTCCCAGCCACGAACTATACCACGGGAAAGATGAGCAGCACAAGCCCCCTGCGACACCTGCTGCGGTTGTTTTTCCACCTCATCCTCCTTAAAAAAAAAAAAACTTCCTCATCATCTGACTCCTCTTCCCCACACGACTCTTCCTCCTCCTCCCCCCCCCCTGTGCTGCCGCAGGTGTTGAGGAATCATCTGCTTCTGCTGAGAATTGATCCCACAACTCTTCCTCCTGTTCCTGTTCCTGTTCACGCTCCACCACTCTACGCACGGAACACTGCAGGAAGAAAGCATATGGGATCAAGTCGCTGATGGCACCTTCACTGCAACCCACTAGGTTTGTCACCTCCTCAAACGGTCGCATGAGCCTGCAGGCATTATCGCATGAGTTATGAAAAAGTTGGGGAAGGCTGCGCATCCCTAAACACATGCTGCAATTGAATGGTTAATCGCATTGGCATACACTGCCTCTATTAGACTGAAAAATGCATGCCCTGCATCCAAAACAAGTGCTAACATTTATTATACTAGGAGGAACTTTAGCTTCCAATATGGTTTGCATGCAAAGTATAATGTACTAGACACTTGCGCCACGGTAAGGCAAACCTCCGGGCAAGTGACCTAACCTAAATTTAAAACCTTGGGAGCAGCTAAGCAAAAAAAAAAAGTGTAACTTACATTTTGTAAGTTTGGGTATCGCCTTTTTTGAGAAATAATTGCGGCCTGGTATCTTCCACTGCAGTGTCCCAATGGCCACAAATTTTCGGAAGGCCACCAGCTGGTATGGTAACAGCTGGCGAGCTAACAATTCCGCCAAGCCAGCTGTCAGAAACTGGGCAAGGGGGTGACTGGCAGACAATGGCTTCTTCCGCTCAAAGACTTCCCTCACAGACACCTGGCTGCTGCTGTGTGCAGACAGCGGAGCAGGAACCGCTCAAGGTGAGAGGCAGAGTGGAGGAGGGTAGCTGTGATTGTGAAGGCGCAAGGTAGAAAGCGGCTGAAGATGATGCACCTGAAGGAGGAAGAGGAGAAGGAGGATGGCTTTGCTTTTGTGTGCTGCTTTTCCTCAGGTGGTCTTCCCATTGCAGTTTGTGCCTTTTTCTCCATGTGCCTTCGTAAGGCAGTTGTCCCTACGTGGCTGTTGGCCTTTCCACGGCTCAATTTTTGGCGGCAGAGAGAACCGATGGCATTGCTCTTATCTGAGGCAGACACACACAAAAATTCTACACCTCTGAGCCCAGGGATGTGGGCACTATGGTGGCATCAGCAGCTGACGTTGAAGGGCATGTTGGCTGGCTGTCCATAGGTGGCGATACATGGCGCTGGACACTGCCACCAGCTGTTTCTGACGATAAGCTCCCCCTGCTTCTTTCAGCAACTCGTCTTCTCCTACTCCTCTCTGACTCCCCCTCTGAACTGTCCCTTTGGTCATCTTGTCTATTAGGATCCCATGTGGCATCCATGGCAATATCATCTTCATCATCATCATAATCATCCTCCCCAGCTTCGCTTGCCTCAGACACCTCATAAACTGCATCAACAGCAGGTACTTTATCATCCTCCTCCACACACCTTAAGTCCATAGTATCGCCTAACTCAGACATTTGAGGTGGTGTAACTTGCTTAGCGCCTTCATCTTGTTGTAACAATAATGGCTTTGAATCAGTGAATTCCCCACCAAATAACTCCTGCGAAGTGTCAATTGCAGCGGATGTGGTGCTTGGAGTAGCGCTGGTGGCTGCAGAAGATGAGGTGTTCTGTGTTAAATAGTCTATAAACAACACCACTCTAAATAGAGCTACAGTCCCATGCATCACCTTATGCCCTGGGACCTACAGATGATAATGTGTCTTAATGGGCTGAAAATGAATATACACACCACAAGAAAAGATGCCCACTTAATAGACTGTTATATGTGAAAGTGACAACTCATCACAGCTCAATTGTAAAGCAATAAGGTATATTTATTATGGACATATCCAAACACAAAAATAAGTTAAAAACAATATTTAAAACCACCTTCCTAATCCAAATGTAATTGGAAATCTCTATTGCAGCAGATGAATAAAGTGTCACAGTGTTTATAAAGTGATAAATGGTGCTGTAGATTGCACAACCCTGACAATAACAATTAGTGCAACTGCGAACTACCAAAAAACTCCAAGATATAAAAATACAAAAATCTAAAAACAGGTGTCAACACTACAATAAATATAGAAAAATAGCAGGAATAGTACCTACGGGAAAAAAAATCAATGCAAGAAGTGAAAAAAAGTGTATGTGCAGAACTTGTGTAGATACAAATTGATAGCAATGAACAGCAATATTTAGAATACAGTTATATTATAAAGTGCAATCTTGCAGTGCTTACCAGTGTAAGATGGCTGCTGCATATAGAGAGAAGGGGGAGAGATGCCTTGCGTGTTCGCAGCGTGCGGCTGCTTCTTTTCAGTTTTTAAAAACAACCAATTTTTGAGAGGTAGAACCGCAAAAGTGAATACTTTTATGGTATCGTGTATGACCAACTTAAAGAGGTTACATATACAATTGACTATATTTATAATTAAAGTTATTTGATGCTCATTTCTTAGTAGGTACTAGTTATAATTTTTGCAAAATCTGCATATTACACAACACTTTCTTTTGTAACTGATCCAGTTGAATGGAAGCTCTAAAAATTGAAGGTATTCTAATGTAATTTGTGTTTAATCTATACAGAACATTCTCTTTGCCCATTATTGATTTGCTTTTGTTTTTGCTTTTTTTAAATCAAGGTGACCTTTAGGCACCAAACTGTTTAGCGCTTATTGCTTAAAGCATAAATTCTTGGTAATGAGATATCTCCATGTGGCTGAATATATTCTAGCAACCTTCATTTTCCATACTGCAGTTGTCTAGGTGTCTTCTTCAATTACAGACACCATTTCTGTTTCTGTAACTCAATATAGAACTTATAGTATCCATTACAAGCAAAATAGTAAAAGGAATAATAATTATAGTAGTAATAAAACCAATGCACAATTTAACGGTCGCCACAAATGTTTAGAGCCAGTACCTGATATGTTTTAGTAAAAGGCTATGAGAATTTAAGGTCTTTCATCAACCCCATGTATTAAGTGGACAATATGACTTTAAATGGATGGTAGGGCCATTATTCTGGTCTTGCTGAATTATGGATTGTTTAGAGAAAATGCAGAAGGCAATAGTACAAGCCCAATGAATTATGCATCTACACCTCACTTCCAAAGGCTTAAAATTCAATTTTTCATAGGTATACATTCTAAAAGGTTTCATGTTTCAAGCATTTAAAAATTTGAAAAAGGGAACCTTTTTTCCCCCACATATAAACGTAATTATTCTTCATGCTGTGTGCCATGAAATAGCTGCAGCAGACATTGCAAGCTGCCCTTTATCATCATTTACAATAATCTATTTCAGCAACTAAGGTAGAAGGCAAAATACAAGAAATAGCATTTATTTTCAGGACTGCTAAATGCTGCGCACACCAAAACAATTCTTCATCATGATATGGGCTGATAAATGTATCAAGTATGCTGCATATTGCAAAATGAACTGAAATGATTCTCTTAAAAAATACCTGGAATGACAAGTGACATGATAAACGTGTATGTATTGTATAGTGCCAAGAATAAATATAACTAGGCTGTGTTCCTTTTTTCATTTTTCACTGTAAGGGTTAAGAATTCAGGAAGCAAATTATAGTTTCTCTCTAGAGTGACCTAGTCGAACTATAGCGTATGAAAAGTAATTACAAGCCTTAAAACTCTTGCCTGGAAAAGAACAGCTTATAAGTGGCAGGAATAGATAAAAATGCCAATAGTTCATAGATTGTAGCCCTGCAACATAAAATACTATGTCATTCAGCTGAGACAATAAAGACATGAAACCTACTTTTTTCTACTTTGTTTTTTTAGCTTTAAACACAAAATACTAAAAAAGTCATTTTTAGAAATAAACTATTTGTAAATCTACTGTTAAAGTGACAGTGAAGCAAAGGAAAAAAACATATGATATAATGAATTGTGTGTGTAGTAGGGATAATTGATAGAACATTAGTAGCAAAGAAAGGAGTCTATTTTATTCAGATCTATAGCTTTTTTATGTAACAGTGCATCATTCTGTCATATTTGCAATTTACAAAACACACTCTGTATTTTAAACTAAACAGAGCAAGGCTAATGACCCTTTGAACTTCCCTGCAGTAAAACCTTATCTAAATTTGTTTGTAACTGTTTCTTAGATGTTTAATTGTTTCAGAAAAAATGCACTGTAGCTGACCTAAGTTGGGTCAGAGAGCTCAGAGAAGCTCTTTCGCATTGGTAACAAGTTTCTTAACTCTTGCTGTACTGGAAAATAACAGAATCATTTCTTTGCTACTAATGCTGTATTTCTTAGTTGCACTAGACATACAATTCATTATGTTATAAGTTTATTTTTGCTTCAGGTTTGCTTTAAGCTCCAGAAAAAAAGTTTTTAGCAAACTACAGGCTGTAGTTTTATGGGTATCTCACAAAAGATGCCATTTGGGCATTATTTGGCTAATGCTGACCTCCAGACAATAATAACTAAAAAATGATTTTCAAACAAGACTCCAGCACAGAAACTTACAAACTAGAGCCTAGGTTCTAGGGCAATCACTGCCAGGGGAAGAAAACCAAGGAGGTCGATATGGGCAACATAATGTATAAGTACACCTGTTGTGTCAAACTGGACCCTAAAGTACAGCGTTAATAATGTTTAATATCTGTGAGAGCTGCAACCACGAGCACATATTTCATATTGATTTCCTGGAAGACTTTACACTGAAGGCTAAGACACTCACCGAACTAAGAGAGAAGCACACTGTAGCTTGGCCTAACTATAGCAGAGCTAATTAGAGCTTTAGGGCTCTGGTGACAACATCACAACACCTCACCTTGAGAAGACGAAGTGCTGATGATGGCACAACTTCTAATGACAGTGTGGGGCTTTTACTTGCGATTACTGAAAAAACAACTTTCTGTTCCTCTCAAAACGCAGCTTATAAGAGTGAAAACACATTTTAGATGTTAGAACCTATTTTCAAAGACCTGGAAGATTCATAATGGTACAAGGAAATAAACATCACTTCTACAGTAGACAGATGATCAATAAACTACGTAAAGTGCGTGAGTCATGTTTCTTCCCCTTGACACAAAATTGGCTTATTCTATAAAACAGTGTAATAAGCAGCGAGATAACCTTTAAAAATCAATTAGTTCTCAATTTACTGCAGTCATAAGAACTGATATGTCATCTGTGTTCTGACTGGTTGTCATAAGTTGCTGCTCCTCTGTTTTACAGAGTGTATCTTTGTTTATGGTATGTACTTTCTATGGAGCCTTCAATTAATCAAAGCAGACCTGAATTTACCTAAAAAAAAGACTAAGATACTCACCTAAGGAGAATGAAGATTCTGGATCCCATAGAGCCTTTCCAGCCACCCTCGGAAGCACTCGTGTCCCTAACTTTCGCACTGTGCATGGGTGAGCCTCAACCCGTGCTGGTGCAATACGGATCTGCTTGTCTTCATAGTACTCTGGAACATGTACTTCTGCAGGCTGATCAAGCAGGGCCCCAAGATGCATTCAATTTGCTGGTAAAATAATTTCACCAGGGAACAGTGCTGGAACGAGGGATGGAGAGAAGACCGGTAAGACTCTATAGGATTCATTGCCTTCCCTCTTCTTAGGTGAGTACCTTATATACTCTTGTATAAGCCTAATTTTCCAGCACAAAGAATGTGCTGAAAAGTTACCCCCTTGGCTTATATGCAAGTCAATGGAGCAGAACAGATGGTGGAGCAGGTTTTCTTACTGGCATTGGAGCGTAAGGATTGTGAACTAGTGATCCTGCTCTTGCCATCTGGCTCCCTGCTGTGTCTGCGCCCCGCCATCCCCTGCATCAGGGTGTGCAGAGTGTGCTGCTCAAGACTACCTATGTCCACCGGATTGTGGAGCAGAACAAGCAACATTTCAGTGGTGCAATGATCGGGGATTATTCCCGTGTGGCAATCGCTGTCTCATATCTATGATGCCATCTAGTTGCATCTTGAGACACAGCTGTATCATCCTTGGGGCACATCTGGCTATGCGGAGGGGGCTGACTTGTACTGGGGGCACATTTGGCTACTATGGACGGGGCTATACTGGGGACGAGGCTTATACGCGAGTCAATCATTTTTTCCTGGTTTCTGAGGGAAAAGTGAGTACCTTGGCTTATACACGGTTCGGTTTATATTCGAGTATATACAGTATCTAAGTATTTTCTTTTTAGGAATCAGAATCAGAATCAGAATCATCTTTATTATCGCCAAACACACCGAGTGGTGTGCCTGGAATTGCTTGTGGTTCACATGGCATATACATATAACAACGCATGGTAGAGATAGCAAAGGCAAGCAGGACGTACATACATACATGCATACATACATACATTTAGAGCATCTCAGTATTAAATGGAGTCCTGGGGGGGGGCGGGGGGGAGTGATCGCTACTGTGGGAGTCCATGTTTCAGTCAGAGTTTACAGCTGAGAGGGAGGGATGCCTTGGGGCTGTGGTGACCCCGGGATGTAGGCCGGGAAGGGGGGGGGGGGAGTTTTGAGTTCAGTGAGTTAAGCAGAAGAACTGCTTGTGGGAAAAAGGTGTTCATGCGCCTAGTGGTCTTGGTGGGGATGGATCTAAGACGGCGTCCCAGTGGAAGGGTCTCGAAGTATCGTCTGCCCGGGTGGGAGGGGTCGAGTAAGATCTTGGAGGCCCTTGTCTTCATTCTTGTGGAGTAGAGGAGATCTAGGGAGGGCAGGTGGGTGCCAATGATCTTTTCTGCAGCTTTTATCACTCTGTGGAGTTTGTATTTGTCTGTAGCGGTTGCTCCTGCGTACCAGACAATGATGGAGCAGCAGAGGATGGATTCAATGGTCGCAGAGTAAAAGCTGGTGAGCAGATCCCGTGACATTCCGAATTTTTTCAGTTGGCGTAGGAAGAAGAGCCGCTGCTGAGCTTTCTTCTGGGTTCTGGTGGTGTTCTTCTAGGGTGCTTCAGGTTCACTTTCCACATGCACTGTTTGGTCAGAAATATGTGTACTACCGTAGCTTACGTACCTTAGATCAAGCGATCACATTCAGACAGAACATCCTTCTCTTAGAATGGCATTTTGAGATTCTCATGAGACTTAAGCTCCTTCCCCACTTGCGCATTGCTGATCATGCATTTTAGCAGCACACACATCGCTCACAGTGCATCCGATCTGCAAGGACATCAGAAGTGCATAGACTGTCTGATGTTTCCATCCATGCATTGCTTTTCAACGTGGTATCGCAAAGCATGGTTGCATGAAATTTTGCACAAGCACAGTGATATTCCATTCAGTCTAAGAGAATCACATAGCAAAACAAGTTGCTATTCCATTTTGCTAAGAGAGAAATTTTGTTAAATTGGAAATGGATTTCAGCAGTTAATGCAGTTAGGCCTTTTAATAAAGTTACATTTATTAATAGGGGTAGGGGATGCCCTACAAATACGTAAAGCTGTGGTATAGGTGGGAAGATTCAAATGCAGCTCTGTCTTATTTTACATCTGCTTATGATGAGGGTGAGAGTGGTTGACTTAACCAGAAACAGGTTGTGTGTTTACCGATTGTGTTATGTTTGTGGTATATCACAAATATATGTTCTTTAAAGCTTTTTAATAAAATGCACTTTTGAAAAAAATGTTTATATCAGTATTTCTAACAGATGCAGGCATATAGAAGTAACCAAGTTTGTTGTAAGTCAATAGGTTAATACTGGAGGTCCAAATGAGTAACAAATGGCTTCCGCTCTGAGCATTTAATTACCCTAAAAGCAAAAACAGAGTTTATAGATAGATTCTTGGCAATTCTCCAAACAGATTGCACAGACTCCTGATGCCAATGTTGCAAAGAAGCGCACTAAGGGTATCGTTCATTTATGTTCTGGGCATTTCCAATTAAGAATGCTCCTGTTTCCAGTATTTTTTCTTTCTCTTTACGGCTCGTTCAGAGTATACGCGCTGGAGTGCACATTTTGGCAGCGCATATAGTGTGCGACGCACAAGGAGGGCATAGACAGCCCTTCTACCGTTCCCATCATATGCGCTGCGCTATCGCACTGCTGCATGCACTCACTGTAGTGAATGGGATCTGCAGCGCAGCGCATAGTAGTGCAGATGGCGCGCAATCGTACCTGTTGCGTTCCGATTGCACAGCCATCTGCGCTGAATGATCTGAACGAGGCCTAAGAAAATGGAAATTTGACCTTAATATGGGGTTTGGAGCATCAGGGATGCCTGTAAATATTTGAAATTAGTGTAATAGGGTATTAGCCACTAATAGGAATTTAAAGCGAGAGGAGTACTGAGGCTGCCATCTTGATTCCTTTATAAACAATGCCAGTTACCTGGATGTCATGCTGAGCTTCAGGCTTTAGTTACTTTGGAGTTGCACACCTGTAACAAGCATGGAGCCAGTGGAGATAGACCAAAGTCAAAGTATCTGGTCTGCATGCTCATTCTGGGCTAGTGACTTAAAGAGAAACTGAACTGGAAATTAAAAGCCAAAATAAATATAAACACCTCATGTTTACCTCCTGTGTAGTCTACTCATAGATCTCTTTCTCCTCTCCTGTGTCCTGTAACTGTTTGTCCGCTGTGATCAATGGAATTCTCCGTCCTCCATTTTGAAAATGGCCATTACCTTATAACAGTTTCCTGGTCAGCACACTGTTAAACTTTAATAACGCCTACTTGAGCCATAGGGAAACATGGCCATTACCTTGCACATTCAGTTGTAACTGACAGCAGTTGATATATCACTGACAGCAACTGGTATATTTCAGTTCTGACAAAATATTGTCAGTACTGAAGGGATCACTGTAAGAAGAAAATGGTGAGCTTCTGAGAGGAACTGACGGCGAGGTAAGTATGTAAAATTCATTTGCAGCTACATCGCGTGTTTATTTTAATAATTTTACTCAGTTCAGGTTCCCTTTAAAGGACTTCCGAGGCCAAATCTACAAAAAAAATGTAAAAAGTTAGATACCTGCATCACTTTGGAAGGCACGGAGGACGCCATCTGCACCCTCCGTGCCGTTCCGCCGGGTCCCCGCCACTCAATAGCCCCCCGAACGGCTCCCGACCGCATGGCCCGGGTCGGGCTCTCCTGCCTGCACAAAGATGGCCGCCGGAGCTGGCCACGTCTGTGCAGTGCGCATAGCCACGAGTGCTGCTGCGCAGCTCTAGGGCCAACCCCCTGATCCACGCTACAGGAAACAGCCTGTATGCGGACTGCGCAGACACGGCCAGCTCCGGCGGCCATCTTTGTGCAGGCAGGAGAGCCCGACCCGGGCCATGCGGTCGGGAGCTGTTCGGGGGGCTATTGAGCGGCGGGGACCCGGCGGAAAGGCTCGGAGGGTGCAGACGGCGTCCTCCGTGTCTTCCAAAGTGATGCAGGTATCTAACTTTTAAAAATTTGTTTGTAGATTTGGCCTCGGAAGTCCTTTAAAGTATTACAGGCAGAGCATCAGCACAGAAGTC
Organism: Hyperolius riggenbachi; assembly: GCF_040937935.1. NCBI lineage: Eukaryota > Metazoa > Chordata > Amphibia > Anura > Hyperoliidae > Hyperolius > Hyperolius riggenbachi. Next base: position 131,839,225 of record NC_090650.1, on the reverse strand, counting down.
AGGCTCCTGTTATTGTTTGTAAGAGAATGAAGATGACAGGCTCTGTATTCCTCTCACTTCAGCTTCCCTTTAAAAATCCCCTTTAAATATTTAAGTAAACAAATAATTCACTATCCGTGTACAACATGTGCACAATGCATAAATACATTTCTCTGACATACGGTAGAAAATATCCCAGTGATATAACTGGTGTAAGAAGAGCATCTGCTCCGCCACAATCCACCCAAAGATGCCATCTGCACCGCAGATTATCATTACAGAGGAAAAACAGCACATTAACCAAGGATCTAAGTGGTTGAACAAAGGGATTAAAAAACGAAGACAAGATTGCTGTACAAAAAATACAACAAACCGCATTGGGTAAATCCACAGTACATAGTCTAGCAAGTCAAACAGATGCAGTTTTCCATCTGTATTTAGGTATTCATGCTTAGAATAAGAACTTTAACTATTTCGGGACCATGGGCTTTATTACATATTCACCATTGTACCCACTCAGGGCTGTGGCACCACACTGAAGCAGCAAAGTAAATCAATTGTTTTACATTTCACTAGTAATATCACTGTCCATGGGAGTGCAAAGAAGTACAAGCTAATTACTGGTGACATTTTCTGTATTGGAACTCATTACAGGTTACATTTGTGAGGGAACATTATAAAACTTGTGGCCAATGTTAAATGGACATTCTGTTACAAGAGGCACTGTAGAAACTGGAGACAATACCGCGAGCCATGCACTGTAAACACTGGGGACAATACTGTGAGCCATGCACTGTAAAAGCTAGAGACAATACTGTGAGCCATGCACTGTAAACACTGGGGACAATACTGTGAGCCATGCACTGTAAAAGCTAGAGACAATACTGTGAGCCATGCACTGTAAAAGCTAGAGACAATACTGTGAGCCATGCACTGTAAAAGCTAGAGACAATACTGTGAGCCATGCACTGTAAACACTGGGGACAATACTGTGAGCCATGCACTGTAAAAGCTAGAGACAATACTGTGAGCCATGCACTGTAAAAGCTAGAGACAATACTGTGAGCCATGCACTGTAAACACTGGGGACAATACTGTGAGCCATGCACTGTAAAAGCTAGAGACAATACTGTGAGCCATGCACTGTAAACACTGGGGACAATACTGTGAGCCATGCACTGTAAAAGCTAGAGACAATACTGTGAGCCATGCACTGTAAAAACTGGAAACAATACTGCTAGCTGTGACTGTAAGCACTGAAGACAATGCTGTGAGCTGTGACCGTAAAAACTGGAGACAATACTGTTAGCCATGCACTGTAAAAACTGGAGAGAATACTGAGCCATGCACTGTTAAAACTGGAGACAATACTGTGAGCTGTGCACTGTAAACACTGGAGACAATACTGTTAGCCATGCACTGTAAAAACTGGAAACAATACTGAGCCATGCACTGTTAAAACTGGAGACAATACTGTGAGCTGTGCACTGTAAAAGCTGTAGATACTACTGTGAGCACTGTAAAAGAAAACTGGAGACATTACTGTGAGCAGTGCACCATAAAAACTGGAGAAACAACTGTGAGCACTGTAAAAACAACAAACTGGAGACACTACTGTTAGCACTGTAATAACTGGAGCTATTACTGTGAGCGGTGCACTGTAAAAACTCGGGACATTACTGTGAGCACTGTAAAAAAAAAATACTGGAAACACTACTGTTAACACTGGAGCTACTACTGTGAGCGTCAGGCTGTAAAAACTGGAGACAATATTGTGAGCACTGAGAAGAAAAAAAAACCAAAAAACTGGAGACACTACCCTGAGCAGTGCACTGTAAAAATGGGAGACATTACTCTGAGCATTGTAAAAAATGGCAACACTGCTGAGAGCAGTGCACTGTAAAAGCTGAATACACTACTGTAAGCACTTAAAAAACTTGGAAAACTACTGGTCATTCCACGTTCTTACCATGTCACAATTTATGGATTGTATATAACTGGCTGGAATAAACTCGATATATACAAGTCAGTGCTCCCATTCCTCCTTTCCTCCATACACATGTATGCATATTTGCTGACCTCTAAAACTTGCAATGTGCAGCACGGTGGGCACCATTCTTAAGGGATTTTTCACCCATTACAGTGGACTTGGGAGGACGCTTGTCCCCAGCAACATTTCCCTAGAATTGAGATGGCCTTTACTGCTAGCTGATCTCTCTCAAATGCCATAAAGTGAGCTATATATTCAGACCAATGTATGCAGAAATGTGTGTGTGTACCTGCTTAATACGAAATGAAAATGGTTGCAACGACTTTATTGGAGGCTGTGGTGTGACTTCTTTATGCTGAGTTGACAAAGGTGTCATCAACACAGAATAAGGTTGAACAGAATTTTTTATTTTATTGATTTTGCTCAATGACATATTTATTGAAGTATTCCAGAGCTAAAATCTATGAACTATTGACTCTTTGTATCTGCTTTCAGAAGCAATTTTCTGCTAGGAAGGTGTTTTAGGCCTCATTCACATCTAAATTCAAAAACACAAAAGCAAGCGTTTTGCATTTTTATGCGCTTTTTCCCCCCTCCCGGCGCTCCACTGCACGCTGCGTTTCTAGTAAAAGCGCTTTTCTTTTTTTTTCTTTTCTTTCTAGCAGAATATTAATAATGATCTCCCAGTAGAAAACTTAAAGTGAACCTCCGGACTAAAAATCGACTCAGCAGCACGGAAAAGGCTTGGTGTTTCTTTAACAGTTTCCAAGCATCAGAACTTTGTTTCTTTTATCCAAGCCTCATTTTTAGCTGCACAGAAGAAAACTGCCCGGGCTTTTTTCCCCTGATGCTGTGCAAAGCATGATGGAATTTCTGATGTTGTTGCTCTTGTTCTGCTGTTTTGGTGCAAATTTTTTTTTTTTTACATTTTGAATTTGACATTTGAAGCCTAGTGTGTGCAGCTGGGAGGGGTAATCAGGACACAGGACAGTTGGAACTGTGTCTCATGCTCCCTGTCACCTCCTTTCAACCAAAAAGATGGCTGCCCCATGACAAAGATGGCAGCCCCCATGAATCACAAACATTTGCCTGTTCTTTTAAAACAGGGTGGGTAAAAAATTATATTACCTATCTATTCTAATTAACATAACTAATGTAATTTAATGACAGTATGTTTGTTTAGGCTGAAGTTCCCCTTTAATAGAAAAAGTAGATTGAATAAGGGCCAATATGTCCTTAATACTGTAAATTTCAAGCCGTTTTTACATAATGTAAGGTTTTAACAGCACATCATTTTAATACATCAGTAAATATAGAGCAAGTATCCCCATAGATTATTCATCCAAACATTAAGAAAGACAATCCTCAATGGATAATCCCCACTTGGTGATCTCTTCTTTTGTAAGCGTGTTAAACTAATATGGGCTCAAGTGTAGATCACAAAAGGGGTTAGCAATTAAAAAAAAAAAAAAATACTGTATGTATTTAAAAAATGTTCATAATAGATTTACATTTGCTTTAATGTCAGATTATCAATCACAGACTAAACAACTACATAAATAAACCAGATTAACTGCCAGTAAATCACTTCTCTACTTGCCTATTCACTTCTCTTTGAATTCTGTGTGATGGAGGGTTTTCCCTACAATATTTTAATTACCTACGTAGATGGATTTTCTCTGTGCTTGCTCTTTGCAGTGAATATGATACAGCTTGGATATTTACATTTCTGGCCACTGCAGAGTTGTAAGAGTTTATGAAAGCAAGAGGCGTGAAAGTAGAATACTCTTACCACAGTGGAAAATACTTTTAAATCCCAAAGTCTGTATTAAAAGTCATCTTTAAAGGAGGGTTGGGTTTAACATTTTGCACAATGTGTTTAAATTGAGTGGTTGCTCACTGGCTGGCAGTGAAGTCCTGGAGATACTGTGTCCTGTATTTGAAGACATATTGTTTGTCAAACCAGCAAAAACTATTTAATTAAAGGAACATTATTGATTAACATGTTTTTTTTTCAATTGAGATAGGAAATGTTTGGGAAGTACTGGTGTATATTCTAAATCCTCATCTCTTTGTTTACGGTTATCTAATTCCTTTCACACTTTTCTGAAGGCAGTCTGCTGTAGTTCTGATGCCAGAGTGAGCCATGAGGTGAGGGGGAATTCCCTCACAGTGCATATGTTAATTCTGTGTGTACAGAGAGCTCAGTCAGAGGCAGGCAGAGCTTTCTCTTACAGAGAGCAGATGAAATGTATCTTATGTGCAACATAAACATTTGTAATTGTGTGTGTGAAACATAATTGGCTTCTGTTTTCATATAACTTCTTCAATATTACACTGTTCGTAGCATGTCAGACTGCAGAGATTTACCTATGAAAATGAGACATTCCAAATGTAGCTAAAATCTACACACAATGCATTACAGCTTTTGCCTCTTATATTTAACATGAAAAGTGGGAAAATCTTGACACAGCTATTTAGACATTATTTGTATATTGTCATTTTAGAACACTTGGGCATTGATACTGTTCCTTTAATAACTTTTGATGACTAACTCTACATAGTAGTTTTCTTCAAGATTGATACAGAACAGCTTGCAAGAAAAGTATGTGAAGCAAATGAAGTGTGGTCCAGTGTTAGTCGAGGAGGAGAAATGCAGACATCAAACTAATAAACTTTGATTTGATTTAAAGGTATTACCGGAGTCAACATTTGTTGGTTTGATGTCTGCAAGAAAAGTATGTACAATCAGCTGTTAATATACATCAGAATCAATTTATTTGGCCAAGTAAGTTTGCACTTACAAGGAATTTGACTTGGCAGTTGCTTAACCTCCTTGCCGGTTATCCCGAGCTCAGCTCGGGGTAACCTGCGCAGGAGGATTTCTCCGGCCCCGCTGGGCCGATTTGCATAATTTTTTTTCCACTTTGCTAGCTGCGTGTAGTATGCGATCGCCGCCGCTCGCCGCACCGAGCCGCCCCCCCCGCCCCAGTCCCCTGCGCAGCCTAGCCAATCAGTGCCAGGCAGCGCTGAGGGGCGGATCGGGGTTCCCTGTGACGTCCCGACGTCGGTGACATCATCCCGCCCCATCGCCATGGCGACCGGGGAAGCCCTGCAGGAAATCCCGCTCTCAACGGGATTTCCTGCATACTCTGATCGCCGAAGGCGATCGGAATGGGTGGGAGGATGCCGCCGCTCAGCAGCTATCATGTAGCGAGCCCTGGGCTCGCTACATGATTTAAAAAAAAAATTTTAAAAAAGTGCGGCGCTACCTCCTTGCCGGATTTTTTAGAACGGCAAGGAGGTTAACAGACACAAACAGAACAATACAAGGACAGACATTATATATATTACAAGTCAAAAACGGTATGTAGGTTCTAGTGGCCTTGAACAGAACATTTAGCTAATTTAAAAAAAAGCTACGTATCAGTGCCAGCTATGTGTGTACTGTGTTTATTAACCTCCCTGGCGGTGCATTTCTGTCTGGAATTATGAGTCAAAAGCTATACATTTAAAAAAAATGTTAGGCCTCCAATTCCAAGTCATAACTCACCAAAATATATCAGAACAAAAGCCTGGTAGACATTCTGCACATAAATAAATGACTAGAACACAAATGTGTTGAAATAATTACCGGTACATTTATGAATAAACTTTAAAAAAAATTTGAAACTGTACAAATAAGGCAGGCAGAGAGTAGTCAAAATCCAGGCAGAGGTCGGTGCAGACGACAGATAGAGAGCAGTCAAAATCCAGGCAGATCCAAGTAACGAGAATCGTCAGCACACCAATCTTCAACGCACATATTAATTTATTGTGCCAGTTTCCACACGATACACCAACAATTGTTTCGGGGGCCACACAGGGTCCCCCTTTATCAAGGCATGTGGTTACATAGCATATTCACCACACCAGTTTTAAATACCATACAAACAACTTAATCCCCCACCTACAAATGAGTGACCTCCCAACATTGTGCAATGATTGACAGTAGAAAACAATGCACCTTTCATCAAATATGCAAGACATCTGACCCATTGGTAAATCCAGGATTCAACACAGTGTACACAGTACTACTTCAGCTACAAATCTTACCCTTCTAATCCGTCCCCACTGTGTCAGGTGATGCCAGCTGTAAAGTATGCCAATAACATTTGAATTTAGGTTCAGCCCACCAGCCGTTATGTACATACTGCCCTACGCCACCGTATTCGTGCGCAGAGCACAAAGCGGAGTGCGGGAGCCACCTCAGCACGCCCCCTGTCACATCCGGCCAATCCATGCCGTTCGCGTCACTTCCTGAGGACGGTCGCCCCTAACGCGTCATGCGTACCGGCCGTCTACCTAATGCAAACTGCCGCTTGGCTGTCTTGATTGGCCGCCGAGGAAGAGCGGAGGAGAAGAGGATTATAAAAATCAAAATAAAAGCGTTGTGGAAATGCACAATCTGTCAAAGTTGAATGGTGACGTGTCCTGGCTGCAGGAACACCACTCCCGAAGCAAGTAGAAAAAGTCAGCCGGCACCGTCAAATATAATGCTCTTTTCAAAATTTAATGTAGCTCTGTCATCTTAAAGCGTGACGATTCGGAGTAGCAACTCCTTTCTCAAACACATGACAGGTTCAACAATACTTGTTCAAACATAGTTCTTTTATACCCACCCATACTCAAATTTAGCCAATGGGCTTATTCCAGTGCAACCCCCAATCACAAGTTCCGCTGAAATGCGGACCTGATGGGGAACTGGTTTCTTGTTTGAAGGACCAATCACTTCGGACAAAAAGTATCACATGGTCGGGGGAGGGGAAGGAGCAAAAGGTGGGCGCTCCCGTGTGTGACTACGGGACACACCCCCTTGCCGCCCGTCATGTCCATATCTCCACCTCCAGGTAGCGGACCTGATGGGGGACAGGGAAGAGATGCAACTCCACTGGCAAAGAGCCAGAGGGAGTATGGAGGCCCATGTTCCCGCCCCCAGGAGGAGTCCACTAGTGTGCCGACCAACCACCGCCACCCACATCTCCGCGCAACCATGGAAACCCGCCGGCATCCACCGGCATCCACTTCCGTAAACGGCTGCGGTGCCTGGTCGGGCCATGAAGCGCCGAGCGTGAGATGACTCGCGGTCGTCCGCCCACACCGCCCAGCATCGCGTGCGCGGGCAGCCACACCGGCTCCAGATACACCGCCAGCGCGCCCCAGGCTGTCACAGAACACGCACACAGCGCGTCTGCCGCCCGCAAAGCGCCCACAGAAGCCGCATCAAAGTCAGTGCAGGGAACCGCACACGGAGCAGCCAGTAGGTCGTAGACACCCCCCTAGCGGGCAACCAAGGTTCACCAATGGCCCACTGTAACAGTGAATGGAAAGGCCGACATCTAGACGGGCGGCACAAAAAGGCTCCACTCCACCGATCATCTGCAAAAAACAGAGAAAGCAGAAAACAATTAGTGGAAAGCATAAATCATAAAAAAGGCAATAAATCATATTCTCTGTTCATACCCCGTGGTTCTAATGTATCCAGTGTTCTAATCCAAAAGGCTTCCTGTAACAACAACTGTTTATATCTATCCCCTCCTCTCTTAAGGGGGGGTATAGCTTCAATAACCTGGCACCTCAATTGGCTGATATTATGATTAAATATATTAAAGTGGTGGGACACAGCTTGTTCTTTTAGTTTCTTGCGGATAGCATGTTTATGCGAGGACAGACGCACCTTTAACTTTGTGGTGGTCTGTCCCACATATGCAAGTCCGCAAGGACACTTCAAAACATATACTACATATTGGGAGTCACAGGTGTGACATCCCTTTATTTCATATTTTTTACCCGAATGTGGGTGTGTAACAGAAGGGCCCTTAGTAATAAGATTGCAATGGACACAATTGAGGCAAGGGAAAGTGCCTCGTCTAGTACTTTCTGGTGGTCTCACCAGTGTCCTCATCTCAGCATGAGTGAGGCGATCACGTAGGGTAGGTGGTCGTTTGTATGAGAGGAATGGAGCGTTTTGGAACTCGGCCACCGAGGAGAGGGACCGCCTCAGCATAGTCCAATGCTTTTTAATAATTTTCCCGATATGATTACTGTATATATTATATTGGGACACAAAGGGTATCCGATTAGCGCGGTTGCCGCCCCCCGTCCGCCGAGCTCCTCCACGCTCCACTACCTCTTTTTGTGCCTTTGCCACGAGTGGCAAAGGGTATTGTCTTTCCAAAAATTTTTTACTCATTTGTTCAAACCTCTTCAATTTTGTTTCCCCATCACTGACTATCCGGTCAATTCTCTGAAACTGGCTTTTAGGAATAGACTGTAAAAGAACTATGTTTGCACAAGTATTGTTGAACCTGTCATGTGTTTGAGAAAGGAGTTGCTACTCCGAAACGTCACGCTTTAAGATGACAGAGCTACATTAAATTTTGAAAAGAGCATTATATTTGACGGTGCCGGCTGACTTTTTCTAAAAATCAAAATAAATAAATAAATGGACTAATCAAATCTTGCAGTGTAAGCATTTGAATGGTCCATTTTCAATTTGCATAGATTTGTAGCAATATTTGCATAATTCTGTATCAACTTAGATTTCCATATTTCAAGTCAAGTACAAAGCTGGCAATTGGCCAAAACTTTGCAACGTAGCAAATGACATCTGTACAAAAAGAATATAGGGAAACAAAAAACTTACTTTGAGTGATTATTTTGCTTGCAAATTTGCTGAAAGGTTATTTTTATTAATTAGATGAAAAATAAGTCATTTATGAGAAGTTTTATGAATTGATTCCAGTATGTCTTTGGATCTTCTACTCAACCAACTCCGAACCGGTGCTCATTGTCAATGTCTTGTATACATTTTTAAAACCATCTTGATTGCCTGAATTGCAAACCTGCGTCCAGTGGCATAGCTAGAGATCATGATGCCCCACAGCTAAACTTTCATGGGGCCCACAGATGTAGGCACACTTAAGCAACTCCACCTGCCCCTTCTCTATGGATATGAGTTATTGGGGCTATTTACATTGCCATGTTCATGGGCACTGAGACAAAGTTTGAGGGAGGAAGAAAACAAGAAAGTGAATGGTGAATACAATAAGTACCACCTGGGCCACCTATCAGGGGTCTAGTCCTAGGAAAAGAGGTAAGTGAACTCACCTAGAAAACCCCTGCGGCGCGCCAAAACATGGGTGTGGGCATGGTCATGGGTGGGGCCAAATATACATGACCCTAGCAGAGATGTAAAAGGTCTGCCAGGGAAGTATGAGCTCTGCCGTAGTGTATCCCACAAAAATAAATGTAATTTGACAGCATTTCACCAAAAAGACACGTAATCTGGTAGAAGTTCCTCCAAAATACAGATAATATGGCAGTGGTTCCCCCAAAATAGACAATGTGGCAGCAGCAGTTCCCCCAACATACACATAATCTGGAAGCAGTTATCCAAAATACGCGAAACCTGGCAGCGGATCACCCAAAATATATGCAACACCCAAAATACATGTAATCTGGCAGCAGTGGTCCCCCAAACATACACAATCTGGCAGCAGTTCCCCAAAATACACGTAATCTGGCAGCAGTCGTTCCCCTTTGTTACTTTACAAGAAAGGACTTTAAATTTAAAGAACGAGGAACTGGAGTGCAGTCTTGTGGTACAAAAAAGTTTTAGAAAAACTTTATTAACACATATAGCAAAAATAGAAAAACTTTAAAACGGTTTCTTCAACTCCACATAATCAGTCTTCATACCATAAATGGTATATCAAAAACATCAATAACTGGGACTGATGGGACTGATAAATGCTATATTCTGGCTTGGCTTGATGGTTGGTTGCAACCTTTAATGGGAGTTGTGTTTTAGAGGCAACGACACATGTTCGTTTCAGGCTTTTAGATGGTATATGTGCCCTTCATCAGGCCGTAATACACAATTCTGTATGGCTCTTTTGATTGAGCTATACAGAATTGTGTATTACGGCCTGATGAAGGGCACATATACCATGTAAAAAGCCAGAAACGAACATGTGTCGTTGCCTCTAAAACACAACGCCCATTAAAGGTTGCAACCAAAAAGTTTTTCTAAAAAGTTTTTGTACCACAAGACTGCACTCCAGTTCCTCGTTCTTTAAATTTAAAGTCCTTTTTTGTAAAGTAACAAAGGTCCATACAGGCAAGGTGGATTGCCTCCTAAAAAGGACTGTGTTTTTGATCCTTCACTTCATAAAGGATTGTATCCAATTATATTTGTACAGCAGCCGAACCCCTAACATACACATAATCTGGCAGTGGTTACCCAAAATACACTTAATCTGTTCACAGTGGTTCCCCAAAAATGCAGATAATCTGACAGCAGTTCCCCCAAAATAGGTACCCCCAGCATAGGTAGCCAGGTCTATAGGTGTCCCCAGTATAAGAAGCCGTGAGTATAGTTGTCCCCAGAATAGGTAGCCAGGTGTATAATGTCCCCAGAATAGGTAGCCAGGTGTATAGATGTCCCCAGAAAAGGTGGCCAGGTGTATATATGTCCTATAGGTAGCCAGGTGTATAGATGTCCACAGAATAGGTGGCCAGGTGTATATGTTCCATAAGTAGCCAGGTGTATAGAAGTCCCCAGTATATGTAGCCCGGTGTATAGCTGTCCCCAGTATATATAGGCAGGGGTATATGTCCCTAATATATGTAGGCAGGGGTATATGTCCCCAGTATATGTAGTCAGGGGTATATGTCCCCAGTATATGTAGGCAGGGGTATAGTTGTCCCCAGTATATGTAGCCAGGGGTATATGTCTCTAGTATATGTAGGCAGGGGTATATGTAGGCAGGGGTATATGTCACCAGAATAGGTAGCCAGGTGTCCCTCCAGCAGGAGGGGAACGGCGCAGAGAAAGAGAGCTGTGGGAAAGGGGGGCCATCTCCCCCCTCCTTCCCTCACCTTGGGGCTCCCCCTCCCTCGCTCTCCCCTCCAGAACTAGGGGCGGCGGCGGCTGGCAGCGGGCGGAACTTACCTCCGTCTCGTTGCAGGCGCGGGATGGTCTAATGGATTTGCCGCTAGTCTGGTCTGGTGCAGACCAGAGCAGCGGCACCAGAACTTCGGGCGCTTGGAACGAGACGTAGGTAAATTCCGCCTGCTGCCAAACGCCGCACAACACTTAGTTCTGGAGGGGAGAGCGAGGGAGGGGGAGCCCCAAGGTGGGAGGGAGGGAGGGGGAGCCCCTTCTCTGTGCTGCTCCCTTCCACACATGCCAGGGTGGACAACATCCACCCTCTGAAAAAAGCAGGTGGACGTCGTCCACCCGCGTCCACGCCCCACTCGACCCCTGCCCCCTATGCTCCAGGCCCCCATAGCAGCTGCTATGGCTATTGATACGCCCCTGTCTGCATCAGTACATGTAAATGTTGTTTCCGTATTAAGGTAGCACTTTAAAAAAAAAAAAAAAAACTAACATCTTTCAATGCAGTATTAACCATTTGAAGACCAATCCAGGAAAGTAAAACGATCATGATAAATGCATTTTAAGAGGTCCTCTTTCATTGGTATATCTGCCTATATATAATGCCACACTACAAGATGTCACCAGAAGGTAATGACGATATCTGAAATGACAGCTCCAAATGACACCAATAAACTGCTGGAAAGAGTGTCTGATTACAGTGTCATAAGCTGATAAAGGATTGCCTTTTGAAGAGGTACGGTAATTCCCTTTAATTTCAACCACCTACAATACGACTTACCCATTACAGTAAATCACATGTAAGGTACTTTTTAATGAAGCACATTAATTTGGAAGTTTTAACTTGATTCATCTGCTTTTAACCAAGACCGGCCTAAACTGTATTAGCTGTTCTTTCTCTATGTTTACTATGTGTGCCATAAACAAAACTAGCATAAATTGCATTTTTGTGAAAACAATTATGGCTAATTGGGGTGAAAAGGCAATGCTATTACTTCACTGATTGGTCTGTGTGCACAGTAAACCAGCATATTTCACATATATAATTAAAAATTAATTCTGTTTCCCACATAGACTTGACCTGTATTTTGTTAATCAAATTATTGCATAGGCAGCTTTGGTGGCTTTTGCCCTGCCCTTCTGATCCGTGACAAACGATTTCTCCACACACTAGAACTATAATAATAAACTATCTGCATGTAAAGGCCCTTATTATTGCAAATAGAGTGTGATTAACTAAATACAGTAGGAGAGACTGAAAAAAATGATATGTGTAACAATATCTTTAGAAAAGGAAATAACTGTGTTGGCTAATAGAGATGGCCTGAACGGTTCGCCGGCGAACGGTTCCCGGCGAACTTCGGTGGTTTGCGTTCGCGGAGAATCGCAAACTTTTCTGGAAGTTCGATTCGCCCCCATACTGCATCATTAGGGTCAAACTTTGACCCTCTACATCACAGTCAGCAGGCACATTGTAGCCAATCAGGCTACACTCCCTCCTGGAGCCCCACCCCCCTTATAAAAGGCAGGCAGCATCAGGCATTTGACTCACTCGTGTGCCTGCAGTAACTAGAGAAGGGAGAGCTGCTGTGCAGCCAGAGACCGATAGGGAAAGCTTAGTTAGGCTCTTGTAGGCTTCTTAGCTTGCTCCTTGCTGATTCTTATTGCTAAAAAAGCACCCCTCTACAGCTCTTTTGAGAGCCAATCTTGTTCTTGTAATCTAAATTTTTTTTTGTATGGCCCATTTGCATTATATACAGCCCTGTCAGTCAGTCGCAGCTGGCCTTTGGCCCCTTGGTGGTATAATTACTACTGTGCCAGATGCACATTATAATACCGATCACTGCATATACCTACCTGTTGTTCACAGTGTACCCACTTACCTACGTGAGCGCACGCAGTGTCATTGTGCCTCTCCGGTACCTGTCTGTGTGTGACAGGTGCACATTGTAATACCCATCACTGCATATACCTACCTGTTGTTCACAGTGCACCCACCTACCTACGTGAGCACACGCAGTATCATTGTGCCTGTCCGATACCTGTCTGTGTGTGACAGGTGCACATTATAATACCCATCACTGCATATACCTACCTGTTGTTCATAGTGCATGCACCTACCTACGTGAGTGCACGCAGTGTCACTGTGCCTGTCAGGTACCTGTCTGTGTGTGACAGGTGCACATTGTAATACCCATCACTGCATATACCTACCTGTTGTTCACAGTGCACCCACCTACCTACGTGAGTGCACGCAGTGTCACTGTGCCTGTCCGGTACCTGTCTGTGTGTGACAGTTGCACATTGTAATACCCATCACTGCATATACCTACCTGTTGTTCACAGTGCACCCACCTACCTACGTGAGCACACGCAGTATCATTGTGCCTGTCCAATACCTGTCTGTGTGTGACAGGTGCACATTATAATACCCATCACTGCATATACCTACCTGTTGTTCACAGTGCACCCACCTACCTACGTGAGTGCACGCAGTGTCACTGTGCCTGTCCGGTACCTGTCTGTGTGTGACAGGTGCACATTGTAATACCCATCACTGCATATACCTACCTGTTGTTCACAGTGCACCCACCTACCTACGTGAGCACACGCAGTATCATTGTGCCTGTCCGATACCTGTCTGTGTGTGACAGGTGCACATTATAATACCCATCACTTCATATACCTACCTGTTGTTCACAGTGCACCCACCTACCTACGTGAGCACACACAGTATCATTGTGCCTGTCCGATACCTGTCTGTGTTTGACAGGTGCACATTGTAACACCCATCACTGCATATACCTACCTGTTGTTTATAGTGCACGCACCTACCTACGTGAGTGCACGCAGTGTCACTGTGCCTGTCAGGTACCTGTCTGTGTGTGACAGGTGCACATTGTAATACCCATCACTGCATATACCTATCTGTTATTCACTTCAGTGCACCCACCTACCTACGTGAGCTCACGCAGTGTGATATTTAATACCACCAGTCACTGTACCTGTTCACGGTACGTGTGTGTGACAGGTGCACAATTTTGTAATAACCATCACTGCATATACCTACCTGTTGTGTTCAGTGCACCCACCTACCTACGTGAGTGCACGCAGTGTGATATACCACTCCGTGCATACCTGTTAACTGCACCTGTGTGACTGCACATTGTATTAGTCAAGTCAGTGCATACCTTTCACTTCATCCCCCCCCCCCCCGATATGGAAAATACGGACAAAACAGGTAGAGGCCGAGCTAGAGGCATACCCAGAGGAAGGCCACCCGGCAGGTCTGTGCGAGGTCGTGCTGATGTGAGTTCGTGCGGCCCTTGACCAAAGTACAGTGCTCAGAAGAAGGCACGTCCCATCAACTCCCAAGATTGTCAGGACGTGGTTGACTATTTAACACAGAACACCTCATCTTCAACAGCCACCGGCGCTACTACAAGCACCACATCCACTGCATTTGACAGTTTGCAGGAGTTATATGGTGGGGAAATCACTGATGCACAGCCAATACTGTTACAACCAGATGAAGGCGCTAAGCAAGTTACACCACCTCATATGTCTGAGTTAGGCGACACTATGGACGTAACCTGTGAGGAGAAGGATGATGAAGTACCTGCTGTTGGTGCAGTTTTGGAGGTGTCTGAGGCAAGCGAAGCTGGGCAGGATGATGTTAAGCTTGGAGGTGTAATCTCCACAGTCAGCATACAACACATAAGCTGACGTGAAGGAGGTACACACACCAGCACAAGGGATCAGGATATCCCCAGTTTAGTGGAGGAGAGGACTGACTCCAATAGGAGATTGTGGTGCACAGAGCCGGTGCAGATCCGAACAGCCACAAACAACACTTTCGTAATAACGTCTCAGCGCAAAGTAGCGCTGAGCGCATAAACCAGGACTGAGGAGATCAGAACAAGTAGACAGAATGAACGCTTGCTAGCTAGCGGCTACTTAGCGACAGCAAGCGTCCAAAACCAGACAGACTGGAATGAGGCAGCCAATGCGTTGCGGCGATGGCGTGCCTCACAAAGACAGGACAGGAATAGTCAGAAAATAGCAGGATCGAGATAGATGAACGTAACACAGATAAATATACAATAAGTATGTTTTCCTAGCTTATTACAATTACAGCTATCAATGAAACTCTTTGTAAGGTCTGACTAACATATGTATATATCGGCAATGAACCGATATATGACATAAGCAGGAACGCTGACTAGGACTGGAGTAATACAGGGAACAGGACTCGGAAGGATTCGCTATCTCTTCGCAGAGATGAACGCAATCCACAAACAGGACCAGGAACAGGATAACTAGCTCAGCACGGGAGTTCACGGTACGCGCAAACTACCAAAACGTGCTGGAAAACTGACTAACTGAACACAAGAAATAAACAGTTCGTGTACGTATATATCAGCGACACTGATATATCAACGTAACACAAATACAAGGAAAATAACAAAATGCGCAAGTATGCGTATATATTGGCGATGAACCAATATATGACACAAGACAAGCAAGTAGCAACTTCTAGAACAAGAGCAGAACTAGGAGGACTCGCTGACCCCTTCGCAGGAGTCAGCGCAGTCCACACGGACCAGGAACGAGGTGGGGCACAAGCAGAGTTACAGATACAATCTGAGACTATGGTAGCCCATGAGGCATTGCAGGAAGCAGTTCTTTATACTGAGGTCATCCAATGGGAGCAGACCTGCAGATTCCCACACAAGTGAATGGTAATTAATCACAGGCTGATAGCAGGAAAAGGCAGACAATGATATGCAGCCTGCAGGAAAGGGACCGCCCCTCCACTGCAGCAGACAATGTTTGTTTACACAAAAGCATATTAAACTATCATTAACTTCAGAGCGACTGCAGATGGAATCAGCAACTAGTTTAAGTGCAAACCAAACTATGCAAGCAAATGCATGTAATGACATTAGAACTGCTTGGTTTGCAATACCACTGCAGTCAGCAGTAAACGCTGCAGAAGCGATCATAACAGATGATTATGCTGATGACGATGATACGGATGCCACGTATCATCATTACCAATACAGGAGATGAACAGGGGGACAGTTCAGAGGGGGTGTCAGAGAGGAGTAGGAGGAGAGGAGTTCCTGAAAGAAGCAGGGGGAGCTCATCGTTAGAAACAGCTGGTGGCAGTGTCCGGTGCCATGTATTGCCACCTATGGACAGCCAGCCAGCCAACATGCCCTTCAACGTCAGCTGCTGATGCCACCATAGTGCTATCACCCCAGGGGGGCTCACCAGTTTGGAAATGTTTTAATGTGTCTGCCATAGATCAGAGCAATGTCATCTGTTTTCTCTGCCTCCAAAAATTGAGCCGTGGAAAGGCCAACACTCACGTAGGGACAACTGCCTTACGAAGACACATGCATAAAAGGCACAAACTGCAATGGAAAGAGTACCTGAGCAAAAGCAGCACACAAAAAAAAATCCACCCTCCTTCTCCTCTTCCTCCTTCAGGTGCAGCATCTTCAGATGCTTTCTCCCTTGCACCTTCACAGCCACCCTCCTCCACTCCGCCTCTGACCTTGAGCGGTTCCTGCTCCTCTGCCCACAGCAGCCAGGTGTCTGTGAAGGAAATCTTTGAGCAAAAGAAGCAAATTTCTGCCAGTCACCCCCTTGCCCGGCATCTGACAGCTGGCTTGGCGGAACTGTTAGCTCGCCAGCTGTTACCATACTAGCTGGTGGACTCTGAGGCCTTCTGTAAATTTGTGGCCATTGGGACACCGCAGTGGAAGATACCAGGCTGCAATTATTTCTCTAAAAAGTTAATACCCAAACTTTACCGTGAAGTTGAGAGGCAAGTGGTGTCATCTCTGGTACACAGCGTTGGGTCAAGGGTCCACCTGACCACGGATGCCTGGTCTGCCAAGCACGGTCAGGGCAGGTACATTACTTACACAGCCCATTGGGTCAACCTGGTGACCGATGGCAAGCAGGGAGTACATGGCTGTCTAGCAGACCAACTTGTGACACCTCCATGGCTTGCAGGCAGGCCTCCTGCTACCTCCTCTCCTCCTGCTACATCCTCTTCGCTGTCATCATCCTCCTCCTCCTTGGCTCAGTGGCAGTTCAACTCTACTGGTGCAGCGATCTCCTCTCCAGCTACACAGCCCCAGCTCCCCAGGGCCTATGCTGCATGCCAGGTACGACGGTGTCACGACATCTTAGACATGTCTTGCCTCAAAGTGGGGAGTCACACTGGACCAGCTCTCCTGGCAGCTCTTAACAAACAGGTGGATCAGTGGCTGACCCCGCACCAGCTGGAGATCGGCAACGTGGTGTGTGACAACGGCAGCAATCTCATTTCTGCTTTGAATTTGGGAAAACTGGCACATGTGCTGCATCTAGTCATTCAAAGATTTGTGTCAAAGTACCCAGGCTTAGAGGACGTCCTGAAGCAGGCCAGGAAGTTGTGTGGGCATTTCAGGCGGTCTTACACGGCCATGGCACGCTTTGCCAATATAAAAACGGAGAAACAAGTTGCCGGTGAGACGCCTGATTTGCAATAGCCCGGCTCGCTGGAATTCTACCCTCCTTATGTTCTCTCGCCTGCTAGAACAGGAGAAAGCTGTCACCTAGTACCTCTACAACTACAGTAGAAGGACACACTCTGGGGAGATGGGGATGTTCTGGCTCAACAACTGGACACTCATGCAAAATGCATGCAGGCTCATGCGGCCGTTTGAGGAGGTGACCAACCTGGTGAGTTTCAGTGAAGGCACCATCAGTGACTTGATACCGTACGCTTACTTCCTGGAGCGTGCCATGCATAGAGTGGTGGATCAAGCTGTGGAGGAGCGTGAACAGGAACAGTTACAGGAGGAAGCATTGTGGGATCAATTCTCATCAGAACCAGATGTTTCCTCAACACCTGCGGCAGCACAGAGGGGGAGGAGGAGGAGGAGGAAGAGTCGTGTGGGGAAGAGGAGTCAGACTCGGATGATGAGGAAGGTGTTTCTTTGGAGGAGTAGGTGGCTGCAGAAGAACAACCGCAGCAGGCGTCGCAGGGGGCTTGTGCTGCTCAACGTTCCTGTGGTATTGTTTGTGGCTGGGGGGAGGAGGAGGACTTATCTGACATCACTGAGGAAGAGCAATAGGAAATGGATAGTACGTCTGGAACCAATTTTGTGCAGATGGTGTCTTTCATGCTGTCCAGCCTGTTGAGGGACCCCCGTATAAAAAAAACTCAAGGGGAATGACAATTACTGGGTGGCCACGCTACTAGACCCTCGGTATAGGCACAAAGTGGCGGAGATGTTTCCAAATCACCAGAAGGCAGAAAGGATGCAGCACTTGCAGAACAAGCTTGCAACTATGCTTTACAATTTGTTTAAGGGTGATGTCACAGCACAACGCAATAAAGGTACCACTGCCAGTAATCCTTCTCCCATGTCCACGCAGGCAAGGACACGACCCTCCAGCGATCTCATGGTGATGTCGGACATGCGGACATTCTTTAGTCCAATGCCTTGCCTTAGCCCTTCCGGATCCACCCTCCACCAACGCCTGGACCGGCCAACTACCTGGCCTTAAGTGTGGATGTAGACACTGGCCTCGATTCACAAAGCGGTGATAACCCAGTTATCACGCCTAAAAGACTTTAGGCGTAATGACCTTTTCACCACTGAGTTATCACCGCTTTTTCCTGCTCTTCGCGCGAAGTTACCGCGCGTACGCGCGTGAGAGCGCGCGCAAAGTCCCATAGGGCTTAATGGGAGCTTCGCGCGAAGCGTCGGGTGCTGCGCGCGCACTTACGCGCGAGTTTCTTCTTATCATGCCTAAAGTGAGTTTAGGCGTGATAAGGGCCTTTTCACCAGCGTGCAAACACTTTGCACCGCTTTGTGAATCGAGCCCACTGTGAGCAACGATGAACCCTTGGACTACTGGGTGCACATCCTCTGTTGCTATCCCAAACCCCCCTAAGGTCCCCCTGCACTCTGCAATCCCTCATAAATCACAGCCTTGCTGTCGACACAAAGCGTGTCGCTTCCCTCCAATCAGCGGGGAGGGAAGGGACGCAGGTGGGGACCGGAGTTCTGCAGGAAGCGGGGAGAGCAGCAGACTGACACTATAGAGATAAACACAGCCCGCTGCGACACGCTTTGTGTCGAAAGCGAGGCTGTGATTTATGAGGGATTGCAGAGTGCAGGGGGACCTTAGGGGGGTTTTGGATAGCAACAGAGGCTAGGCTGTATAGGCAGATCCATTGTTTGCCATGTACTAATTTAATTAATTTTTGGTCAGCTGCTCCCACTTAGCAGTCTTGCTTTTGGTGTATATGCAGAGATTCTGTTTGGGTTCAAGGTGCGTTTGCAGTTTCTGGGGGGGCTCAGCGCACCTCTGATTGTAGGCCATTCGGAAGCGGCCTGGTGATGCGCTGATCCACCTTTTGTGCAATTTTCAATTTTCGATTTTACTTGGTAGCGCACCCAGGCTATGCATATGCATAGGTTAGGATTTAGTTAGTGTTAGGTCCCCTCCCATATGAGGATGACTTCTTCGCATTGGAAGGGACGAGTACTTAACAAGTTGCATGCAAGCTGTTACAGGAAACCAACATCCTCCAGTGGTAGACAGGTTATGTGTATGCTAGGTGTGTATTTTATCCCACAAATGGGGCTTGCACTTTCTTGCAGGTAGGCACTTATCTGTTTTTGAGTAGCGCTGTTCATTTCTTTGCCATGTACTAATTTAATTCATTTTTGGTCAGCTGCTCCCACTTAGCAGTCTTGCTTTTGGTGTATATGCAGAGCTTCTGTTTGGGTTCAAGGTACGTTTGCAGTTTCTGGGGGGCCTCAGCACACCTCTGATTGTAGGCCATTCGGAAGCGGCCTGGTGATGCGCTGATCCACCTTTTGCGCAATTTTCAATTTTCGATTTTACTTGGTAGCGCACCCAGGCTATGCATATGCATAGGTTAGGATTCAGTTAGTGTTAGGTCCCCTCCCATATGAGGATAACATTCTTCAAACACACCTCGGGTTCTCTTTAAAGCACTTTAGGCCTGCAATTTAGCATTCAATGTGATTTCTGCCCTTAAAACGCTGCTTTGCGTCAAATCCAGATTTTTCCCCGGGACTTTTGCGTCTATCCTACTCATCCATGCAAAGACTCAGATGTTAGACCCCTTGAAACATCTTTTCCATCACTTTTGTGGCCAGCATAAGTGTTTCTAGTTTTCAAAGTTAACCTACCATTGAAGTCTATTGCGGTTCACGAAAGTTCGCGCTAACCAAAATTTTGCGGAAGATCGCGTTCGCGGTTTGCAAACCGAAAATCGGAGGTTCGGGCCATCTCTATTGGCTAATGCTAATTTGTTCTACATTGATGAGGATCAGTTGTTTTGCTCAGACACACTCCTAATGGCTGTCTTTACTGACAGACTGATAGACAAGCATCTTACTGCAGACAGCTGTACTTATACCCATTGTCTTCATATCAGCATTGTCTGCTTCCACTGTCGCTTCCCAAATCTTACATCATCACAGAAAACATGTGATAGCTGTATACATAGGGCTTGTTATTTTTCTGAATGGTGTCATAGTGGACAGTACTCTCACCTTTCAATACTAGAGCCTCACCATCTTGTGTCTTGGAATTTGCTATATATTATTTGAAAAACAAAGCAGATCGAGAGCCCCAATAGTGCAATATATCAAACCAATTGATCAATAAAGTAAATATATGCGAAAATACTCACAAAGGTCGGTCACCTCTGGTAACCACTCAATAGGCAGGTGGGGAGATTAATCCCGACATTTTAACCCGGGTTAAAAATGTTGCTCTACGAAGAAGTAGAAAAACAGGGGGTATCTCCCCTCCACCAAGGCTGGACACTCAGCATAAACAAATGTTCAAAACTGAGGTGCCAGATAAGGCCTCCACCCTCCACTCATACCTGGTTGGATCTTTACAAGCTCCATATACTGTCTGATGATGCGGGATGTTACCCATGAAACGCGTTGCTATTACTTTGGAGTCTATTTTAATAAGTATATTTTTCAGTGACTAACTGATCATCTGTCTACTTGTGGGAGGTAAGTACACCACAAACAGTTTTTAACTACCGTATATACTAGCAAGCAAGCCGACCCGCATATAAGCCGACCACCCAACTTTTACCTGAAAAACCAGGAAAAAATGATTGACCCTCATATAAGCCGGGGGTAGGAAATGCTGGCCGCATGATCCCCCCCAGTGTGTCCCAGTATAGCTAGTATAGTGCCCAGTATCAGAAGGTAGTGCCTCAGTATAGTTAGTAAAGTGCCCAGGATAGCTAGCATCGTGCCCAGGATAGCTAGCATCAGGCCCAGGATAGCTAGCATCGTGCCCAGGATAGCTAGCATTGTGCCCAGGATAGCTAGCATCGTGCCCAGGATAGCTAGCATCGTGCCCAGGATAGCGAGTTTAGCGTCCCTCCCCCCAGTGCCCCCCCCCCCCCCCCGCTGCTATTACCTCAGCTCCGCGGCTTCCTATTCCCCTGTCCTGCTCTTAAACAGCAGCTCGCCCCACGGTGGCTGCTGCGTGATGACGGAGGAAGTCGCAGAGAGCGGCTTCCTGGTTACTATGGGAACCTCTCTCTGCACTTCCTCCGTCATCACGCAGCAACCACCGTGGGGCGAGCTGCTGTTTAATTAAGAGCAGGACAGGGGAATAGGAAGCCGCGGAGCTAAGGTAATAGCAGCGGCCGCGGGGGGAGTGGGTGGGAGAGGGCAGGGGGAGCGGGGGGGGGGGGGGACGACAACCCTCAGGCACATCACTTGCAAGCAAGCCGACCCCGCAACTTTTGATCCACTTTTTGTGGGTCCAAAATTTGGCTTGCTTGCGAGTATATACGGTATTTATCCTTATCTGGCACCTCCGTTTTGAACATTTGCTATACATTATGTTCATCATTATACATTTGTCACTGTAATTACTATGTCTCCCAATTCTGTATTTTATACCGGTGTCTCAAGTTGGTGTATACTATTGTGCCTATTATTATGAACCCCAGGTTTGTTTCTTAGTCTGTACAGCGCCACAGAATATGTTGGGCTATAAATCAATAATAATAATGAAACATGGTGATGTTCAAAGACAGGGCGAGCTATTTTTATGTACTGCAATCTGCATACAATATGCACCTGTACATTAAATATGCAAAAACATTGCTGCGATTTTAGATGTATTCATTTTTACTGTCAGTATTCTTGTTTGCAAGAAATTATCTGCTGAATTTTAATTATTCTCCAGCTGTGTTCTATCCTTATTACTAATAATGCCAAATTAGGAGGGTATTCTGAGGTCTTGTCTTCATTATTATTATTATTATTATTGCTAACATGTTTTAAAGTATATGCTGTTTATTTTTGTATAAGGTTTACAGACATAGATTGTTCACAAATAGAAGTACCTCTGTTCAATGATCTCTAACTCGAAAGTAATTAATTTGTGAAAGGTGTGTATAAGCCCGGGCACTAGTCCCATTGTTTGCAATGGAAAGCAGTGTTAAATGGACATGTTGCCGGATCCTATGCTATCTATAGGATCCACTTATACATGTCCATTTACAATGGATCTACTGTGTCCATTATGGCGAGCGGTATGAACTGTTTTGCCTTGCATGATAATTTTTCGCTCCTGGACAGAAGTTAGACATGACATAATAGCAATGGACACACAGGAAACTCTAGGAGATGTAGTTCCATGCTGTGGACATTCCAACGCATCTGCTGTCAACATCTGAAAATGCCAATAGAATTCAATGGGGGTTCCAATATAACATTGAGCCCTCCATAGTAACTAGTCAGAGATCTGGGAATAGAACTCTCATTGCAAGCTTATTGGCCATAAGCTTTAAAGGGACACTATGGTAAAAAATTGTAAGGTTTAAAATATGTGCAAACAGACAAAAAGGAAGTAAGTTTTTTCCAGAGTAAAATGAGCCATAAATTACTTTTCTCCTATGTTGCTGTCACTTACAGTAGGTAGTAGAAATCTGACAGAAGCAACAGGTTTTGGACTAGCCCATCTCTTTATAGGGGATTCTCAGCAAGGCTTTTATTCTTTATAAAGATATTCCCTAAAACTAATTTAAAACCATGATGCTGGCCAGCTTCCTTGCTCGCTACACAGTTTTTTTGGCAGTTGGACAGAGCAACTGCCATTCACTAAGTGCTTTTCAAAATAAATAAATCACTGAGAATCCCCCATGAAGAGATGGACTAGTCCAAAACCTGTCACTTCTGTCATATTTCTACTACCTACTGTAAGTGACAGGAACATAGGAAAAAAGTAATTTATGGCTCATTTTACTCTGGAAAAAACTTCTTACTTGTTATTTTAAATTACAATTATTTTAGTTTACATTTTTTTGCCATAGTGCCCCTTTAAAGAACAAAAGAAGCATAAAACAATTCTTTTGCAGTAAGTATATAGTATTTGTGAAGGGAAGTCAATACTATGCGGGTCGAAGGGGTTTATTGTGATGCTATCCCATTGTTACCCATTTATTACAGCCAGAACAAACAGTCACACACTCAGGTAAATAAGTAAACAGGACTTTAAGCACACCCTTTTTTTGTAAGTGGTTAAAGGTACACTATTGATTAACATGTTTTTTTTAACCTGGAATTGAGAGAGTTGCTGAAGTGCTGGTAAATAATGATGTATACATTTCACTTGCTTATTTCTTTTATTTACTGTATCAAATTCCTTTCACTCTTAACTGATGGCAAGTCTGCTCAAATCTGATGGCTAAGTGAACCTTGAGGGGAGGGGGAATTCCCTCACAGTGCATCTGTTAACTCTGTTTATGAGAAAGCTCTCAGCAGCTGCCTGTCTCTGACTGAACTGTCTGCAGAGAGCAGAGGAAATGTAACTTGTGTGAGGTACAGAGCAAATGTCTGCCTATTTTTGGTTTGGATTTGGATAAAAAGTTTCTGGATAGTGTCAGTTGTTGCATGTTAGCAACAGCAATATCGTGCAGATTGATTTGGGATCCAGGACTGACGTGTATTGGTAGAAGGGTGGGCCTTGCACACCACTCCTCCTCCATGTCCAGGCCTGAGTCTGGCAGGGAGTTAATTGTCTCACCTGCATGTATTGCATAAGTAGCTGCAGCTGTCAGTATGCAGTGGGCTGTGTGTGGAGCAAGAAGGGCTGCCAGGTCTGTTGAAGCAGGGAAGCTGTTGTAAAGCGCTGGAGGGGAATTGGATTTCAGTACTTGTAGTCCAGGAGAAACCTGGAAAAAGGTGAGTGGCCCAGGACTGCCATTAGGCTCATGGCAGGGTGTCACCAGCTTAGCTGTTGAGAGTGCTGTGTCTACACAGTGTGATTGCTGAATAAACAGCGTGATGTATTTTGTTGCTGTTTTTGGACATTGACTGACAAAATAAAGCTGTGTTGTTTTGTTTTAACCCTAAAAAGACTCACTGGCTATTATATTGTGACCCTTAATGCTATGATCTCTTCTACCAATATGAGCTAAACACCAGAACTTTCCCCCAGAATATCACACTTGTTATAAACATTTGTAATTGTCTGTGAAACCTGACACCACAGCTTGTAATACTTTTATTTTTGTTTTCATAGAAAAATACTCTATATTCTATGCAAAAAAACAACACTGGCTGTGCATTGAAGCAGACACCCCTTTTGCAAATGATATGTTCCAATAGAGCTAAATCCTACACACAATCATTTAAAGCTTTTGCCTCTGATATTTATCATTAAAAGTAGGCAAATGTTTACACAGCTACTTAGACATTTTTTTGTACATTCTCATTTTAGAACACTTGGGTATTGATAGTGTTCCTTTAAGCGGGAGCCAGTGAAACACACAGGGGTTTCCATATTTTATTTTATTCTTTATTTTGCTAAAAAATCTTCTGGGTTTTTAGCCAGAATTCCCATCTGGATCTGCTGCTTCTTCTGGTTTCTAGAAGTCTTCTAAATTACTTGAACAATCTTGCTTGTAGTGGGCATCTTCTGGTGTCTTCAGCTTACTTGCAGTCTTAGTCTGAAGCTCTGTTCCCACTTGAGCAGAGAACAGACCTTTTTTTGACGGGTGGGCAGATGCGTTCCTCCATATAGCCTATGGGGGAGTGCATCTGCCCTGGGCTACAACCAGACAACGGCGGACCATCGGATCAATCACTACATTGCCCACTCCCGCCAGCCGCACGTGGTCCAGCACAAGTGGGAACACGGCTTAAGGTCGTAGTTGGTTGAAGCACTGGCACACAAGTGTTTTTTAGAGGGAGTGATGCAACTATGCTGTATCAATACAAAAGGAATACCGAGAGCCTAATCTAGTGTAGTATGCACTGGTAATTGGTGAATATTAATGCATGAGACAGAGATACTCACAAACCAGGGTTACCTCCTAGGCAACCACTGTCAATGCAGGTGAGGAGATTAGACCTGCCCTCACTCAGGATTAAGAAGTCGCTCTCTCTCTGTAAATCTGAAAAAAGGGGTATATCACGCCTCCACCAGGTGTGGACATAAATCTTGTAGATAATAAACAGAGGCACCAAAATAATAAAATAAACTAAAATACTTAAAATTGCTTGGAAGGCAGTGGTGAACTTACCTCCTAAAAGTAGACACAAAAACTGTCAATTTCAAAAATGACTTAAATTTATTGACATACTCCCCAAAGTGTTGCAACACGTTTCGCCGGTATAACCTGCTTCAGCAGGCAATAGACAGAGTTATATAACAGCAATTGGTCAGTGATGCACCAAGCGCCTCTGCAGACAGAAGCGCTGTTACATACCCCTGTCTATTGCCTGATGAAGCAGATTATACCTGCGAAACTTGTTGCAACCTATGTTTACTATCTGTTTAGTCTGTTTACTATCTACAATGCTACATCAATGGCTGTATTACTTTTCTAAGTGTGGATTTCCAAGAAAATAGTATAGTAAATCAGACTCTTTGTGTTATTTTCTTTAAATTACAACTGCAGTTTCATTTGAAAACTAATGTTTTGTAATAAATCAGCTTATACCTATTCTTTCATTAATTGTAAAACCATTTTGAGCCACTGCCTAGTGCGTTCCTTTGGCCCACAGCAAGTAACATAATTATAATGGCAAATTGCAGTGACTGCAGAAATCTAGCTCACCTGAAAGATATTTAGCTCTCATTTCTGATGTAACTGCAGACACTTTTCCTATGTATGTCACTTGGTTTGTGCTAAAAGTGTTGCTTCTGTTGCTATGAAGACTTCAGAAGAAATTAGGTTCATCAAAGCCCTGCTCCAGGGAATGAATGCCAACGAGCCTGTGGGCACAGGTGACATTTAAGAAATTACCTTAGTGACAGTAGATGGATACTCTTTTATTGTAAATTCCTCAGTTTTTATTAACCAAAAATTGGAGCTATCTTTTCCCATATCCGTGGAGGATTGGAGAGCGTATGAACTGTTTGTGTGCCATGAATATTGCTTTTCCAGAGGTGTCTGACAGAAAACTGCTGCACCAAAAGCTGTGGAACAGAATGTAGCCCCTCCATGAGGTTTATACAGTGTATGAATGCTGGGAAATTTACATCTGCATTTACATGAAGCTATTGTGTAGCATTCATTTATTTGAATCCAGTATAAAAAATAAATAAATCCAAAGCATGTCATTCTCTACTGCAGGAGGTAAATACAGCCTTTATCTGTATGCTTTAGAACAGTGTTCCCCAACCCTGTCCTCAAGGCCCACCAACAGTACATGTTTTGCAGGAAACCACACACAATCACAGGTGTGGTAATTAGTGTCTCAGCAGAGCTGATTAACTACCTCTGTGGATTTCCATAAAACATGCACTGTTGGTGGGCGTTGAGGACAGGGTTGGGGAACACTGCTTTAGAATAATATGAAGACGTACTTATCATTTAGCTTTGAGGTTCTATTTATAAAAGGCTTCATGTTAGTTAGTTGATATTCACCATAAATTTAAAACCCTAGTCTCCCATTTTTTTAATTGAGCCTGATAGTAAATTTGCTTTAAATAGCAGTGCACATTTCTACATTTTTCAAGAAACATATTAGAGGTACCTGACTAGCTGGACCCTGTAGCTTCCTGCTATAAGGAGAGTGGTAGTTGCTTCCTCAGCACAGCAGGTCACTTTTTTCTCTACACCCCTCCTCCAACTGCTAAGAGATATTAACACCCCATAGTCAACTTGATTTTCTGCCCAGTTTTTCCATGCTCTGTGCATAATAAAGCAATCAACTCTTTTCACACTCTCCCCAGTGTGTTTATAAGGCATTGAACCATGGGAGGGGAAGAGGGGTGGGGGTACTACGGGGGGAGTGAGCTTCCTCCATGGGGGTTGGATTATGTTATTCTGTTTTTGTTTTTGTTTGTTTTTGGTTGAGGAGGGGTGCATAGATAGAAAATAGCTCCCGGAGGTTAAGGATATGATATGAATCTAGACCGGGGACTTGAGACGGGCTACTGATCATTCGGGGAGGCGGACTAAGAACCTTGTGAGAAGTCCATCTCTCTTAAATTTCTGGTTGTTACGGCGAGTCCCTATATACAGTACTGCCCATAATTATTCACACCTCTGGCAAATTTTGACATAAAGTTAGTTGTATTCAAGCAGCAAGTAATTTTTTGACTGGAAATGACATAGGTGTCTCCCAAAAGATAATAAGAGGATGTAAAAGAGGCATTATTGTGGGAAAAAAACATTTCTCAGCTTGTATTTACATTTGAGCAAAAAGTGTCCAGTCCAAAATTATGCATACCCTTCACAAACTGTCACAGTCTGTGAAAAAATCCAAAGTTCTATACCATTCCAAAAAGTCCAAGCTGTTGTAAAGTATCCTAATTACCCTGATTAATTGGGAACAACTGTTTTAATCAACTCAACAGGTGAAAAACAGCAGCTCTCTGCAGTTGGTTCGTGGACAGTCATGGCTAAGACAAAGGAGCTCAGTGCGGACCTGCGGCTGTGCATTGTGGCCGCTCACAAGTCAGGAAAGGGAAACAAGGATATCTTTTTTAACATTGCTGTTTATTGTGTTTTCTGTTTACTATTAATGTCTTTATTTCTGTTTGTATTTTGAGCCATGTACGTGCCAAATCCAATTCCCAGTCGTGCTTGGAGAATACATGATTCTATGAATTAAGATATCTTAACAAGTCCTTCAAAGTTTTTCTTGTGCTAGTTTTTCTGTGACCTCCTATTTTCACCTCGGTTCCCACTATAGACAGACTTTTTTTGGGGGGGGTGAGGGGGGGGGGGGTTGATCCTTTTTTATAAATAAGATCTATTCACACTTCAGTCTGCAATGAACCCATTGAATATGTTGCAGTAAGCAGAACACACTTGTGATGATCCGCTCCGCTGGCTGCACAGGCAGACAGCTGTTTGTCCATTCCTCTAGTCTGTGGGCTGCAGGTCTCTGGAACAGAGACCTGTCTTTCCATTGCAAGTTTCTGGTCTGTTCTCTTGCTGGGGAATTTGCATACATTCGTTATGCAAATCCCCTACCTGCCTTCTTTGATGACTGGCACTATAAGAGCTTTATGTTTCCCAGAAGGCTTTGCTGGTCATTTCCTTTCCATGGTCTGTTCCTGATGGACACTGCTGGAGTGTCAGCCATTGCTATCTAGTATAGTTAATTCCTGGGGGTTGCTTTAGGCTCCCCTTCTAGCCCAGTCAGGTTGTATTATCTGTATTGCCTGTTCTGTCTTGTCTTGCCTGTTGCCATTGTCCTGTCCCAAAGGTGGTCGACAGGAGATGGTTCTGATCTCTGTTCTTGGAGTATAGCTGGTGCAGCGGTTGCTACCAGCTATCTCTTCTGTTCTGTCTCCTGGGATCGCGCTAGCTACTTTTCGCTAGCGCTCGGGAAGCTTCTGTTCTGTCTCCTGGGATCGCGCTAGCTACTTTTCGCTAGCGCTGGGGATCCTTCTGTTCTGTCTTCTGGGATCGCGCTAGCTACTTTTCGCTAGCGCTGGGGATCCTTCTGTTCTGCTACTATGTACCTGGATCGCGCTAGCCACTTTTCGCTAGTGCTGTGGATCCTATCTCTAGCTTGTCCCTGTTTTCGTGTGTCTGTCTTGTCTGCTACGCTTGCTGGAGGCTCGGTGAGGTAACCGTTAAGCAAGCGCTCGCGTCCTCTGTTTCATGTTTGTCTGTCGATGGTTAGTTAGGCGTGCTTGTCTCTATTGTGCTTATCACGTGGAGACCGCGCATAACCGCGTGCACTGTTGCGAATGAGTGCGGTGTTCGCGGTTAGCTAGCGTTTGTTATTTTCCGTATCTCCTTATTGTATTATTTGCTGTGCCTTTGCTACCCTCGTATTCTATTCTGATCTGCCTTGTGTCACGTTTGGCGATCGAACCTCTAGCGATCGCGTTCCTATTTCATATCTGCTGTTGTGTGTGCGCGGTCGCGGGGTGGCGACTGGATTGGCGCACACACATACAACCTGTCCCTTTGCTCAATCTCATTGATTGCGTTCTGCGCTTCGTACAATTCCTGTCTGGCACTTGTGGAGGTACAGAGGATTGGTTCCTCTGCACTCCTCAGCGCCATCTGCCGACAGGAATTTCCCTCTACAGGTGCGTAGCACCTTTTGCTGGGTGCCTGCAAATATACGCTTGTGGAGGATTTCCGCCGTGTCAGCGCACGCGTTGTGCGCTGATCACGGAGAAAGTTCCACAATCGTTACAACACTCTTGTGCAATTTTTCCCAGAGAGTGGATGCACTTCCCATATAGCCTATGGTCGAAGAGCATCTACTTCAGGCACCAACCGGACCTCAATGGCTCATCAGAGCGGGCCCTACACTGTCTGCTTCCACTGACCGGTGGAAGTCTGGCTCAAGTGGTAATTTAGCCTTATTCCTTCCTGATACACTAAGCTTATCTCTCCTAATTATTTTCTCAACTTATCTGTACAATATCTTTCTGATACCTAAGGAAAATATAAATATCAAACTTTTATAAATCTATGTCTTGTTTTTTTGCCTGCTATGTGCAGAAAAGTAATTATATGGTTAAAGAAAATACTAGATAAGTGGGTTGATCTCCTAAAGTTCATTAAATCTGCACCCTGGTACTGATACTTACACTGATAATTACACTAATAACTTAACACACATTGCATACAATTTTGAAACATTTTTTTAACCTAGGTAATGCACGCATTGCTACTAGTATGCTGCATGTTACGCTACTTGCGTAAAGCTTAGCAACAAATATTACTTGCTGAGGCAGTAAGACCATATTCTATGCCGCCTAAGTGCCTGGGAGCATTGATTTACTGCATGTTCAATAAATAAACAGTAATAATAATAATAATAATAATTTAAAACATGAAAACTAATTAAAGAGAAAAAAAACAGTATTGTGTGTTGCAGGACTGCAACACAAAAATAAATGCAGTATGAATGGGGTGTGTCCAAGATGGCAAGCTGAACACACGTGCACAGGCGAATTCCGCCAGTTCATCCTAGCTGAACATTGCTACACAGGGGTGTAACTACATGCCAGGCGCCTGACAGAGATCTGTCACCCAAGACCCCTCCCAGCACGGTATTAAAGCGGAATATAACCCTGCATTTCAACTTTGCTCTAAAACATTATTTACAGCATATTATATGCAACCAGCATTTTTTTTTACTAGACCAGCATTGGAAGGGTTACACACAGCTATAAAGTTCCGTGGAGAGAAATGCTGCTGCAGCCGAAGTTTAGATAGATACATTTAAGTAAACACAATGTAACAAGTGTGGAATGTGACTCACTCGCTGACTGTGCAGGAGCTCCCGGACACAGAGAGAGAGTGAGTCACATTCCTCACTTGTTACATTGTGTTTACTTAAATGTATCTATCTAAACTTCGGATGCGGCAGCAGTTCTCTCCACGGAACTTTAAAGCTGTGTGTGTAACCCTTCCAATGCTGGTCTAGTAAAAAAAAATGCTGGTTGCATATAATATGCTGTAAATAATGTTTTAGAGCAAAGTTGAAATGCTGGGTTATATTCTGCTTTAAGCTAACCTCCATCACAAGGGGCCTGGGGGGCTGCTCCTGTAGGGAATACAGAGCAGCAGTGGCAGTGGAGCATTATACATTAACTCCTTTCAGCAGCAGGACAGGTCTTCTTCACTCCTTTTCAGTGTGGAAGTGCCATGCAGCCAATCATGCATTTCATGTGACAGGTACTGAAGCCGCATAGTAATTGGCTGTAGGGTGCTTGTACACTGAAGAGGAGTGAAGAACACCTGTCCCACCACTGGAAGGAGGTAATGTACAATACTTTGCTGCTGCCCTGTATTATGTACGGGAGCAGGGCCACTAGTACCACACACCTCTTGCAGTGGCGGGGGTCCTAGGGGCTATTGTTACACCCCTGTTTCTTCACCTTTTATCTTAATCGGCATTGCCAATGGAAGCACTTGTCCACTGCTTACCACCTGCCACTCTGCAATGCTGAACACAGCAGGCCTCCATTGCAGCCCTTCCTGGCTGCATTGACACAGGAGCCCGACACACTTATTCATTACCAAGTTCACCTTCTGCCCGCTGCTCTGTAAGTATTTTGTGTGCCTCTTTGCCTGGCAGTGAGTTGTGTACATTGATTTTAAACCTGTTCAGGGTTGCTTCCAGGGTCTCAGCAATTGCTGTATATTTGTTGCAGAAAAAGTAATGGAATCTGAGAAGGGAGTAAGTGATTTGAGAGACACCACTGTTCTGCACATGCAGACTTTAACAACCAGGCCATATTATGTTAAAATTATCACATGAAAGAAACTGTGCTGTAAATAGAGACAGAAGAAATACTATAGAAAATATCCTGAAATTGCTGAAGTCAGAGATGCTGCAAGCTTCACTGAACACCTGCTCAAGGAACTCTTCCCTGAAGCTAAGCTCTCAGCTTTATTTACAGTAGAAAGGACACATTGCATCCTAGCCAGAAGCAAGCCTTGTGGTGCACTGCTGAGACCTTTCATCATCAAAATACTTCACTGCAACAATAGAAATGTCGCCCTTCAGGATGTGAGGAAAAAAGGGGGAAATTAGATATAAAGGTGCCTGATTGATGTTCTTCCCAGACTGCACAGCTGATACCCAAATGCTTTGACAAAGAGTGGAGGTATTAAATATTTGCTCGGCTGAGAACATGGGACCGTGAAAGTATTATTTTTTCCCAAATCCTACACAAGCAGTAGGGTTGGTTGATGCATCGGCACACTGACTTACTTGACAAAACAATTTTCTTTCTTTTTTTTTTGTATTTTTTCTTCCTATTCAAGTTTGCCTTAAAGGCAGTTCCTATCAGTCTTGTTCCCCTCAGCACTTGTTTAAAGGACCACTTACACAAAAAGTATGAATATCAAAATACACATTTACAAGATGTACATTTCTCCTAGAGTGGTATGCACTAAACCAGTTATCTCCAATTACAGTAGGCAGTAAAAATCCAACAGGTCTGACAGGACTAGTTTATCGCCTCATGAGGGTTTCTCAATATTTTCTTCTCTCTTCACAAAAGCACTCCATGGAAAGGATCTATAGAAAGAAGATGTAGGCCATCCTCCATATTTATTTGCACAATTTTCAGGCAGTTGGGCTGATCATTTGCTGCTAAATAAATTCTTTAAAAAAGTGATAATACCTGTGAGGAGATGGACTAGTCCAAATCCAGAAGCAAGTTGGTGGATGCACCCTTAAAACGTATCTGTATGCCAAAATTGGAGTAATAATAAAAAAGAGGTCTCCAACTTGCTTCCGTATCCTTCACCTCTTTGAGGTGCTACCCTACCACTGGTGAGATTAATCCACCAGTGTATAGGACCAAAGGAGGAGAGGGACCACCCAGTTCCAGCGTGTTCCGGCCAGGATACCGAGCGGAAATGTTTTTTTTCCGCATGCATTGTCGTTGGTTGCAGAAGTGCAACCCATCTTTGTGAGTATAATTACCCACACTACCCATTATTAAAATTTGTCCTAACGATACTACACCATTAGAGACGGCTCGAACCTCCAATTTTAGGTTCGCGAACATGGAACGTCCGCGAACATGGAAAAGTTTGCGTTCGCGCAAATGATGCAAACCGCAATAGACTTTAATGGGCAGGCAAACTTTTAAAACTACAAACACTAATTCTGGCTACAAAAGTGATGGAAAAGATGTTTTAAGCAGGTCTAACACCTGGAGGGGGGCATGGCAGAGTGGGTTACACGCCAAAAGTCCCGGAGAAAAATCCAGATTTGACGCACAGCAGGGTTTTAAGGGCAGAAATCACATCGCATTGCTAAATTGGAGGCCTAAAGTGCTTTAAAACATCTTGCGTGTGTACACATCAATCAGGTAGTGTAATTAGAGTACTGCTTCACACTGACTGACCAAACTCACTGTGTAACGCACCGCAAACAGCTGTTTGTGAAGTGATGGCCGTGCTGGGCTAGTGCGCTCCATGGCGAGAGTGCAGGCGATGGTGGTTTTCAAGCCCATATGGTCGGGCTAAGGAAACTCAATGACAGAACAGTGACTGTCCAGCTGATCGAATTTGGTCTGTCCACAATGAATCAACAACCTTATTATCTTGGTTCAGGTGCGCCCCCCAACACACTCATATAGCCGGTCATTGCTTCATTGTTCTATGAAAGCCCCTTCATCGCGGCAAGGTAATGATCACGAAGGGGAATTGACACATGTACATGCCGGTAGAACAATGTGCAGTCACACAGGCGCAGTGAAAGATATGCACGGACTGGTATATAAAACAGCGTGCGGGCACACAGGTGCAGTGAAAGTTATGCAGTGACTGCTGGTAGAACAATGTGCAGTCACACAGGTGCAGTGAAAGGTATGCACGGACTGGTATATAAAACAGCATGTAGTCACACAGGTGCAGTAAAATATATGCATGGACTGGTATATAAAACAGCATGCAGTCACACAGGTGCAGTGAAAAGGTATGCACGGACTGGTATATAAAACAGCGTGCGATCACTCAGGTGCACTGAAAGATATGCACGGACTGGTATATAAAACAGCGTGCAGTCACACAGGTGCAGTAAAAAGGTATGCACGGACTGGTATATAAAACAGTGTGCGGTCACACAGGTGCAGTGAAAGGTATGCACGGAATTGTATATAAAACAGCGTGCGGTCACACAGGTGCAGTGAAAGGTATGCACGGACTGGTATTATATGTGCATCAGTCACATAGGCACTGAATGTGCTGGGCCTGGCACAGTATAGCAATTAGCAAGGGCCAGCTGCGACAGACAGGGCTGTATATGCAGTGTCAGTGGGCCACACAAAAAAAAATAGACGTCACAAGAACATTAGCTCTCAAAAGAGCTGTTTTGTTGGTGCTTTTCAGCAACAAATATCAGCAAGGAGCAAGCTAACAAGAGCCTAACTAAGCTTTCCCTAGGTCTGCAGCAACCTCTCTCCCTTCTCTCACTAATACAGCAACACACAGAAGGAGAACATGGCCGACGCTGCTGCCTTATATAAGGGAGAGGGTCTCCAGGAGAGAGCGCAGCCTGATAGGCTGCCATGTGTCTGCTGACTGTGATGTAGAGGGTCAAAGTTTAGCCCAATGATGTAGTATAGGGGGCGGGTCAAACTCTCATAAAGTTCGCGTTTCGACGCAAACGCGAACCAGCATTGTTCGTTCGCGTTCAAACCGTTCGGGCCATCTCTATACACCATAAGGGCTCCTGGTCTCACCCTCTCCATAGGCCAAAGACGATCTCCTCCATAGTGTGGTGATCGCCGAGGACTTGCACAGAAACTTAGTCCAAATCCAGTCAGATCTGTCAGATTTTTACAACCTATTGCAAGCGATAGAGACATAGGCTATCATTCATAAAGCATTTCCACATGCGGAAATGCTTAAAACAGCTGACTTTACCGAACACTCAGCAAAGTCAGCAATCATAAAGGCTCTTTCCGTATGAAAAAATGACACTACCGAGCAGAGTGATAAATCACTGCCTTGTGCGGTGATTATCGGAACAAATGTAGCAAAATGTGAGCAAGCGGTGTGAGGTCGTGAAGTACCGCTCCCTCTGATGTGGCAATAACAATGTAAGTGAATGGAGACACACAGACCTCCCAGGCAGCTGCAGCAGAGCGGAACACAGAGAAATGTATCAACTCAGCAGCTTCCGTGTCTCCGCAAGCCTAGTTCGGGGAATCTCCGCACTGCTACCGCAACTGGATACATTTTTATGAATGCCCACCCAGAATTCTAAAATACAGGCAGCGGTGTTTTCCCGCATTGATTCCGCTTACCGACTGCATCTTTATGAATGATAGCCTTAGGAGGAAAAGTCATTTATAGTGAATTTTAATCTGGAACGAATGTACTTTTCATTCATATGCTTATTTTTTATAATTTCTCATGACAGTGGTCCTTTAACAGGCAGAAGTGACTGCTTGTCTAGATACAAACTTTTCTCTACAACACTATCCAATACTGTGAACTATTTATTGGGAGATGGGTTCAGTTTATGTTTTGCGTTCAGAATAATATTTCTAACCCATGCAGACTGTGGGTCTATCCCTGTGTTTGCAGGAAATACCTCATTAATTGTACAGATCTGTTGTCACATATACAGTATACAGGGTTATTTTAAACCTCTGGCTATTGTTATTTAAGCACCAGGATATGATATGTCATAATTAAGAATCTCCACAGGAACAAGCAGCTCTATTAATATTAATATACAAAAGTAGCACAAGATATGTTAGTGCGTAGACAGAAAAAAATCACAGGTGATCTAAGCAGCGGCAAACTGTGGTCAGCAGTGAAAGCTCACTCCCTTTGTGTTCTGCAGGGGTCTCAAACTCGCGGCTCGCGGGCCATTTGCGGCCCTCGATACAATATTTTGTGGCCCTCGCCGGCAAAAGCTTCCTTATAGTTCGCTTCAGTGCTCCCAACTAATCCGCCGCATCCCCGCCGCTGGACGAGGGCTGCAGATCCCCCAAATCGCCCGGGGGGCAATCCGCCGGCATTTCCTGGAAGGGGCAGAGCTTTAAGCTTCAGCTCTGCCCCTCCTGACGTCAATCGCTGCACAGATCGCCGCCTCTCCCCGCCCCTCTCTGTGAAGGAAGAGTGAGGGGCAGGCAGAGGCGGCGATGCGCCGCGATTGTGAAATTCCTTATGCGGCCCAGCCTCATCCTGACTTTGCCTCCTGCGGCCCCCCAGGTAAATTGAGTTTGAGACCCCTGGTGTAAGGCCTTCTCAGTGGTACACCCACATGCACCCTACGCATTCACATGCACCTTAAAGAGAATCTGTACTCTAAAATTCTTACAATAAAAAGCAAACCATTCTATTCATTATGTTCTCCTGGGCCCCTCTTTGCTGTTTCTGCCACTCCTTGCTGAGATCCTGGCTTGTAATTGCCAGTTTAGACAGTGTTTACAAACAAAATACATGGCTGCTAACCAGCATGTGATAGGCTGAGAGAAGCTCAGTCTGTGAATCATACAGAGCCTGCAGGGGGAGAGAGTGTGCATAACTTCTATCCTATCACAGCAGGGCAGCACATTCCTGCCTGAGCCAACAAAGCTGGCAAAGGAAAGAAGATTAGATTATATAATACAGCCACTGTGCAACTAGGAAAGGCTGCAGTAAGACAGACCTCATTAGTACAAGCATAGGAATTTATAGGATAGAAGAAATAAGGCTGAACATTTTGTTACAGAGTCTCTTTAAAGGGAGTCTGAAGTGTAAAAAACAACAACAGATACTTACCTAAGGAGAGGGTAGTCTCTGGGTCCTATAGAGCCTTCCTGCTCCGCCTTCTGCTGCAGGAGGCTTCAGAAGTCAAGGCCTCCCAAAGACGGCCCACTTAGCACTGCGCATGCTCGAGTTTACATTCTCTTGCACTCGCACATGCACAGTGCAGAGTGGCCCTCTTTGGGGGCACTTGGGCTCCTGGAGGCTTCCAAAGCCATCCGTGGTGGGAGATTTGAACGGGGGAGCCAGCACTGGAACACAGGGACCATAAGAGATGGCAATGCACTATGGAACCCCAGAGCCGTCCCTCTCCTTAGGTAATAATCTATCTTTTGTTGTTTTCTTTACACTTCAAACTCACTTTAAGCACCCACATGCACCATGAGCACCCACATGTACCCTGAGCAGCCCCCGTGTACCCTGAGAACCCCCATGTACTATGAGCAACCCAACTGCACCCTGAGCAACCCCCATGCACCCTGAGCAATCCACATGCCCATGAGCAACTCCCATGTACTCTGAGCAACCACATGCACCCTGAGCAACCCACATGCACCCTGAGCACCCACATGCATCCTGAGCAACCCCATGCACCCTGAGCACCCACATGCATCCTGAGCAACAACCATGCACCCTGAGCACCCACATGCCCCCTGAGCAACCCCCATGCACCCTGAGCAATCCACATGCCCCATAAGCAACTCTTATGTACTGTGAGCAACCACATGCACCCTGAGCAACCCACATGCATCCTGAGCACCCACATGCACCCTGAGCAACCCACATGCACCCTGAGCAACATCCATGCATCCTGAGCACCCACATGCATCCTGAGCAACATCTATGCATCCTGAGCACCCACATGCACCCTGATCAACCCACATGCACCCTGAGCAACATCCATGCATCCTGAGCACCCACATGCATCCTGAGCAACATCTATGCATCCTGAGCACCCACATGCACCCTGAGCAACCCACATGCACCCTGAGCAACATCCATGCATCCTGAGCACCCACATGCATCCTGAGCAACATCTATGCATCCTGAGCACCCACATGCACCCTGAGCAACCCACATGCACCCTGAGCAACATCCATGCATCCTGAGCACCCACATGCATCCTGAGCAACATCTATGCATCCTGAGCACCCACATGCACCCTGAGCAACATCCATGCATCCTGAGCACCCACATGCATCCTGAGCAACATCTATACATCCTGAGCACCCACATGCACCCTGAGCAACCCACATGCATCCTGAGCAACATCCATGCATCCTGAGCACCCACATGCACCCTGAGCAACATCCATGCATCCTGAGCACCCACATGCATCCTGAGCAACATCTATGCATCCTGAGCACCCACATGCACCCTGAGCAACCCACATGCACCCTGAGCAACATCCATGCATCCTGAGCACCCACATGCATCCTGAGCAACATCTATGCATCCTGAGCACCCACATGCACCCTGAGCACCCACATGCACCCTGAGCAACCCACATGCACCCTGAGCAACATCCATGCATCCTGAGCACCCACATGCATCCTGAGCAACATCTATACATCCTGAGCACCCACATGCACCCTGATCAACCCACATGCATCCTGAGCAACATCCATGCATCCTGAGCACCCACATGCATCCTGAGCAACATCCATGCATCCTGAGCACCCACATGCATCCTGAGCAACATCTATACATCCTGAGCACCCACATGCACCCTGAGCAACATCCATGCATCCTGAGCACCCACATGCATCCTGAGCAACATCTATGCATCCTGAGCACCCACATGCACCCTGAGCAACCCACATGCACCCTGAGCAACATCCATGCATCCTGAGCACCCACATGCATCCTGAGCAACATCTATGCATCCTGAGCACCCACATGCACCCTGAGCAACCCACATGCACCCTGAGCAACATCCATGCATCTTGAGCACTCACATGCATCCTGGGCAACATTCATGCATCCTGGGCAACATTCATGCATCCTGAGCACCCACATGCCCCCCGAGCACCCACATGCCCCCTGAGCAACCCTCATGCACCCTGAGAAATCTGCATACACCTTGAGCACCCACATGCCCCATGAGCAACTCCCATGATGCACTGTGAGCATCCCACATGCACCCTGGGCAACTCCCATGCACCCTGAGCACCCACATGCACCCTGAGCACCCACATGCACCCTGAGAAACCCCAATGCACCCTGAGCAACCCCACTGCTCCCTGAGAACCTACATGCACCCTGAGAAACCTTATGCACCCTGAGTACCTACACACACCCTTAGCAATGCACATGCATCAACATGCATCTTTAGCACCCACACACCTCCCAACTGGGCCAAATTGCCCAGAATTGCATCTGATCTGCATGCTTGTTCAGGGTCTATGGCTTAAAGTATTAGAGGTAGAATATCAGCAGGACAGCCAGGTAATGTGCATAATTTAAAAGGAAATAAACATGTCAGCCTCCATATCCCTCTCACCTTTAAAACAAATCTGAAATGAAAATTAATTTATGAGATAATGAATTGTAAGTGTAGTATGAATAATAAATGGAACATTAGTAGCAAAGAAAATAGTTTCATGTTGTTTTCCAGTACAGGAAGAGTAAAAAAACTTGAGTTGTTATCTATGCAAAAGAGCTTCTCTGAGCTAGTCGACCAACTTGATCAACTCAGTCTTGTTTTCTGAAGAGCTTAAACAGCCAAGAAACATTGAGACATCTTGAGGTAAGGTTGTATGAAAGTTCAAAAGGTAATTACTTCTGCTTTGTTTTACAGAGTAACCCATTAGCAGCTTGAATAGAGTTATCTTGTTTGACATAAGTGCACTGTTTTTTACCTCAGTTGGCAGAATGTGTGCTGTAAATTCTTGGAATGCTTTGATTTCTCTCTCTACAAGCAGAACATATAGAAACTGAAAGCAAAAGTCCTCTGTTATTCTCTCACGCTGCCCCCTAGTGACAATTAGTTATATTTTGGTCGGTAAAATACGGTATTTTACACTTTTTTTCCCAAATTTACTAAGATTTCCTTGCATGCAGTAGAAGTTTGGAGATTTACAGAACAAACAGGTTTCAATTCACTAAGCCAACTGTGGAGCAGGTCAGCAGTCAGACATGATGCGAGTCGGGGTTTTCTGTGCAGTGCATCCTGTCATCCCTTTAGATGTGCTGCAGCCACCAGAGTGAGCTCCTCTGTATGCCTGAATACAGATATGCACATCTAAAGGTATGCAGAAAAGCCTTAAAAAAATCTCATCTGTGGGAGTAAAGTCCCGCTTCCCGGGTGTCGGACCAAATCAAGTGAGAAGCAGGGCTGTGTGGCTCTACCTATTGGCTGCATAGCTCTCCCTATTGCCTTTCTGTCCAAATTACGGCATGGAGAGAGCATGGAGAGAGTGAGTTTTCAGCTGCTAATAGCTGGAGAAAAATAACGAACACCTTTGTTTGATTTACTGAATGTAATCTTTGTGAATTGACATTTCTTGACATTTCTTGAGGTTTTTACTGCAAAAGTTAGTAATTTACCTCACTAGTCAGTAATTTAAATTTTCTGTGCGTTAAAAGGTTTAGTGAATTGGAATTTGGGAGGTGTTCGGTAAAATCAGCTGTTTTCTGCATTACCGAATGCAGTAATGCTTAGTGAATTGAGGCCACGGTGTTGAATCATCTGAGGATGACCACAGTGACAGAAAGCAAAATGACAGTAAACAGGACATTAAAAAGCATAAGCAAACAAATGTCAAGACAGAAAGAAAAATGGTGCCATCCTGTAAATTACCAATATATTGCAGATGTATTTCTTAAAGGTTTTTTTCTATTTCTGGTTGTGTTTTTTTTAAGTAAATCGCTCTGACTTTTCCAGGATATGAGACATTAAAGATTTCGAGTTTTCATACTGCAGGAACCTTATTAGCCATTAATTATAATGTATAAGCAATCATTTTTACATTTATTTCTTAGCAAGTCTTATGCAAATGAAATAGTTTACAAACATGAAGACAAGGGCAGAGTTGGGACAAGGTCCTCCAGTACCCAAGGCGGAGATGCCAAAGTGTGCCCCTCCATCCCTCCCACCCTAACCCTCACACACTGATTGCTATTAGGCTAAGAGGCGCATTAGGGCCACCAAGTCCACCAACACCTTACTCTCTAGTTATCTGGCTTGCAGTCACTGCCATGTATCCCCTTTTCTTATTTTCCTCTGATTCAAACACAAAAGGGGAATGGTAGCTGAGTGAGTTGTGCGCCCCCTCCTACACTGTGCCCTGAGGCTGGAGCCTCTCTTGCCTCTGCCTCAGCCCGGCCGTGGGCAAGAGTGAAGGGCTCTTCATCTGTCCATTATATATCCAAAAAATTGTGAGATAGAAATGTGGAGGGTATGGCTCGATTGATCACAAACAAATTTATATATGAAAAAATATTAAAAAAACCTTTATTCATCCAACATTATTACATTAAAACTACAGTATAAAATGTGCCTGGGCACCCCAACCCCTTATCCCCCTCCAACCCCTAGACCCGCCTGTATGGGACTCAAAGATGTCTAACACCTAAATAGATAAATAGCCACTGACTTAGCTTGCTTAGAACCAGTACGATATTGTGATATTGCAGTCCGTATTCCACTGAACTAATATAATTATAATGTTCATAAATGCCACAAAGCTGGTAGTGGCAGATACAGTCCGTATCGAACTGGGCTAATATATTTATAATGTTCATGGATTCCACAAAGCTAGTAATGGCAGATAAATGAGATCCAAGCCGGTTGATATTGGTGTCAAGCATTAAGCAGATGACAAACACTTGCGTGGAAGAAGCAAAATACACCCCTCAACAGAGCTGTTTCTTCCACCGTGCGGGCCGGGCAACCACACTGAGCGCTGACCAGCAGGTGAAGGAAGGAGGGCGCAGGCAGGAGGAGACTGCTAGGGAGCTGTTAAGTCGGTGACGTGTGGTGCAGGCGAACGAAAGAACACCAACGCGATCACCGACCTTCCCACACTCCTCCTGGGCGTCCTGCGGCTTTCTTCTTCCGCTCCAACGTCATGTACGTCACCACCACGTGATGACACCTGACGTCTGTAGCGGTATTGGAGGCCAGGCAGAGCGCGGCACCGACGAAGAAGTCCGGGCAGGGTTTTCCTCTTGCGTGCGTGGACCAGATCCCTTCTTCACCCTGGATGAGCTCTACAGCTGGTCACAGTAGTAAGTAGAAAGCTGCTCTACTTGTGACCTGTCACACTGACTTTCCCTCTGGCTCTGTCCTCCGATGTGGCCACTCGCAGGGAGGGGGGAGGGATGCTCTCTCTGCCCTGCACTATTGCAATAATTAACTTCAGTGTGTGACTCCCTGATCTGACTGAGATGTCAGGGTCCTGGCTAACCTATACTGTAGGCACCTACCTACCTATCTAGCCTATACTGCAGGCACCTACCTATCTAATCTATACTAGGGGCACCTACCTATCTAACCCATACTGGTGGCAACTATACGGGCTACCCTATAGTGGAGGAACCTACCTATCTAGCCAGGGGCGTACCTAGAAAGCCCCCGGCCCCCCTGAAAAAAAAATCCGACCCCCCCACTCAGGGGCAGGAGGGGTCGCAGCATAAGAGGAGAGTGTGGCAGATCAGTGGGGAGGGGGGAAATTCCCCCCCTCCTTCACCTCGGGCTCTCCTCTCAGTGCTCCCCCTCCTGCAAACATTGGTGGCAGTGGGCAGACAGCAGCAGCAGCGGTGGCGGCAGGATGAATACATTACCTCCTTCTCGCTGGAGGACTTCCGTTCTCTAAGAGCAACTGCCTGTTTACACAGGAAGTTGCAAGAAGCTCTTAGAGAACAGAAGTCCTATAGCGAGAAGGAGGTAAAGTATTCATCCTGCCGCCACCGCTGCTGCTGCTGCCTGCCTGCTGCCACCAATGTTTGCAGGAGGGGGAGCACTGAGAGGAGAGCCCGAAGTGAGGGGGGGGGGGGAATTTCCCCCCTCCCCACCGATCTGCCACCCTCTCCTCTTATGCTGCGACCCCTCCTGCCCCCAAAAGTCACTGAGTGGGGCCCTAGGGGGGCCCCGGGCCCCCCCGCGACGGCAGGGGTCGCATCCCCTATTGGTACGCCAGTGTATCTAGCCTATACTGCAGGCAGCTACCTACCTATCTAGCCTATACTGCAGGCACCTACCTATCTAGCCTATACTGCAGGCACCTACTTATCTAGCCTATACTGCAGGCACCTACCTATCTAGTCTATACTGCAGGCACCTACCTATCTTACCTATACTGCAGACACCTACCTATCTAACCTATACTGCAGGCACCTACCTATCTAGCCTATACTACAGGCACCTACCTATCTAACCTATACTGCAGGCACCTACCTACCTATCTAGCCTATACTGCTGGCACCTACCTACCTATCTAGCCTATACTGCAGGTACCTACCTATCTAAACTACACTGCAGGCACCTACCTATCTCATCTATACTGGAGGCACCTACCTATCTAACCCATACTGGTGGCAACTATATGGGCTACCCTATAGTGGAGGAACATCCCTATCTAGCCTATACTGCAGGCAGCTACCTACCTATCTAGCCTATACTGCAGGCACCTACCTATCTAGCCTATACTGCAGGCACCTACTTTTATAGCCTATACTGCAGGCACCTACCTATCTAGTCTATACTGCAGGCACCTACCTTTCTTACCTATATTGCAGGCACCTACCTATCTAACCTATACTGCAGGCACCTACCTATCTAACCTATACTGCAGGCACCTACCTATCTAGCCTATACTGCAGGCACCTACCTATCTAACCTATCCTACAGGCACCTACCTA
Organism: Hyperolius riggenbachi; assembly: GCF_040937935.1. Lineage (NCBI taxonomy): Eukaryota > Metazoa > Chordata > Amphibia > Anura > Hyperoliidae > Hyperolius > Hyperolius riggenbachi. Next base: position 131,795,704 of record NC_090650.1, on the reverse strand, counting down.
TCTAACCTATACTGCAGGCAGGCCCAGATTTCTGCAAAGGCCACAAAGGCCATGGCCTAGGGCGATAAAATCAGATAAGATCAGAAGGGTGGCATGACTTGGAGAGAGAAGAGGTCATATGTCAAAAAGTAAATCATCTCCTCTGTTCCCGCAGCGCAGCCATCCAGCGCCCTGCTCTGCACTAATAGCTGAATTCCAGAGTTCCCCAATCCCTGCACCTCTCACTTCCTGATGTGTTATAACAATCAGGATCAATCATAACTGTCACCTGATGATCCAATTATGATCGACATACAGTACAAGTGGATGTGAGAAATACCAGGGATTTACATTACAAAGCAGATAAAACTAAGTTCCGCTGAGTTCTAATGCAGGGATTCACAAACATTTCTGCTAGTTTCTTTGCATTCTTTTTTACAGCTGTGACTCTGACCCCAGCAGTTGTAAATTACACTTTCTTATCTAGCCATAATTTATTGCTTTTTTTTTCTTCCTAGCCAGTGATCTCGTCTCTGCTTAAGTTAACTCTTTCCTGACTCATTTTCTGTCCGTCAGCTCTGACCATCTATGAGAACTGCTGCAGCCTGGAATAAAAATGCTGTATGCTTCCCTTTCATTGCTAAACTGTCACTGTCACCTGAGCTGTTACTACCTCTATGCTAGTGTGTATGGTTTGGCATCCTTCTGCTTTCCTGTAGCATTATAGCATTCTACCATCTTAGCCATCAGCAAAAGCAGAGAGTTTTGAGTCAGGATGATACCATTTATTGGCTTAAAAGAAAAAGAGTAATCTTTCTGCTAATAAGCCTTCTTCAGACTTTGTCCCTGTATACTGTCAATATGTTAGAGCACACCACCATATGTACATTCAGCATTCAAAAGAGATATGTAGATTTTTTCAGCAAATATAAATACATGTCATTCAGATGCTTTAAAGTGGAGCTGAACTCTTGCACAGGAAAGAAGGAAAACAGAGAAATGCACCCTGTATGTATTTAGAGAGCCTTTCGAATTCTTCCACATCTGTGTCTAATCACAAATTTGATATCTTCCCTGTGTCACCTGACTGCCACAGCATATATGCTTATTTTATAGCACAAGATGTTAATATATTTGCTTCCATGAAAGTAGGAATTAGTCACACTCTATTTATTGCAGGATTTGTATCAGCTGTAACAAAAATGTTTTTATGTAAAGGTTATGTTGTTGCGTATCTTTTAGAGCAGAGAGGAAGTTCTGAGTTCAGGTCCACTGTAATTACAACAGAACATCCAAAGTGGGTCTTGACAGGATGTTTGCTACTTACCTGTTCTCTGTTTTGGATGGGCTTCTCTCCATTGCTCTGCCCTGCCACCTGTGTGTGGCTCCGACTGCAGCCAGTCGCACAGAGGACAAAGAAGCAGCGCATGCTCTGGCCACTTGCGCTCCCTGTAATTTCCTGCTCCTGCCCAGATGTGCACAGCAACCGAGGCCAGTATAGTGTTATGCATTCTTGACAAGTACCGATCATACATCACCGTAATTTCTCAAGTATGCATGCCCAGAACACTATCGGCTGCTGTGCACATTCGGGCAGGAGCGCAAATTTCCATCGAGAGGACAGAGCATTCACTGATTCTTTGTTCAATGAGGGGCACAGCAGCACAACTGAAATGAGCCCATTCAAACCAGTGATCGCTAGTCAGATAGTTGGCCAGAATGTTTTTTGGTGGTGGTGGTGGCGGGGGGGGGGGGGGCGCTTGGTGACAGCAGTCCTAGGGCACTGGCAAGTACAAATCCGGCCCTGACTGCAGGCACCTACCTATCTAACCTATACTGCAGGCACCTACCTACCTATCTAGCCTATACTGCCGGCACCTACCTACTATCAAGCCTATACTGCAGGCACCTACCTACCTATCTAGCCTATACAGCAGGCACCTACCTATCTAGCTGATACTGTAGGCACCTACCTATCTAAACTACACTGCAGGCACCTACCTATCTAACCTACACTGCTGGCACCTGCCTACCTATCTAGCCTATACTGCAGGCACCTACCTATCTAACCTACACTGCAGGCACCTACCTATCTAACCCATACTGGTGGCAACTATACGGGCTACCCTATAGTGGAGGAACCTACCTATCTAGCCTATACTGCAGGCACCTACCTATCTAGCCTATGCTGCAGGCACCTACCTATCTAGCCTATACTGCAGGCACCTCCCTATCTAGCCTATACTGCAGGCACCTACCTATCTTACCTATACTGCACGCACCTACCTATCTAACCTATACGGCAGGCACCTACCTATATAGCCTATACTGCAGGCCCCTACCTATCTAACCTATACTGCAGGCACCTACCTATCTAACCAATACTGCAGGCACCTACCTACTGTAACAATGTGTGGTGTTTGGTGCACACTCAGAGTATTCAGATTATTGGTGATCCGCAGTATCACCAATAATGCTGATATATCCGATTATGTGGCGATCTGCGGAATCACCAATAATGCGGATATTTATTTGTAACTCTGGATACCGGGTATAACGACAGTGGAAAACCCACCACACTGATATCTTTAAGAGGACTGGCTACCTCTAAAAGAGAAACGCAGTGTGTGCGATTCTGCGACTAGATGACGTAACGCTAGAATCGCATTCCCCAGCAGCAAGAATATACTGGGGAACCACTGAGACCTCTGCAAGGAGGGATTCAGCAGAATAAACCCTTTAGTGGGAGAACCACTAAAGGGGGCAAAGTCAGACGGAAACGGTTCGGTAACAAACTGGCTGCGAGGTACCGAATCGTGAAACAGAGAGCAGAGTCAGAAATCTAGCCAAGGTCAGTAACGGAAATCAGATAGGCGGAGGTACAAAGTCAGAAAGCCGAACTCGTAGTGAAAATAGACAAGCAGAGGTTCGGCAACGGGAGATCAGAAAATGGCACAGACAACAATAGTGCTTGCGAATATATTGGCAAAACCAATATATGTCGCAGATCAGGAAAATAACAAATCTGACTGTTGTGGGCTAGTTACGGCAAGCCGCACTTGGCCCACGATGGTACTGACTGTCAGATCCCTATCTGGCTGACTATTAGATCAACTGACTGGCTGACTATAACAGAGATCAGGTTACATACAAATATACAATAATCAGGAAAACAACAAAGACTGACTGATGAGAGACAGGAGCCTTGCTCCAGCTAGGACTGTCTCTCTCGGATCTAGCTAAGGTCTGAGGGCTATCACAAAGTAACGCTTACTGCAGACAACTTGCAACTGACAGAATGCCTGCTTTTATACTGTGCTGGGCTCAAACAGCCCGCCCAGCCAATCAGCCAATCACAACACAGCTCAAGGACCTTGCAGCACAGCTCAAGGACCTTACTGAGGTCAGCTGACCAGCTGGTCAGCTGACTCTCCTTCTAAGAGTATAAAAGGCTTTATGGCACACGCGCGCAGCCCCTACGGGGTCCAGACTGGATTGAGGATAGCGTTGGTGTGTGACAGGCCCTGAGGCCTGTGAGGGAAGAACCGGACCACAGCCTCGACGTAAAGTACACTGAGAGGCCTGTGACCGAACGGTGGATCGCACCGCCGATGCGGACGTTTCTCCGCGTTCCGCATGCGACCATGTGGTGGATGGTGCCGCTGATGCGGACACGGACAAACCTCCGCGTTCCGCTTGCTGAATGCGGTCAGGCCGCCGTCTTATGACACCTATTTAACCTATACTGCAGGTACCTTCCTACCTATCTAGCCTATACTGCTGGCACCTACCTACCTATCAAGCCTATACTGCAGGCACCTACCTACCTATCTAGCCTATACTGCAGGCACCTACCTACCTGTCTAGCCTATACTGCAGGCACCTACCTATCTAAACTACACTGGGGGCACCTACCTGTCTAACCCATACTGGTGGCAATGATGTGGGCTACCCAATAGTGGAGGCACATAAGTAGCTAACCTATACTGTGAGCACCTATACCTGGCTCCATGGTAGAGGGGGGGGGGATGATTTTTACACCCTCGCCCTGGGTGAAATTTAGCCTAGAAACTGCCCTGCCCCTCAATAAGCTGAAGCAGATACAGGCTAGCACAAGCAAAGCAGATATAAAGCCTCCTTTGAGGATGTGCAGAACTGATAAACAGTAGCATTCTCCACATACACATATATAGTTCATGCCAAGCATTTGCCAAACTCTTCAAACTATTATGATTAGTATCAAACAGTGAGGTTGGTGATTAGCATCAAGTAGATAAGCTATATTGATCTGTGTAGACTGTTCCAGCAGAGAGTTAGCAACAGCCCTAAGGGCCTATTTCCACTACACGCAGATTGGATGCAGAATTGATGCAGAATGGATGCAAAAAAACTGTCTCCAATGAATGCCTATGGGAAAATCTGCATCAGAAAAACCGCATTTAGTGGAAACAGGCCCATAAGCTTTCATTGGAGTTTTTCTGCATCCATTCTGCATCCAATCTGTGTGTAGTGGAAATAGGCCCTTAGGCTGAAGCAGCATTGCCCTTATCACAGCCAGCCAAGCAGACAAAAGCAGTTAATTCCAACATATCATAGTTGCAACAAAGTCCAACCAGCCCAACTGATCACTGTATGCAAGCTGAAACAGCCAGTGATGTTGGTGCAGCTGATGTGGCTGTTAGCACTGCATAAGACACAACTTGGTACACTTAGTCACTCTGACAGGAAAGTGGTGGAGGTATAGAGGTTGCCTGCAGGGCTCTTACTGTTCTCTACTCAGCCGGCATCAGTGGAGGTACAGGCGGTCCAGCAGCTGCTTGCGGAAGGGAGAAGCGGTGGTTCACAGACACATGGCAGAGGAGTGTGGAGTCCGCAAGTCTTATATCTCTCTGCTTCAAACACAATAGGGAAATGATAGCTGAGTGAGTTGTGCGCCCCCTCCTACACTGTGGCTTGAGGCTGGAGCCTCTCTCGTCTCTGCCTCAGCCTGGCCCTTGACACAAGTGAAGGGCTCTTCATCTGTCCATTATACCCTAATTCCTGCATATGATTAACAGTAGGTATTCATATTTCAGCAACGACACATTGCTTTAAAGTGAGCCAAACAAGCAATGTTAAGATTTCTAATACATTTCAATAGGTGTACAACTTGGCAGGGTTCCCTTTAAAGCAGGATTGTCACCATAATAATTAAATTTCAATAGCAACTGGTCTGAGTGTATTAAGCGATAAGATGCTAATCCTGCATTCAAAAAACTTTCAAAACTTTTCCTCCTGTTATGGTATACCTTAGGAGCACTGGCCCTTTAATTGCCATTGCCATTGGCTGGCAAAAGAGTTGCATGCTATCTATAATATATTCCTCCTCTTCCCTTTATTTCCCCCTCCTTCTAATGACATAAGACAGTGCCTTTCTAGTATAGACCTCAGTGGGAGTGTCTGAAGACTCTGGGAGGAGGGCAGGTAACGAATACACAATTAGCAAGAGGAGAAAAAGAGTGAGGGAGGAAATGATGTCAGGATTAGCTTCATTCAAAGGTAACCAAGATGGAAACTGTCTAGAATAGTATTCTCTGCTTTTCCTTTATAAAATTCACAGGAATCATAACGTGGACAGTGTAATACATCTGTTATGTAAGTAGAACTAGTATTTATCTACTTATATATGTTGTTTTTTTTACTTCCATGATAGCATGGGTGTCACTTGTTCTTTAAAGATTATTTTATCTACTTTCCAGAACTGCAGTTGTGGCATTTCAGTGAGAAACAACAGCTATTCTTTCATCTAAAGAACACTTTATCACGCGTACGTACGAAAAGGGCGTCGGGAAAAAAGGGCGCGTGGTATAAACGATAAATGGAAATATCGTTTATAGAAATTATTGTGTAGAATTTCGTTTATAAATAGTGTTTTAAGAATTTATAAATCACTAAATAATGTGTATGAGATCGGCAATTCTTAAAACGTTAATCTTCCCTGTTTGTAAAGTGAAACTTATATTTTCGTTTATTAAAAACCCTCCCTGTACCTATCCCTAACCCCTAGACCCCCTGTTGGTGCCTAAACCTAAGACCCCCCTGTTGGTGCCTAAACCTAAGACCCCCCTGTTGGTGCCTAAACCTAAGACCCCCCTGTTGGTGCCTAAACCTAAGTCCCCCCTGTTGGTGCCTAAACCTAAGACCCCCCTGTTGGTGCCTAAACCTAAGACCCCCCTGTTGGTGCCTAAACCTAAGACCCCCCTGTTGGTGCCTAAACCTAAGACCCCACTGTTGGTGCCTAAACCTAAGACCCCCCTGTTGGTGCCTAAACCTAAGACCCCCCTGTTGGTGCCTAAACCTAAGACCCCCCTGTTGGTGCCTAAACCTAAGACCCCCCTGTTGGTGCCTAAACCTAAGACCCCCCTGTTGGTGCCTAAACCTAAAACCCCCCAGTTGGTGCCTAAACCTAAGACCCCCCTGTTGGTGCCTAAACCTAAAACCCCCTATGGATAATAATGTTTTACAGACATTAATAAATAAAAAATGTAAAGAAAAAAAATGTAAATTATTTTTTTGGGTGGATAATAATGTGTTAGAAATGTTTTAGAAATAGTGATTTATTATCTTCATAAACGTTATTCGTCACGGGCTCATTTTGTAAACTTAAATCATCACAAACATAGTTATAAATCCTTAAAAATCTCCGGGCGCCGTTATAAATCCTTAAAAATCTCCGGCGCCTTATTTTCCCCGTTCAGCGCCCATTAAACGATATTTATAATGGAAGTGAATGGGGCGCCCTTTTTGTCCACTTGTCTCATGCGCCCAAATCTACTGCTTCCCTTTATCACAGCCCATCAATGTTTTATTGGTGTGAATAGGTTGAGAAAGAATGCCAATTACTGCTACATATAATTCATCAGAAATGTAACTTACTGCAGGGAATAGTGATTATGTTAACTCATTTCCCCATTGAGGAATTTAAACAACATCAAAACTGATTACAGTTCAAAGTTGTTTTCCCTACCTTTTTTGCTAACACTCTAAAGGAAACAATGGCTGCTAATTTTGTGTCTATATATATATATATATATATATATATATATATATATATATATATATATATATATATATATATACTGTATGTGTGTGTGCGTGTGTGCGTGTGTGTGTGTGTGTGAAAGGGTACACATATAGTAGCAGTGTCACTAGCTGCCCTGCAAAGGAGTTCTCCATATGATGCCTAGAATAGCCATAGCCCAATGCCCCTTCCATAATCTATAGCCAATCTCGGAGGAACCAATTAACTTATCAGAAAGAATGGGGCCGGGAACTGTAGCGCAGAGTAATGTGCAGGGCCCCCACATGATAGGGCAGCTGACCGGGAAGTAAAGGGTTAATAGCTGGGTGGGGAGGGGTTCAGGTTCCCGGGCTTTGGGATTGATCTAAGGGGGCGGGGGGTAGTCTATAAAAGAGGGGGGCGGAGTTCTGGCCTCTCAGCAAGTGTAGGAGAAAGCTGGTAGGAGAAAGCTGCTGTTACTCTGCCCAGCTCACCTTTGCTTTTCTGCCATGGAAGGATTGGAGGACTTGTTGGCCCGGGTCAGGGAGGAGGCGACGACCAGGGGTCCGACCTGGGTGCAGGTCCAACTGGCAGCCATGGCCCCCAGCACTTCAGGCCAGCCGGCCGGGGCCAAGAGGAAATCCAGGCTGCCCGAGCGGCTCAGCCCGGAGCACCGCCCGACAAAGAGACACAGCGGGAGCCCCCATGGGGACCCTCCGGCACCCCCCGCCAAGCGCACATCCGCGCCTGAGAGCGGGGCTGCCGGGAGGAATCCGACTCCAAGGCGGAACTCCTCCGGCGGTGGGCAATCCACATCTGAGGCCTCCGCACCGCCGGCGCCACCTTCCGGACCTCCCGCGGCCCTTGGCACCCGCTCTGCACAGCGGGCCAAGCAGGCCCAGCGCACAGACACCCCGGCAACGGGCGCCGCCCCCTCCCCGGGCGCGGCGGCGGCCCAGCCACAACGCAAGGGGGCTGGGAGCGCCACAAGGAGCAAGCGAAAGGGGGGGTCGGCCGGGCCCCCTAGAAGACAGGGGAAGAAGGGTGCTTCCAGGAGCAGCAGAGGTTCCAGCCAGCAGGATGTCGCCCCCAGCACCAGACAGCCCACTCCCAGCCCTGAACATGGTTCGCCGTCAGAGGATGAATCGGTGGTCGCAGAGGAGATGCCAGTGACAACTGGATCAGGACAGACGGCTGTACAGGACGCCGGTCCAGCGCAGCCAGGTGAGGCCAATCCCCTTATTGCTATTGCCATTTGGTTGTTGGGGGCGGTTGGGGGGTTTCAAGGGGCAGGGGGTCCTGGTGGGTTGGGAGCCTTGCCACTAGTACCTCCCCCAGGGTTGGCACGTATAGCAGGGGACTCCTGTGGGGGCAGTGAGGTGGTTGCGCCCGCGCTTCATTCCTCGCCTACCGCGGTATGGTCCCCCCTACCCCAGTCTGCCGCGCCGGCCGTGGTGGCCACTAGCGGATCGGCTCATGCTCCATCCGCCCCGGTACAGGCTTTGGCGTCCTTTCCAGTCGCAGAGGCTATCAGCACACCAGGGGTATCTCTTGCTGGGCAGTCAGGTCTGGTGGCTCCGGTGGGAGGGCCAGTGGGAGTTCCAGTGGTTGCAGGGGACCCTGGGTTGGTGCGTATGGCGGATGCCGCTCATGCGGAAATGTATGTGTGTTTCAGGGGTAGGTTGGGGTCGCACTTGAAGTTAGAGGTGAAAGAGCGCATATGGAGGGGTGAGTATGTGGAGATTTTCTCACTGCTTCCACTTGAGAAGTTTAACTTAGACAAGGGGAAGCCAGATGAAAAAAAGAGGGAGGAGGAACGAGGTTATCGTTTGATACCCCGGACCTTCCAGAATTGGTTCCAAGCGTTCGCAATTCTGGCAAGTGTCATTGGGGAGAGGCAACCAGAGAATTGCTCGGCGTTGTTCGGGTATATGGACTCCATCGGCGAAGCTCAAAGGTCGTACGGCGGCAACGCATGGCTGCGATACGACGAACTTTTCCGACAAAGTATGGCAGTAAGGCCCGCAGTGCGATGGGACCACCAGGACATCCACTCTTGGATGCGCCTCATGATCCCGACAAGGGGAACGCAGTCCTTTCTCGGTCAGGGCAGTAGCACAACACCAGCCGGACCGCGAACCGAGAGGGGAAAAGGGGTTTGCTGGCAGTTTAATGAGGGATCCTGCCGTTTTGGACACTCGTGTCGATTCAGGCAATAGTGTTCAGGCTGCGGGGGATCACACGCTGCGTCCAGATGTTTTAAAAAGAAAGGAAAGTCCTCCGACTTTGCTTCAAAGAGGGACGACGCCAGTGAAGCTGCACGAGATGGAACCGTTCCTAAATAGATATCCGAGGTCGGAGGAGGCGGAATTTTTACATAGGGGTTTTTCCGTTGGTTTCGTTATCCCGAGTTGTTGTCAGTTGCCAGCCTGTAGTCCAGTTAAGAACTTGAGATCTGCTATTGAGCTTCCCGAGGTAGTGACCCGCAAGATAGAAAAAGAGGTGGCGGCAGGTTGCCTAGCGGGCCCCTTTTTAGACCGTCCCCTGGACGACCTAGTGGTATCCCCGTTGGGAGTTGTGCCAAAGAAGGAGCCTGGGTCTTTTCGCATGATACACCACCTGTCATTCCCTCGTGGTTTATCGGTGAATGATGGGATCCCGGACACAGAAGTGTCAGTGGTCTATACGTCATTCGACGTGGCATTAAGGTGGGCTAGAAGGTTAGGCCCCGGGTCCCTGTTAGCAAAAACAGACATTGAGGCAGCTTTCAGGTTGTTACCAGTTCACCCGGAAAGCTTCCGCTTGCTTGGATGCTGCTGGAAGGGTGAGTATTTTGTAGACAAATGTCTCCCCATGGGTTGCTCCATCTCATGCGCATATTTTGAGAAGTTCAGTGGGTTCCTGGAATGGGTGGTGAGGGATATGTCAGAGGTTCAGTCGATCATCCACTACCTTGATGACTTTCTCTTTATGGGGCCGGCGGGTTCCCCCGATTGCGCATATTCCCTGGCCACGATGCGGCATGTCTGTGGTCGTTTCGGGATCCCCCTCGCGAAGGACAAGACGGAGGGACCAACGACATCCCTAAATTTTTTAGGTATAACTATTGACACCTTATTAATGGAATGTCGTCTGCCTCACGACAAGGTGATCGACTTGAGAAACACGATTGCGGCGGCAATCTTGCGCAAAAAAATGACGCTGAGAGAAGTACAATCCTTGTTAGGCAAATTGAATTTCGCCTGCAGAATTATGCCCATGGGGCGTATATTCTGCAGGCGGTTGTCTTTGGCGACAGCAGGAAAGAGTGCGCCGCATCACCGCATTCGGTTGAATGCGGAGCTGCGGGCGGACTTGCGAGTATGGTCTGTTTTTCTGGGCAGTTTCAATGGGAGATCTCTGTGGTTACAGGACGTGGTGAGTAATTTCGATGTGGAACTCTTTACTGACGCCGCTGGTGCGCATGGTTTCGGCGCATTCCTGGCGGGTAAGTGGTGCGCTGCCCCTTGGGATGAATCATGGGTGGAGGCGGGGTTCACATCTAATCTGGTCCTGCTGGAATTGTTTCCTTTTGTAGTAGCAATGCGGCTTTGGGGATGTCACTTGGCCAATAAGCGCATCAAGATTAACTGCGATAACATGGGGGTGGTAGAAGCGATCAATAACTTCTCGGCGTCATCTCCCCCAGTCATATGTTTGATGCGTCAGTTGGTGTTCGAATGCTTGCGTTCAAACGTTCATATTTGTGCGGTACATATCCCTGGGGTTGAGAATGTCACGGCTGACGCGTTGTCTCGATTTCAGTGGGACAGGTTCCGGGCGGCGGCCCCAGCGGCAGAAGAGGTTGGGGTGCCCTGTCCAGTGGCGATGTGGGGAGTTCCATTCGGGCGGTATCCCACTTGATCAGCAGATCCTTATCGGAAGCATCATGGGCGGCGTACACGGCCATATGGCGCACGTGGGACGCCTTGGTGTACCAGGTGGGAGACTGCAGTTCGGACGATGACAGGCTTTGTTTGATGTTATATTTTGTAGGAAAATGTTTCTCAGAAGGGGTGTCAGTGTCGGCCATGAATAAAAAGGTTGCAGCGCTGGCGTTCTGGTTTAAATTGCGGGGGCTGCAGGATGTAACAAAGGATTTTAGAATCAGGCAGGCATTGAAGGGTTATAGAGCGGGGTGGGTGCAAAGAGATTCCAGGCGCCCGGTGACATTTGAGTTATTGGGAAAAGTAGTAGGGGCGCTCAGCAGGGTATGTTCGTCAGAATACGAGGCTAATTTATTTAAGACCGTATTTACATTAGCCTTTTTTGGGGCATTCAGAATAGGTGAGCTGGTTAGCCCAAGCAAACGAATAGTGGGAGGCATCCTGGCAGAGGAAGTCACGTTACAGGACGATTCGGTCCGTATTTTTCTCAGGCGTTCAAAAACAGACCGGGCGGGTAAGGGACGGTCGATCTCCCTGTTTCGCATAGGGGGCCCTCTTTGTCCGCGGTTAGCGGCGGAGTCCTTCATGACTATCCGGCCCCCGGGGGCTATTGCCTTCTTTTCACACGCGAACGGAGTCCCGCTTACCAGATTCCAATTTACCGCCATATTTCGGAAGTGTCTTACGCACGTCGGTGTCTGCCCGACAGAATTTGCCTCCCACTCGTTCAGAATTGGGGCGGCTACTGAAGCGTCCCGGTGGGGGATGACCGAGGAGGTTATCCAGAGGATTGGGAGATGGGAGTCAGCTCGGTTCAGGTCCTATGTTCGCCCCCATTTAGTGTAGGCTGGGCTTTATAGTTCATAGTTTAGTTTTTCTGTAGTCTTCTTTGTTCTTTCAGGTGCACAGATCCTGGTCTGGATACTCGGACATTCTTATGTGACATGGGGGGCCAAACGAGCCGACGTGAGGCCGGAAGGTCGGCAGCTCGGCTTTCCCCGTGACCAGGTCTGTATCAGGTGGCTAGGTTTCCCGGGAATGCTCTGGTCAAGGGTCCTACCTGAACTACATCGGTTCTCTAGGCTTGATAGAGCCCCTGATATACTGGTGCTGCACGTGGGTGGCAATGACCTGGCCTCCAGATCTACCAGGGTCATCATTAAAGACATCAAATTTGATGTTTTAAGGATCAGGTCGTCTTTTCCGTCTACAATAATAGTGTGGTCGGATATGGTCGCCCGCACGTCATGGAGATTGGCACGGTCTGTGCAAAAAATTAACAAGGCCAGGGTTAAGCTTAATAAGGAGGTTACCAAGTTTATGATCAGGTATGGGGGTCTGGCCATTAGACACAGAGAGTTGGAGGTGGACAGCAGCTTATACTTAAGGGGGGATGGAGTGCACTTGAATGCGGTTGGGATAGATCTTTGGGCCCTTGGGATTGAAGATGGGATCCAGAGAGCCTTGAGGTTGGGGGCCTCGATGGCATAAGGGGTCATGCCAGCTCGTGGTGGAGGGGTAGGGGGTTCCGGAGGTGGGATCTATTTGACAGGGGATTTGCCGCGGGGCAAATTCCAGAGGGTTACTGATCAGCAGGGATTATCAACCAGGTGGGCATGCAGCTGTCCCCGAACCGGTGAACGCGGTGGGGGCCGGTCACAAGGCTGCATGCCAGTTACAAGATATTGTTTGAAAGAGGTACCTCCGGATCCCTCACCCCAGCTCTCTGGAAGATGTTATTTTAAGATATTGCTATGTTGGTTATACATTGTTGGTTTTAAATAAATGGGCTGCTTTGGCCTAAATTTATCCAAAATTGCCATGGTGGTCCGTGTATTATTATGTAGTGTTAAGAGGTTCTGGGGTGGGGTAGATGGTTTTGTTTATGCTAAGGAATAAGCTATACCCTATCAAGAATGGGGCCGGGAACTGTAGCGCAGAGTAATGTGCAGGGCCCCCACATGATAGGGCAGCTGACCGGGAAGTAAAGGGTTAATAGCTGGGTGGGGAGGGGTTCAGGTTCCCGGGCTTTGGGATTGATCTAAGGGGGCGGGGGGTAGTCTATAAAAGAGGGGGGCAGAGTTCTGGCCTCTCAGCAAGTGTAGGAGAAAGCTCCCTCCCTCCCTCCCTTGTATATTGGTTCTGTTTTCATTGCAGGTGGGACATTCGTCATCGCAGCCGGAGGGGTAGGGGGTTCCGGAGGTGGGATCTATTTGACAGGGGATTTGCCGCGGGGCAAATTCCAGAGGGTTACTGATCAGCAGGGATTATCAACCAGGTGGGCATGCAGCTGTCCCCGAACCGGTGAACGCGGTGGGGGCCGGTCACAAGGCTGCATGCCAGTTACAAGATATTGTTTGAAAGAGGTACCTCCGGATCCCTCACCCCAGCTCTCTGGAAGATGTTACTTTAGATATTGCTATGTTGGTTATACATTGTTGGTTTTAAATAAATGGGCTGCTTTGGCCTAAATTTATCCAAAATTGCCATGGTGGTCCGTGTATTATTATGTAGTGTTAAGAGGTTCTGGGTCGGGGTAGATGGTTTTGTTTATGCTAAGGAATAAGCTATACCCTATCATGTTTTTTGGATATGGGAGAAGATGGGAGTGCTGATTAGAAACACATGCAAACCTGGCAAGAACTTACAACAACATTTGTAAAGCACTTTTCTCCCATATGTACAAGGCATGTCTCAAATCGGTAACTAGTGGCTGGGTCATGGGTAAATTATGTAAAAGTGGTAAAACCTATGAGTCCATAAATGCCAGACTTCACAGTTGGCCTTTAAAGCAGACCTGAACTCAAAAAAGTGTGTCTACTTTCTGCTTTCATAGAAGCAGACAAAGGGTTAACATCCTGTGTTCACATATTAGTTAGGTCTGCTGAGAGTGCCACATTTCTGTGCTGACACTGCTGAGAGATCAAATTACATGTGTGACTACTTACAGATGAGGCGGAATTAGACAGGTACTTCTCTCTAAAAACACACAGCGTGCATTTCAATCAGTTTTACCTGTGTCCTGTCCAAGAGTTTAGGTCCACTTTAAATCTGGATTTATGCACTTGTAGGATTAGGGACTGTCTTGATTGACTTCGGTAAGGAACTCTGGTCAGATGGCTCTGGTTACAAATGTTTTGAGGAGGACTCATGTTATTAAATCCTAATGATTTGACGTGGTGGGAAATAACCAGGCATAAATTATGTAAAGTTTTGTTAATACTAGGCCAATCTTAAAAAGCAATCTCAAATTTGGAACCAATCTACATGGAACTAGTGTTGGGCGAACACCTGGATGTTCGGGTTCGCGAACGTTCGCCGAACATGGCCGCGATGTTCGGGTGTTCGCGCCGAACTCTGAACATAATGGAAGTCAATGGGGACCCAAACTTTTGTGCTTTGTAAAGCCTCCTTACATGCTACATACCCCAAATTTACAGGGTATGTGCACCTTGGGAGTGGGTACAAGAGGAAAAAAAAATTAGCAAAAAGAGCTTATAGTTTTTGAGAAAATCGATTTTAAAGTTTCAAGGGGAAAACTGTCTTTTAAATGCGGGAAATGTCTGTTTTCTTTGCACAGGTAGCATGCAGTCATAAATGTAATAAAGATAAGAGGTTCCATAAACAGGGACCGGCAACGCTAACCCAGCAGCAGCACACGTGATGGAACAGGAGGAGGCGCAGAAGGAGAAGGCCACGCTTTCAGACACAACAACCCAGGCCTTGCATGAGGACAAGAAGAAGCGTGCGGATAGCATGCTTTTTGCCGCCATGCAGTCATAAATGTAATAAAGATAAGAGGTTCCATAAACAGGGACCGGCAACGCTAACCCAGCAGCAGCACACGTGATGGAACAGGAGGAGGCGCAGGAGGAGAAGGCCACGCTTTCAGACACAACAACCCAGGCCTTGCATGATGACAATAAGCGTGCGGATAGCATGCTTTTTGCCGCCATGCAGTCATAAATGTAATACAGATAAGAGGTTCCATAAACAGGGACCGGCAACGCTAACCCAGCAGCAGCACACGTGATGGAACAGGAGGAGGCGCAGGAGGAGAAGGCCACGCTTTCAGACACAACAACCCAGGCCTTGCATGAGGACAAGAAGCGTGCGGATAGCATGCTTTTTGCCGCCATGCAGTCATAAATGTAATACAGATAAGAGGTTCAATAAACAGGGACCGGAAACGCTAACCCATCACAGATGGTCATTGTTCATGTTACTTGGTTGGGGTCCAGGAGTGTTGCATAGTCGTTTCCAATCCAGGATTGATTCATTTTAATTTGAGTCAGACGGTCTGCATTTTCTGTGGAGAGGCGGATACGCCGATCTGTGACGATGCCTCCGGCAGCACTGAAACAGCGTTCCGACATAACGCTGGCTGCCGGGCAAGCCAGCACCTCTATTGCGTACATTGCCAGTTCGTGCCAGATGTCTAGCTTCGATACCCAATAGTTGAAGGGTGCAGATGGATTGTTCAACACAGCTATGCCATCTGACATGTAGTCCTTGACCATCTTCTCCAGGCGATCAGTGTTGGAGGTGGATCTGCACACTTGCTGTCCTGTGGGCTGCTGCATGGGTGTCAGAAAATTTTCCCACTCCAAGCACACTGCCGATACCATTCCCTTTTGGGCACTAGCTGCGGCATGTGTTGTTTGCTGCCCTCCTGGTCGTCCTGGGTTTGCGGAAGTCAGTCTGTCGGCGTACAACTGGCTAGAGGAGGGGGAGGATGTCAATCTCCTCTCTAAAGTCTCCACAAGGGCCTGCTGGTATTCTTCCATTTTGACCTGTCTGACTCTTTCTTCAAGCAGTTTTGGAACATTGTTTACTGGTAGGTGATCAGAGGCGCCAGCAGAATAAAATTAATATAAAATTGTTAAGAATTGCCGGGAGGGAAAGTGGTAGACTTCCCCTCAATAATTAGACACCAAGGTCTGTCATCGAATCAAACGAATACATTTATTCAATAGTACCCCAAAATCTGCAACGCGTTTCGTGGGAGCAGACCCACTTCTTCAGGCAATAAAACGGGGACAACAATCACAGCAATCAATGTGCAGTGAATTTAGCACCTTTGAGGTGCTAAATTCACTGCACATTGATTGCTGTGTTTGTTGTCCCCGTTTTATTGCCTGAAGAAGTGGGTCTGCTCCCACGAAACGCGTTGCAGATTTTGGGGTACTATTGAATAAATGTATTCGTTTGATTCGATGACAGACCTTGGTGTCTAATTATTGAGGGGAAGTCCACCACTTTCCCTCCCGGCAATTCTTAACAATTTTATATTAATTTTATTCTGCTGGCGCCTCTGATCACCTACCAGTATACTTGAGTCCACCCCAGGTGGAGGGGTGACCCTACCCCATTTTTTCTGATCTACAGAGAGCGACTTCTTAATCCTGAGTGAGGACAGGTCTAATCTCCTCACCTGCCTATACAGTGGTTGCCTGAGCGGTAACCCATGTTTGTGAGTATAACCATCTCACCTATTCATTTCCCTTCGTATCTCTGACATACTACACCATATTGGGCTCTCGATTTCTCTCTTTTTTGGAACATTGTGTTTGTACCGTGGATCCAGAAGGGTATAAACCCAGTAATTGGTGTTGTCCAGAATGCGCACAATGCGTGGGTCGCGTTCAATGCAGTCTAGCATGAATTGAGCCATGTGTGCCAGAGTCCTGCCAGAATCCTCATCATCCTCTTGTGAGCGTTGTGATAGTTGTTGTGATGCATCATAGTCGTCACCTTCTTCCTGGTCTGCTTCTGCTGACCATTCGCGCTGAATTGTGGAAGTCCAACGTGCACCGCTCTGGCCCTCGTCAGTGGTGGCATGAAATTCCTGCTCCAACTCCAGCTGTTCCTCCTCCTCTTCTTCGTCATAGCTGCTGGGGCCAGCGTTTCCTGAGGCGGATGGCCTGATGTTGGTACCATCACGCTGATCGTTTTCTCCTTCAGATTCCCCCAGTTGCATCATGACAGCTGTTTCCTTGATTTTCAACATTGACTTCTTCAGTAAACACAGCAGTGGTATGGTAATGCTGACTGAAGAGTTGTCACTGCTCACAAGCAACGTGGATTGCTCAAAATTTTGGAGGACTTGGCAGAGGTCCAACATGTTGGCCCAATCGGATCCACAGAAGCTTGGCAGCTGTCCGGATGCGCCTCGGTACTGCGCCGTCATGTACTGGACCACTGCACTCTTCTGCTCGCAAAAGCGGGCTAGCATGTGCAGCGCAGGGACATCACACAGCAAGCGATGGTGGGGGAGATTGAAGCGCTCCTGCATCTTGGCGAGTGCCTCCGAAGCAGTACTGGAATTTCTGCAATGTTTGGCCACTCGTCGCACCTTCAACAGAAGATCGGCCACGCCTGGGTATGTCCTCAGGAACCGCTGAACTACTAGGTTCATCACGTGCGCCAGGCAAGGGATGTGTGTCAGCTTAGCCAACCTTAAAGCGCGAATGAGATTACTCCCATTATCACACACAACCATGCCCGGATTCAGGTCCAGCGGTGCCAGCCACAAATCCGTCTGTTCCTTTATTCCCCTCCAAATTTCCTCCCCTGTGTGCTGCTTATCCCCAAGGCAGATCAGCTTCAGCAACGCTTGCTGACGCATGCCAACAGCTGTGCTGCACTGCTTCCACGATCCTACTGCTGCTGGGTTAGCGTTTCCGGATGAGGTACAGCTTTGAGATGCGTTGGAGGAGAAGGAGTCAGAGAGGTAGGTGCTGCTGTTGTTATCCAGTGGGAGGGACGGCGGTGCAGCTGTTTGCGGCGTGGGCAACACCCGCGCCGTAGCAGGTGAGGAATCGCTGCCAGGCTCCACAAGGTTCACCCAGTGCACGGTAAGGGAGATGTATCGACCCTGGCCGAACGCACTCGTCCAGGTGTCAGTGGTGAGGTGAACCTTGCAGGCAACGGCATTCTTCAAGCTTCGGGTTATTTTGCTGACCACGTGCTCATGCAACTCAGGCACTGCAGAGCGCGCAAAGTGGTAGCGGCTGGGAACCACGTAACGTGGGATGGCCACTGTGGGAACCACGTAACGTGGGATGGCCACTGACATCATGCCCTTGAAGCTGTTTGTGTCCACCACTCGATATGGCAGCATTTCGCAGGCCAGAAGATTGGCTATGCTGGCTGTTAGTGCCACGGCCCGGGGGTCATTTGCTGGCAATTTCCTCTTGCGCTCAAGCATCTCCGAGACAGACAACTGAACCGTAGGGCTGCACACTGAACGGCTGTTGGTTGTTGTGTTTGATGACTGGGAGACCTCAAGAGCACTATTCCGGAAAGTGACAGTGTCAGCGTCGTCTGATGTTTGTGAATGTTGTTGTGAACCACGCAATGGCTGGGCTACTGCTGCCGCTGAGGAGGGTCTGGTGGTGAGTCTGGTGACCCCAAGGGAGGCAGTGTTGCTGCTGGTACCCTGTCCTGGCGGCCACAGAGTGGGATGTTTGGATACCATGTGGCGGGTCATGCTGGTGGTGGAGAGGTTGTTAATATGTTTCCTCCTGCTCAGGCGGGTCTTGCACACCTTGCAAATCACCATGGTACCATCCTCACTGCAGTCTTCAAAGAAAGGCCAGACTTTGGAGCACCTGCCTTGCTGGCGATTTCTGTTTGCGCCTCTTTTTTGTCTCACTTGAACTTCCACTGCCTGAAATTTCACGCCGCCTTGCTGGCGATTTCTGTTTGCGCCTCTTTTTTGTCTCACTTGAACTTCCACTGCCTGAAATTTCGCGCCGCCTACCTTGTGGCACAAGGCGAACTCGTGCAGCAGTGGGTTCTTCAACAGACTCATCTGTGCTGCTGCTACGACGGCGATGTTCTCATTCACATACAAAATCTCGGTCTCTGTCAACATTGTCCATACCCTCCTCCTCCTCTTCCATCTCCTCAAACTCGTCATATGTGATTGTGGGCCGCCGCCGTGGAGTAGAGCTCCCCACAACAACCTCTGCGCAGCACACTCCAACGTCGTCTTCAAGATCTTCTCGGCCGACCTCCTGCAATTGAAACCCCTCCTGCCCAACTTGCTCTGGGATTTGGGTTTCCGAGTCCTCCTCGGACTCGCCTTGCATTTCAGTGCGCGGTGCATTTCCCACAGTCAATGGTTGTGAATCCGGGCACAAAATTTCTGGCTGTTCCATTGACCTTTGAAAGGTGGAAGTTTGTTGGGCTGGGAATAGCTCCTGCGAATACCCCATTGTGTCCTGAGGAAATTCTTCGGACTGGTTATTTGGCAGTTGTGTGCATGGTGTCGCTGCCGGTTGTGTCAGCTTTGTGCCCACTGGCTCCTTGTAACTGGCTGAGGACTCGGACCTCGTGCGTGATGTGCTGGTGCTGCTTAACCCACTGCTGGACGCTTGAGAGGTCATCCAATTAATTATCTGGTCCTGTTCTTTTGGATTTGTGAGGGTTGATTTCCTGGACAACATGGGCGGTATTGAGTGGGTTTTCTTCGGTGCTCCACTGTGGCCTGTACGTGAACCGTCAGGGGGAACACCTCTTCCCTTGCCCCTCCCTCTTTCACAGGATTTCTTCTTCATTTCACTTATCCGTAAAAGTACACGCTGACTGGCAGCAGTACAGTGGCAGTACAGAAATGCTATACAGTGGCGGGTGAGCGGTGTACTACTATTCCCAGCAGCGACACAGAGCACAATGCTATACAGTGGTGGGTGAGCGGTGTACTACTGTTCCCAGCAGAGACACAGAGTGGCAGTAAACACAATGCTATATAGTGTGGCTGAGCGGTGTACTACTATTCCCAGCAGACACACAGAGTGGCAGTAAACACAATGCTATATAGTGTGGGTGAGCGGTGTACTACTATTCCCAGCAGCGACACAGAGCACAATGCTATACAGGGTGAGCGGTGTACTACTGTTCCCAGCAGACACACAGAGTGGCAGTAAACACAATGCTGTATAGTGTGGCTGAGCGGTGTACTACTATTCCCAGCAGACACACAGAGTGACAGTAAACACAATGCTATATAGTGTGGGTGAGCGGTGTACTACTATTCCCAGCAGCGACACAGAGCACAATGCTATACAGGGTGAGCGGTGTACTACTGTTCCCAGCAGACACACAGAGTGGCAGTAAACTCAATGCTATATAGTGTGGGTGAGCGGTGTACTACTATTCCCAGCAGCGACACAGAGCACAATGCTATACAGGGTGAGCGGTGTACTACTGTTCCCAGCAGACACACAGAGTGGCAGTAAACACAATGCTATATAGTGTGGCTGAGCGGTGTACTACTGTTCCCAGCAGACACACAGAGTGGCAGTAAACTCAATGCTATATAGTGTGGGTGAGCGGTGTACTACTATTCCCAGCAGCGACACAGAGCACAATGCTATACAGGGTGAGCGGTGTACTACTGTTCCCAGCAGACACACAGAGTGGCAGTAAACACAATGCTATATAGTGTGGCTGAGCGGTGTACTACTATTCCCAGCAGCGACACAGAGCACAATGCTATACAGGGTGAGCGGTGTACTACTGTTCCCAGCAGACACACAGAGTGGCAGTAAACACAATGCTATATAGTGTGGCTGAGCGGTGTACTACTGTTCCCAGCAGACACACAGAGTGGCAGTAAACTCAATGCTATATAGTGTGGGTGAGCGGTGTACTACTATTCCCAGCAGCGACACAGAGCACAATGCTATACAGGGTGAGCGGTGTACTACTGTTCCCAGCAGACACACAGAGTGGCAGTAAACACAATGCTATATAGTGTGGCTGAGCGGTGTACTACTATTCACAGCAGCGACACAGAGCACAATGCTATACAGGGTGAGCAGTGTACTACTGTTCCCAGCAGAGAGACACAGAGTGGCAGTAAACACAATGCTATATAGTGTGGGTGAGCGGTGTACTACTATTCCCAGCAGCGACACAATGACCGGGGGACCCTGGCTAGCCTGGCTGGAGAGAGAACTACCCTGCCTGCCTACCTAAAGCTAAACCCACAGACAAATGGCGGAGAAATGACGTGGATCGGGTATTTATTTACCTGAACCACGTGACCCGTTCGGCCAATCAGAGCGCGTTCGGGTCCGAACCACGTGACACGTTCGGCCAATCACAGCGCTAGCCGAACGTTCGGGGAACGTTCCGCCATGCGATCTTAGTTCGGCCATATGGCCGAACAGTTTGGCCGAACACCATCAGGTGTTCGGCCGAACTCGAACATTACCCGAACAGGGTGATGTTCTGCAGAACCCGAACAGTGGCGAACACTGTTCGCCCAACACTACATGGAACCAATGTGCCTTGTGTCAACAGTTCAGGCTGGTGGTGTAATGGTGTGGAGAACATTTTCTTGGCTACCTTTGGGCCCCTTAGTACCAGTTGAGCATCATTTAAATGCTACAGCCTACCTGAGTATTTTTGATGACCATGTCCATTTTTATGACTACAGTATACTTATCTTCTTATGCCTACTTCCAGCATGATACTGCACTATGTCACAAAAGCTCACTTCATCTCAAAATGCTTTCTTAAACATGACAATGAAGCCACTGTACTGTAATGGCCTCCGCAGTCACCAGATCTCTATTCAATAGAGCACCTTTGGGATGTGGTGGAACAGGTAATGCGTATCATGGATGTGCAGACAACAAATCTGCATCAACTGTATGATGCTGTCTTGTCAATATGGACCAATTCTCAGGAATTTTTCCAACACTATGTTGTATCTATGCCATGACAAGGTTTACTTAAAGGGGAAGTAAACTCAGAATTTCCTCACTGCTCTAAAAGATTAGCCACAGCATGATAACCTTTATGGCAAAAAAATCTGTTGGATTTATGAAAATCCTAAAAACTAAACTAAAGTTTTACTAGATTACATCTTTCCAGGGAGCACTGAAAGTGTTAAGTCTCAGTGCTTACTGTATAGCAGAGCTGCCTTGCAGAGCTCTCATGCAGTACATTCACAGTTGCTGATAAGAGAAAATTAGACCCTTTGATCTAATTTTCGAAGCACAGAAAACAAAGAAGTGAATTTTTAAATAACTGTAAAAACTTTTCATTGTGTGCTGTGCAAGAGTTTGGGCCCGCAGCGAACCATCCGCTTTAATAAATTGTCCAGTGAGTATACACTTTGTCATTTGTATGTGATGTAAGAGGGTGGCATTAAAGAGAGACTGAAGCGAACAAACATTGCTATTTTTACCTCCAAGTTCGCTTTAGTACTCTCAGTAGATGTAAACCGGCATCCCCGCCGCAAAATGAGGGCCTTAGACCCCCCAAATCCCCGGGGGGGGGGGGCAATCCAGCTAGCGCTTCCTGAAAGAGGCAGAGCTTTCAGCTGCAGTTCTGCCTCTACTGATGTCAATTGGCGCGGATCAACGCCTCTCCCCGCACCTCTCACTCTTCCTTCACTGAGAGGGGCGGGGAGAGGCAGAGATTGATGTCAATAGAGGCAGAGCTGCAGCTGAAAGCTCTGCCTCTCATGGCAGCACAATCCACGACCAAGATGGTCGTGGATGTTTGCCCCGGGATTTGGGGGGTCTAAACCCCTCGATTTGTGACGGGGATGCGGTGGTTTACATCTACTGAGACTACTGAAGCAAACTACTAGGTAAAAATAGCAATTTTTGTTCGCTTCAGAGTCTCTTTAAATTAAGATGTAAGTATTGGTGGGATAAAATAAACATATGTCTAGCATTTTGTGGTACATGCCCTTTTTATTCTGGACAATGCATAATTATGAGGGTTCATCTGGAAGGTAGAAGCCTTTTTTATTTAATCAATTTAGGGAAATGTTTTATTTACATTATTTTAGAAGCGCTGGTCCTTATTTAATATACTTGGGGCCATATGCAATTAACTTTTTTTCTCTTGAGTTATCATCTTCTCTTTAAAATAACTTTTCAGCACTTTGAAATTGAAAAGGTACCAAGAAGTAGGTGAAAAGTACTATCAAAATAATTTTGAGTATTTTCTTGCTTGCTGGTAGAGATGTTGCGAACATCAAATTTTGGGTTCGTGAACATCGAATCCGAACATCCAGGAAAAGTTTGGATTTGCGGGAACTGGGCGAATCTCCATAGACTTCAATGGGCAGGCAAATTTCACAAACTACAAATACTGTTTCTGGACACAAAAGTGATGGAAAACTTTAGTAAATTACATCTACTGCTTTAGGGAATAAAAAAAAAATTAATATGAATGTCAAGAG